>NC_089207.1:16452411-16783483 GCF_963930695.1 Labrus bergylta | reverse complement strand
AGCAGAAGTGAACAACCATTGGGTCCCCAAACTGGAAGTCTTTCTAAATCTACCCCCCCCCCCCCCCCCCCCCCCACTACATCACAAACATATATTATTCTCATGGGTAACATATGCATGTGACATACAATATCTCCCATAAGTCGGGACCATTGATTTGTATTTAGTTAGTTAGATGCATCTTGCTAGGCGACGCTAGCGAGCCAACTGAAGACAATGGGGGTCTCCAAATTATGATCCTGAGGGCTGAAGATGAGCAGAGGAGGGAGGATGTAAAATTGTGTTGAAATCAATGTTAAGAGCCTGAGCTGTTATTATTAACACATTCATAGCCATGTGCAAATGCTGCAAAAATATATATGTTTAATTGATATGATTTTGTTTTTCTCTGTAGCAAAGTGCTAACCATTTCCTCAAAATTGTAGTCTCAGCTCTGGAATCAAAACCATTTCAGACCCAAATATGTTTTGAGATCATCTAATTTAAAATGAATATTAAAAACTTTGAATACAGCTCAGGAATGACTTATTTAAAGACATCCCTAATGGACACAGATTCCTCCTTAGGTTAATAAGGCTTGGTTTTTAATGGAAGACGTGGCATTATGGTATGCAGTTTTGTGTCGTAAACTCCCAATGAGTCCCCTATATGGTAAAAAGCAAAGTTCATATTCTAAAGGGATTTCTACACTGTGAACACTTGTGATTTTTTTCGAAACACATTGTCTTTGACATTAGTCAGCAGGCGGCCAGTAACACATTACTCTTGTGCAGAAAATTCCAATCCCTCAACTGGAGAAATGCTTGTACAGTATGCATTGAGTGTACATAGCTTAAAAACACAACCCATGTGACATATCTGCAACAGCGACCCTTCGGCAGATTATTCTCTTACTTTTCATTAAACTGGAGTAATCTGATTTTCAATTCTGGATTGGATTTCCACAAATTTACTATTCACTCTAAAGACTAAATGAGATGTCAGGGGATATGAGGAGCAAGTTTTGCACCTTTGAACTTACATTCCACCAAGGCATAATTTGATAGGAACATTTTCAGCTCAGTAGGATACATGGGTTTTTAATTTGCTGGCCACGAGGGGTTTGTGGTTCCTATGATTCAGCAAGAATCTTCACTATCTTACTGGCACAAATAGCCCGCTACATAGAAAAGGGATCCCAAATTGGAATCTCAGGAGTGGTGGGCCTTCCAGCCATCACTATATCAAACTGTAATTTGACAGAACTGCTGAGGTTTCCTCCGTGATTGCCATTAGAAAGTGCTTCAACACTCCAACCAGCTCTGCATCTCTAAGAATTATATCCATATTACACGATTCTGCATGCCACGTTTTATGTCCAGTTTCACCGTATAGGGCTGATGTTGGAGCTGATGTGCAAGGAGGAAAGTAAGGGAGTAGAGGTGTAGAGGAGGACTGACCTGTAATTAAAATTAGCATTTTTATTCTCCGTGACCACATTTTGTTCCCTGACCCTCACTGATCCATTGATGCCATGCTCAAATATTGCATAAAGCCATTTTTTTAAAGCACTGGCATTGGATATAATCCAGGATTTTGAAGAATGATACAATAAAAACATTCAAGGATAGTTGCAGGGTTGCTCGACCCTTAAATGTCCCAGAGAAGGACCTTAACTCCCCTCTAGGGTGTGGATCTGTGACTCATCTTGATCTCTGACCTCCCTGGAGAAGCAGCATGGTTAAGGAAAATCTCCCTCCTGATTATTCATGTAGAAGATTACAATTACTTGAAAAACATCAAGTAATTATCAATGACGAGTCATGGATTTCTTTTTTAGTTTACAGACAATTAGTGTAGTTGTGATGACTTCTCCTGCACTGTATGTGAGATATAACTGATACCATAACACTGACAGTAATTCAGCTCGGGGTCCACTGATTACCCAGAGTATGCTTCTTAAATCATCATCCAAACATATTGCTCCTGTTGCCTGTCAGTGCTCAGGGATTTCACTGCAACCAAATGGTGATTAAACATGTCATCAACATTTTAACAATGTGTCAGTTAAATAACCCTCTCCCATCTTCATGTTTAATGACGCACTAAAAGTTATACACTCGTCACTTCGGGGAACTGAGTTGGAAATTGCTTTGTTAGCGCTAACTTTAGCCTAACACTCCTGTCCTTTGGGAGAAATAGACTGCTTGGTTTGTTTCACTTGGCTAAGCTAATGCTTAACTACTCCTCACTGTGCTGGGCTAGCACTTGGTGTAATAGGAAAGTGGTACCATCCTGCGCTCATCAGCTTTTACTGGCCTTGCACCACTGAGAGCTCTCCCTGTTATCGACTTTTAAATCAGAACTTCCTTATCTGGCGGTGACATGAAGGTAATAAAGACTGGAATGGACTGGGACTGGAAGAAGGGAGGTGTAAATTTGCTTCTTCGTCTGGCAGATGTTGCACATTGGAGAAGTCAATAAACGACTAAAATACCCCACTTTGTAAGATGTCACCAATCTAAAGCTTTTTTATATAGTGTTGTGTATTATGTGAGCTTTGCTGCAGCAGCCAATACAAAGTGCTTTTCCTTGGGGACCAAAAACAGAAGGCTATGATATGAAATCGCGTTAGCTTTCGCCTCAGTGCCGTCACTTAACATGAAACTAGCACCCCAGCAGGCCTCCTGTTTACTGTTTAGACTGACAGAAGTTTCTGACGTCTGGCCTCTTGGCCTCAACACCGTCTAAGAGGGTTAATGAGAGCACATAACACTGTGAAGTGAGGTGGGGGGGATACTGCAGCTCTGCCATATTGAGTAAACAGAAGGAAGCTGGTAATATAATGCGATGAGTCATTTTTACATTAAAATGTAAAATAGGTATATAACTATACCATCTCACCAAAATCAGATAAGATGACAAACTCTAACGTTTATAGGACCCATGTGTAATGTCAATCAGACAAAAAATGGAGAAAAAAAATGGAGTCAGATTGGGAGAATATGATCTCCATGCTAACATGGCTTTAATTTTAAAGGTTTTTCAAGAAGAAATGTGTATGAAAACCACCAAGGTTCTTTAAAAAAATCCTGTATATATATATATATATATGTATACACACTGAAATTGATCTTATACTGCAAACTGTTTTCATTGTTCAGACAACATCAACAGTACTGTTCACAGTTAATCTTGACTTTAAGGCTGAAGGACAGATTGTGTAAGCCAAACACTGCTTTAAGAAAAAAATAGAGAAAGAAATCTGTGTAATGTTGAAGCAGTTGCTAGAGGTGAATCTATAGAAAATAACTGCACATCTCTGCAGTCAATCTCTAAATTTGAGCTGTACGGCTATTTTCGGGGGTATTTAGAAATGCAAAAAAAAAAAATGCAGTTGCTCTAGTATCCACTTGAGGCTCTCTGCTAAAGCCACATGATCCCCATTTATGCAGGTCCCATATACAAATGCCAATTTTTACAGCAGAAATAAACACCTATACTGGTTCCAAAACGAGCTTGGTATCAATAACTAATTTATTTATTGGTACGTGCTGTACAGGGAGTTACTAAAAATAAAATCTAGTCCATTTTGTAATTATTAAGGCTCAGAGTTAGTCATGAATTCTATTATTAGGGGAGTAGCTGCATTGAAACATTGCAGCTGTTAACTAGAAGGCTTCAGATCTGCCTTAGCTTTACCTCTCTGCCTGTATTTAGATCGAACAAAAGTAAGGTTGCGATACCATTTCCAACATGGCGCCCGCCATGTTTGATACAGCCTATGGGTAAAAGGCTATGTAAAAGAACAATGTAAGTCTAAGCTTGAAAAAATAAAAAGTTATTGCATTAAGTCCGACAAGTCCATCTTACTAATAGCTCTTAGAGAAATAAAAATAAAAATATTTAAATTGAACAGTCCTTTACACCTATGTAAATTACAGGGTTTCCTGAGCAGCTACTAAATAGACCCTGTTGTGGGATTGTTCCCTTTACATTAAAATAGCAGGACACGCTGTATTTTGACCCTGATCTGGTAAAATGTGAGATAGAAAGAGTCAAAGTCACATTATGAACACTACATTTTCTTACAACAGGTTTCCCCGAGAGATATCTGGTTCTTGGTATTTTTCGCCTCAGCTCGAAAACAAGTATTGGCAGAGGCAGGCTGACATATATCCATTACACTGTGTACTGTTGGCGCTAATGGGATTTTGGAAGGTGGAAAGGAGGACAGGGAGGTAGAGAGGAAAGAAGAAGAAAAAGTGTTTGTGACAGTACATGTGCAGCTTGGGTAAAGTAGTTTTGATGCTTGTATTTCTTACTGTGAGTTTCTCATATCATTGGTATTCCAGATATTCTAACCTTATCCACGGCTGTGCTCATTTTAAGTTATCTTAGTTGAGAGTATCAACTAAAAGGCTAAGTGGTGAAGAAAGCAGGGAGGAAACCCTTCAGAAGACGCTGTCTGCCCTACTTTTCCACATGAGAGGTTTGACTGTAGCACTTTGTTATGTAAGAAAGCTCCCACACAGCAATCTCATGTTCAACTTTCACATGAAAAGATTCAGAAACTAGAATATAGATATTTCCATGGTATCAATGATTTCAGACATTGTAAGTAGGCCTGGGCAATATGACAAAAATTTTTATCACGATAAAAAATAATGTCATATCAGTCGATATCGATAATTATCACGATAATTGTCAATTATTATTTATTTCAAATTTAAACGCTGAATATTGCTCCTGAGTGAAAGTTGAAGAAACCAGATGGTTCATTACAATATAATTATACTTTATTTTCAGAACATGAAGAATTATAATTAAACAGAAACATTGCAGCATCATAAAACGCTGATATAACTGTTTGTTGCTAGGTAGTAAAACTCACTGGCTTGCTGGGGTCCACACCAAGCATAAACAGTTTATATTAGTTACAATACAATCCTCACTAACACTCGTTTATGACATTTGGATATTTCTTTCTTTTGGTGTGTTGTGGTCTTCTACCGGGTCATATTGTTTCCAATGGGGGAACAGGTTTGTGGTGTCACCGTTTTAGCTGCACAGTTAACAGAAAACTTAACTCTGTTTTTTGTCGGACTGTAAAGAGCCGAAATGTCTCTAAACTCCGGAAGTTAAGCTGCCTTTCTTATCGTCTTGTCGAAGATATTTTCTCATGCTTTGAGCCAATAGGTTTGGTGTTTTCTTTAGAGTAGCTATCGCTAATTCCGACTGTTTCCTTTCCACTCCAGAGGTCTTTAAGCCCGCCTACCCAAATCCCTGCGACATGATTAGCTGTTCGTAGTCTTTTTCTTCTTCTCTTTAATGTCGGCTGGCAACTAACAACCAAGGCGTATTAGTGCCCCCCCCTGTTTCCCTGTGGTTGGATGGTGTAATTACAGGTTTAAATCTATCAAACTTTTATCGAACATATTTAATATTTATATTGACAAAAATTATATCGCAATAATTATCGTTATCGTTTTATCACCCAGGCCTAGTTGTAAGATATGTAATAGTCCCTTGCTGTTCTGGATTCTGAAATTACTATACCTGCAAAACATCACTCACTTCACTCAAAACTTCGATCTTATAATAGCTATCCAATATGACTTCTATGTTTAATAAGATATTTTCAAATGTATGTTTATCAAAGTAAATGCTATCTTCCGTTCTTCAAGCTCCAGTGAGAAACTTTTGGTTTGTTTTGATTCCGGCGCCCCGTGTGGTCAAGTGATATGTCTTATCTCTGTGCTGATTTTGTCCTGTACATGCGTTAGATGAAAATGTTTATCCTGCTTTCTTATAACAGTCAAAAATATCCCTAAGCATATTGAAAATGTAAAAAGGCTTATTATTCAGCCGTTAATTCACTTGTCTGATACCTACCATGCAACAGGGTTTACATTAAAAATACTATACAGAAATTATCTATATTGTCGGTGTTGGTGATAGTCTTGTTTACTTTTTTAGGTCTAGGAAAGGCATCAGTATTCATTCTGGCCTTTTTCACAACCAGCTAAAAACTCAAATGAGCTTTCATAAATCCTCTGTTCTGCACTGCAGCCTGTCCATGTCTTTGTAGAGCTGTTCTCTAACTTGTATTTTACCTTTTAGAAGCTAAAACAAAACCAGCCATTATTGTGAAATTGAAACCAAATTGCCGGACTTCCTGATGACATTTGACCACGACATTAAGAGGCTGTTTTGTGGGTCTTGGCATGGGTAATATGCGTACCAATTTTCGTGCATGTATGTAAAAAAAAAACCTCTACGTGGAGGCCTTTTTTTTTTATTTGAAGGGGGCGCTACAGTGATTTTGTGAAATATGTTTCTGAAAACACAATCAGATGGTGATTCTCGTATAAATGAAGTAGTTTTGTATAAAAACTAAATTTCTAGGAGACTAGGCTGGTCCGCAGCACTACTTTCAAGGTCTGTTTATCACAAGATTGCACCACAAAAACACCCTCATTTGAACTCTCCATTAACTTCTTAAAAGCATTGCTTGTGCAATGAAAGAAGGGAGTCTTTATCCCTTTTCTCTTTCAAAAGATACCCAAAGCTGTGTCACACAGTCCAGCTTACACTATCACATATCTTGAGAAGGACTTCACAGACAACCCACTGACTGATCATTGCATGTGACTGTCTACTGGCACACAAGGCACTGCTTCTATTCCTGCAGTAACATTTCCACCTCAATCTCCGCATGTTCTCTGCGCCGAGCTGAAGCCCAATCGACAGCCTTTTAATGGACTTCTGCCAGCTGTCTGTCACCGTGGGTAACTGAGTCAGACACTGCTCAACTCAGGCTAGCACTACTACCTTAACTTAAGCTGTGATTCACATGCTCGCCTCAGAAACAGCAAGTGGATTCACTCATTCATAACTAAGCACATTATACAGGACATGACTCACTAATTGGTGGATTCAGAAGTAATTTCTTTGGTGGGCGTCAGGGAATGCTTTTTTTTTTTCCTGAAGTATATCCTCATCCGTTTGGATTTGTCATCATAGGATTAAACACATTACATGGGCCAAACCTAATTACACTTTTTAATGAAATAAAAACGAAGAGGGGCCTGCTTTTGTGTGTGTGCAGATCACATTCATCATTTGATTAAACTAATTCTTTCCTTCAGGTTGGTCATTTTCATCAGGAATGTCCAAGTTTCCTTCATGGCAGGGTCGGTCTTGGACCCCATTTGCAATCATCATCTGTCCATCTCCAGCTAAGATAAATGCCTCTTAGAACCTTTTCTTGGCAATTCTGGAGTGGTCAGCGTTTAGTGTTTTCACCAAAGACTTCCTTTTTCTTGGGGGTGTTTATGTCGCAGAATGAAAGACCATCATTTCTTAGTCCATTACATCCCCTGGAGTGACGCTCATTCATCTATTTCTCGTGAGTCTCAGTTCATCCGTCGATAATAAGTAAAACAACAGCTTCAATCTCAGCCGTATAATCAAGACATAAAATAAACATTTTCTTTATGACTTAATTGCAATAAATGGTTCTTCTGTTTGCCAAATTAAAGACATCTTGATGCAGGTCGAGAAAAAATAATTATGCAAGCTTTGTCAGGTCTGTCCTCAAGAGGAGAAGACACCAAACTTTAAATGCTGCTTTGTTGAGTGGAGGTCAGATCGATCATTTCTGATGCATTTCCAGTTTTTGGGGAATCTACATGCTGATTGGCCATCTCCACAAGCAGATTTGTCGCTCAAATTGAAATGTCTGATTTGTAGCTGGTGCCCGTCATTATCACTATCCAACGTTACTCTGCTGTACATACATTTGTGTTTATGAAAACTGCATTTAGATTTCTGTGAAATTCAATCAAATATGAACTTTTCTGTTTTTCTTCTGCTTGCAAGCAGTTAAACGTTGCCTCACACCTACCAAAGCTTCTCACCACAATGCTGGGTTCATGACTTTCAGTGATAATGCTTACTCATTATTCAGACAGCAAAACATAATGACGAAAGCCCTTAATAGTGCACTGTATGGTGAGTAGTGGGTGATTTTAGACACTACCGGTGATTATCTTTCCAGTCAGTAGAAAGATTAAAATAGTAGGGGAGGCTTCGGAAAAGGGAGAGAATAAATCCTTGCATTTTTACACAAAACCAACATCAAACCAACCAGTTTTTGAAGGAATGTGCAGGAATTGATTTATAGGTCAATCTCACACTTCACCTGTTGATTGTTGTGCACATTTAATGGACGTCTCATCCATAATCAGGCTGTTAGGTATAAAGTCGCTCCACACAAATCTAATTTACATTCTTTTATTCACTCAGTTAAATGACAATGAATATGCAAAAGGTTACACTGAATATAGCTTCAATAAAATACTAATTTGTTTATCTACCGACATGCAATTGCTATTTTATACGTATTTACAGATCCTTCCATTCACTTAGTCTGGGAGCAACAACTGAGTGTTTGCACTGAAAATTGGCTGAACAGGAAAGTGATAATGTAGAGATTATTGAGCCGTTGTCGTTGCCACCAAACATCTTGGCATCCAAAATGAGCTATGTAGGATGAAGACAAACAGCCAACACCTTGTTGTGTTATCTCTGCACACACTAGTAGACATGTTTGCAACACTGATATAAAAACACCTGCTTTTAAATTGATTAAATTACGCCAACTAAACAACCAGTGAACTTGGAATGACAACACAGGACTACAAAAGTTTAAGACCTATGATGTGTAAACATTATACAGCGTGCTAATGAACTATTCTACTGAGAAACAGTCAACATATCATCAGAGGCTAACGCTGCCACGATGTACCAACATGCTGTAATCAGTAGCCCAATGGCAGCCAATAGCACACTTTCAACCATCGATAGATGATCCTGAATATTATATCAACTGTAACTTCACGTGGAAAATGTATCTGGGGGCTGGCAGGAACAAATTCTGGTTCAGTCGGGTTGAAAAATTAATCAGTTTACGCTAATCATGATAATTTCAAGACATTTTCAGGAGATGTGTTTAAGTGTAAAAGCCTTATAAGATTGGCATCCAAGGCTGCTGCCATCATGACAGAAAAGAAACATTATAACTGGATTGTTGATTTAACACTCAGGGATTTAATTAGAATAAAACAATAAAACCACACTTGCCTTTAGATAACACAACTATTCGCAGAATCAGCTTTGTTAGTCAAAGTGTCACCTGGACTAAATTTCCTGCATTGTATGTGAACACGAAGCAGTGAGCATATTACTTTGCACCCTCCTCCGTCGTTCTCTAGATGTAAGTAATACAGTAAGAAGTCATTTGAAATAAAGCAAGAGGCTTCACTAGATCGCTTACAGAATGAATTCACGTGTCCTTTGAAGAAGATAAAAGACTGAAATTGTCGACATAATCCAGAAAAAGCGAGATGAAACGGCCTTCAAGATGATGTGTGATTCAGTCATCCCATTTTCTGCTTTGTTGAGCATGCCTCTTGGCAACTATGTTACAGTTACTACCTATGACAATTGGCCAAGTATTTCCACGTTAGGCCTTTTGACACTTATTGGAATATTACATAACGAAAGGTCATCGCTGTCAAGCTTCCTTTTTACTTTCCGCCTAAGAAGCTAATTTTAAACAAACTGTATAATGAACACGTTTAACTCTGTACTCCTTCCGTGCCTACGGGCCAAATGCTGGCTTCTGTGAGGACATTGTTTGCATATGATGAAATCTTCATGCATTTAATGAGAATACATGTCACTGTCATTGTAGTGGCCCTTGTTACACTAAAGTTGAGAGAATTACATCAGTCTGTCACCTCCAGCCTTTTCATCATCGTGTATTTTCTGCAGTTCCTTCCTTCCTTCCTTCATCCACTGGAAGCGTTTGTATGTTTAATGATATTATGGTCTGGAATTGTTCTTCTGTGCAATTTTAAAATTGGGTTTAGATTTCTAAGAGGTTTATATTTATAGCATTCCAGCTTTGTATCATTAGCATTCGCTAGCACAGCTATGCAGGAGTATGCCCTGCTTGTGCGTTCTGCAGGGGAGTTCTGGTGTTCAGCACTCCTCTGCATTTTTCTGGGTGTGGATGTGTGTGTGTGTGTGTGTGTGTGTTAGAGAGAGAGAGAGAGAGAGTATGTATGCCTGTGTAAATATATCTGTGTAGGCACCATGATGTAAATGTACATACCAGCAGGACAGGCGCCTTCTGACATGATAAGCACTTCAGACTGCTGCTTGCAGGCATCCCTGCGCAGGAAGCACTCGTTCTGGTAGTTCTGATTGTTGGAGCCGCACACTGGGACATAGTCATTGTTGCACTGCAGACACAAGAGGAGAACACAGGTAAGAGGGTGAGCATAAAACATGATGTCACATCAGAAAACAAACAAACACATTGAATACATCCTGAAACTTGTGTGTTTTTTCAGCCGTTGGTTTCAGATCGGATACCAGTGTCTCGACAAGATGTGAGGTTTCTGTCGACTATATTTCAAGAAATTGTGTTGTGTAGTTTCCTTGATTTCCCTAGGCAGCTTTTTCATTTAATTGAGAAAGGGATAGTATCAACTACAAACATAAAAAAAAATAAAGATGAAAAAAAAAATGCTCATTACAAAAGTGAAGTCGCAACGAAATGCAAGAACTTGAAATACACACCACTTGTTTTCAAACATTAAAGGTATAGTGTTTGAATTCATATAGCTTTTATTTCCTCCATGTATTCAAAGAAAAACTACCATTTTATTGAATGCTTGACAAACTAAACAAGAAATATACTGAGTGAAAAATTACTTTTGAATGTGCACAACAGGATCCTTTTGTCCCTTCACTACAGACAGTCAGTTTAAAAATAAGAAAATAAAAATAAGATCAGCTTCGATACAAGAAATTCAGTGCATCAAGTGCTGTAACAGTAATCTCTGAATTTGTCCCCTCTTTAAAAAAAACCCAGTATCAGTCCAAAAGATCCCATATCAGCCATGCTCTAGTCAGCATTATGTCTATTTCTTGAAGTGACTAACCATCACATCACGCTTTAAAAGCCCTTGAAACATATTTTCTCATTCAGCTCATATGAGTCATGGTATTCTGCATGAGAACGTGCAGTTCTGCTGTTGTCGTTTATTCAGTCACTTGCATATTTCATGTCTGCTTTTCTGTTTTTTTAAAATTTGCATTAAAGATTTGTGACCCATCGTCTTAATGCATCAAGTTCTTGCTGCATTATGTCCTTAAGAGAAATGGTCGGGCCTCTTCTGCTGCTCAGCTCTGTTGTTGCTCCACTGGAGCAGGAGCAGGTTAAGTGACTTGCTCAAGGGCACTGAGCACAATAGCAGCTAAGTTAGAGGAGAACATTACTCATTCATTTCCCCACATGCTTTGTTGGCTACGGAGCAAGTCAAGATTTTTCAGATGACTGATGGTTCTTTTCTTCCAAGTTCTTTTTTTTTTTTTTGCTATGGAGGAAATAAATTCATTTGATTTGATATTGATTCTCCTGTGCGACACCGCTAGAATAACAAATGTGATTATTCAATAGAGAAATTTCCCCCGCGATTCCCTGGGAAGAAGGAATGCCTATAAAAAGGTACAAAGGAATAGTCGCTCCACAGTCACAGCCCATAACTTGATTTGGTTTTAAAGGGCTTAAACGTTAGGCAATGTGTGAGCACTGCTGGGTGTGACACCGCAAGGACAAGGGGGCTTGTTGGAGAGCCCCCCCAAAGGAGCGAGGCTAAGGAGCTCACAGCTCTTTGTCTCCACTTCTGTTCCTCTCTTAGTCCCCAATGGATTGACCTGGAATCTGTTCTCTCTGGGCACAATCATCTGCCTGTGCCCTCGCAGAATATCACCAGGCTCTCATGAGAAACTCCAGTATGGAGACGCACTAACTCACATACAAGTCTGTGTTCAGAGCGACGGGACATCTGAACTACAAGATCAAAGATACAGGTTCATTCTATTCAATTTGAGGAAAACAAGTATTCTCAAAGTAACAATACTTTTATGAAACCATGTGTCATGCCTTTTCAGATTGCATTCAACAGTATAATAAAACGTCACATGTATTGGTCACTTACACAATTATACTTGGTTTTTGGTATGTGTCAACACAAGAATTATAAACCTTATATACAATAGTAATACATTTAAAGTAAGACTCTCAAGAGTATGGTAGAAGTTGGTGCTATGTTGTGGTTTTGGGTTCAAATCCGACCTCTGCGTTTCGCTGCTCGCATGCATCCCCCCCATCTCTCCTCCCAACATTTCCTGTCTCTCTTCAGCTGTCCTATCAATAAAGGCAAATAGGCCCCCCCCTCAAGAAAACCAAAATATATATATATATTCAATTCTTAAAATATAAAAGAAGATTAAAAGAAGAAATTGTATATTATATGTTAGTACTTTTGAAATGTATGGTAAAAATACTCTGACAGCCTGTGTTTGTATGCTTCTGTGTTGGTGTCTGTGTACATATTTACATGTATGAATGTTTTCTTTGTAGTGCCAGATAAGTTGATGTCATATCCTGCTTGTTCTGGAGCACTTTGGTCCACAGGCTGCTCCTCGCAGTATATGAAAGTCAACTTCCTGTGCCTTTCTCTCTCTCTCTCAGCCAGACCGAAGCCTGCATCATTTGTTTGATTCATGTGAGTGCACTCTTCAAAACCCTTCACCACACCATGCTCATACACCCAAACCCACACCACTGATGTAACAGACTGAACACACCTCATCCCCACTGTTAACTTTAAGTGTACCTGCTAACGTTTTTAATCAATTATTCATTTATTTTGTCAAAAATTATTCATTTATTTTGTCAGAAATTATTCATTTATTTTGGTTAAAACCCTCATCTTGTCTTGTCATGGCCCATGAGCTATGTTCTTCACTGTGTTTGAACTTTCTGCTTTGACCTCATTTACCTGCAGCTTTACATAAATCCATAACAGAGAAAACAATTTTATTTCCTGCTCATCAATACAGTTTACTTGTCTCTCCCTTGGTGCATGAATCAAAAATGTATCAGCTCGTTGTATTAAAAGCTCCCAGCATCTGTAGTTGCACACTATCTTGATATCACAGATCCTCTTCATGCACTGTCAAGTAGTTTGGATTTGAAAATGCGAAGAAGATCTGTGAGATCGAGATAGTGTGCGGATATTTTTTTGATTCATGCCTTCAGTTTGATGTTTGATTCAGAACCTGTGAAAGTTTTTCTCTGGAATCTTTAGGAAACACTCGTGGTGTACAGTCTTTGTATGCCCTACAAAACTTAACCAAAAAGAAAACAAAAAAATATATATTTTTTTCCAATGAAAGGGCCTTCTTTTCAATATTAAACTGTTACATAGTCTGCAGGAGGAGACTCTAGAAGATTAATAAAATGTTTACTTTTAATACCTAAACTTCATCAAAGAAGCCTCCTAGCATAAGAAAGTCTGTTGGCTGTAAATGTATAATAAGAGTGACAATAAACATCTTGACTCTTGAAAATCTTCATCGATGTTTGAGTTGCTTAAACAACTAGTTTCCAAAGTTTGGTGCACCTAAACTTTGACAGAACAAGTGAAAGCTGTGAACTTTTGTTTTGCATGTAAACCTGAATACGTCAAAATGATCACCTTTGTTCTGACATTTTTACACACAAATAAAATAACAAAACAGAAAAAGAACCAAATGTGTTCAACATAAGTTCTTTAAGAAAGTGAGTCTGACAACAGAAACAGGGAAGTGTGTAAACGAGAGCTGGTACCAACGAGAGGGGAGAAGAGAGAGAGACAAAAGAATACACACAAAGGAGCGTAAAAAGGAGAGGAGGAGGAGGAGGAGCTCGGAGGGAAAAGAGAAAGTGCACACTGGAACTTGATCAAAGGGATTGAGATGCAGGAAGGGAAGAGGCAAAGTTGATGAGTGGGATTGGGCTGGAGGGGGGGAAGTCAGCGAAAATGGATGAGGGCGAGACAGAAGGGGACTGAGGGCTAATGAAGGTGAGGAAAATACAGAAGTGAGATGTAGGTAGAGAGAGAAAGACCCGAGTCCTGGAACAACCAACTTGGCATGATAAAAACAAAAAAAAAAACACACACACAGTGCCTGAAGAAACCACAGCAAAAAAAAAAAGGAACATCATAAAATGAAAAAAAAGAAAGAGAATCGAGAAGAAGAAACGGGGACAGAGAGAGGGAAAGGGATTGGAAAATCCCCTCAAAGGAGAGCGGGAGAAAATGAAAAAAAAAAAAAATGGCAACCCCACAAAGGCGCTTGGAATAGCTTACTGCAGGGCCCGCGCTTTTTTTTTTTCCAGCCATCCTCTATCCTTCCCCTCTGTCTTCCCCCCCCACTCCCCCTCCCCCTCCCTCCCTCCCTCCCTCCCACTCTCTCTCCCAGCTGGCTCAGGCTGTTCTTAACCTGGGGACTCTCACTTTATGCCAGGCGTGATGCAACGGAAGGGAAAGCTGCCCGGCAGAAACCCTGCGGGTGTCTTTTAAGATCGCCTTCTTTTCTGTGAACCCCCCCCCCCCACCTCCCTCCCCAACACCCCATCTCTTGATCATCCCCAGTATTTGGCTCTCACCCCTGCGGAACGAAGCGGAGTGATGAGAGGGTGGGTGATTTAAAGCCTCCGTCTCATCAGAGGAGGTGCAAGACAGTGGATGCAGCTGTGTGCAAGTCATGCGTGGGTAGAAAGACGGATACAGTGTCTTATGGGCCTCTTACAGCATGTTGTGTGTATCCTTTCTAAATTTAAGTTAGGGGAGACCAGGAGTTTTTTTTTTTTTTTTTACATTAATTGTCCTGAAATATTACCAAATTACCCTTCCACACATGTTCCCTGTACGCAGGATTGTCAGTGATTGATGCCCTCTCATAATTTGAAACTCTGGTAATAGGTAAGAGAGGGATCCTGAGTGAAGCGTGCAGATAGAGGAGTGAAGAGGAGGCTTCTAGGGTAACTGTTTCTAGTTTAATATCACTAGAAAATGTATAAGGGCGTATACACAATTCAAATGCAAGAGCGGAAATGCTACCTACAGGCAACTCAAGAGAAAATCTGCACAACTCAAACAATATCTTCAACATTATTAACACTCATTAACTCGACGTGATTGGCTGGTATCTGCTGTTTTCACATTATCTGCTGTTTTCACATTATCCCTCTTGGAAACTTTACTTTGACTTAAGAGAAGAGAGATGGTTTTAGATAATAATTTCCTTGTAGATTAAACCGGCATCTGAATACAGACTAGGCCACTCATCTAGGGGGAAAAAAAAAGGAGCCTATCGGAAACAGTGCAAATTGAGCACAATTCATTTAAGATAAGGGGAAGCTGATGAGACATTTTCCCCTCGATAAAGATGGTTTAACGTCCAGGCAGTAAAGCGAGGAGAGAAGGCCCATTATACAGGATACAACAAGTCTATGGCTAAAGCAGTCAACTTATTTTGCGCATACCTAATTCAGAGAGTGCAGAAAAAGATTTGAAATTGTGTGGTGTCACTTGCAGCACACCTACTGTTTGCAAGTTTTCAGGAATGCAGTGCATGTCAGAAAGGGGCTTTGGACTAGTTTGGAGCAGAAATAGATTACCACAAAAAAAAAAAAAAGAGCGCACTGAGACAAGACATAAAACATTGCAAGTCTTCATCTTGAAAGAGAACCCCATGACTCTTAACTGCCAAGTTCTCATTTATTCATCCGGCACTTCTCTTGTCATGACAGTGACGAAGAGAGTGAGCCACAGTCACAGATTTTTTACTTTCAAACCGACTCAAGATTCGTTCTCCCAGCACTTCTTCTTTACACATGACCATATTGGAAACAAAGGCTCTCTTGTTATAGTCATTGTCAGGGTGCCACAGCTTTGATCCGTGGATTCCTTGATAACTCGCAGCGTGTGAAGTCGGCAGTCTGCAAATATCAGCTTCGTCAGCTGTTGCACTTAACTGTAAGTCAGCCCAGATGACTGTCAGCTAAATGCAAATGGAAGAAGACAAAGGTGCCAGGAAGGATCTGAGATATGCGTTTGAAAGATGGGGCCATTTGAGGGAAGATTTGGGAGGAGGAGAAATGAAGTGAGTGCATAAATGAGAGGGGGGTGAATGAGACAGAAGGTGAGACAATTTGATCCTCCACAGCTCTCTGCAGACGAGGGAGCGAGGGCTATTGGCCAGCCAGGGCCATATGGCATGGCCTTATGTGCCCGCTGGCTCTGGCTTTTCAATGGTCACAGACATTGCCCCACATCGCCGCTGTGACAAAACCTGGACGGTCGCGTAGTGTCTCGACCAATAGCACAGGGACAGCAGAAGTGTTGATGGTACCGTGTGTGTGTGTGTGTTTGCTTCTACTCCTCTGTGTGACTGGAATGGCTTAAATCCCTTTCAGACCTGCACAGCATTACTGAGAATTTCCAGACACTGTCCTGGTGGGTTCCATGTGTGAATGCACATTTCTAATCCACACACCCTGACTTTAGGTAGACTGTTCCTGCCAGCCACCTGGTAAAAAGTCGTCATGATGTCAAGGTGAGCCGGTTATAGTTAGAAACGGTCACAACAAGCAGGTAGGAGGGATGATATGTTACGCTTCTATTTACTCTTTGCTGCTCGCTTGAGATGCCTGTGTTATTTTGCTACAATTGTATTTCCATTGCAGAAACATTTTGCCGTGAAACCCAGGAAGAGTCACCATTACAGAAGACTCCTCCACCTCCCTCTGCATGCTCTACCAAGGCGCCCCGTCACCTCAACCAAACGCAGTACTTAGGGGGGTTGTTAGAGCACATCTGGCACTGAAAGTCAGACACTGGGAGGTAAACATGTAAAATTATATTCTAGAAAACGTCAGGAACTGAATGTCCTTTACATTGTCTGGATCTCATGTGTGAATCTGTCAGTAGTGAGAAGATTGATTGATGGATCGATTGTTTTTGGTTGTCTCATGCACACAAAAAAAGTGTCCAACCCTCATTGATGAACAAAACGAAATACAGCTGCAGTTGTCAACCGTTTCATTACATTTCATTTCAATACAAAACGACATGTTATTTGAAAATTGGACTCCATCAAAGTATTGTGCATTTCCTCCGAAACTTTGCAAAGACAATCAGCAACACAAAGGTTCACTTGGCACAGCTCAAGATTTTTAAAGTCATCCCACAAACAACCAACAGGAAATAAAAACTAAAGAATGCATCCCTTATATTTTCATGGAAAATAATGAAATGATGTAATGAAATAATGTAATGAAAAAATATAGAGACCTTCCTCTCAGTTCATGCTCTTCACAGTAAATTAAACATCTTGTTTTAGGGTTAAGTGTTTAACAGAGAAAATGGCATTAATGTCAAAAACAGGTGAACCTAGTTGTACTTGATCATCCATTTTTGTCATCCATTATTACATGCTGCATCTTACTTGCAGTAAGTGTGTTTCTGCCCTTCTTCCATCCAAACCAATTCTCATTTCTGTCCCTGAATGAATGAATGCTTCCAAAAACCTCCTGCAGGGGCTGCTGTGGTTCTGCCTTCCTAAAACTCCCCTCATCTGACTTCCAAAAGCTAAGCACTGGGACTGCCGCCAGGACCTGTTGTCTCCATACCTGCCTGGGATCGGTGCATCAAACACACACACACACACACACAAGCACACACACACACACACACACATACACGCACGCACACACACAGACAAGGCAACTAAAGCAACAACCGTCAGAGCACTTTGCACACAAAAAAAAAGGCATCCACACTTTACCAGGTCACAACACACAACAACCTTGCAAAACAAGCAGAACCATCATCATTCATTCAGTGCCTTATAACAGCTCCCAATGCTGACTTCACCGACATAACTGCCGGTTGACAGGGGTGGAACAAAGACAGGTGGTGGGAGGAGGAGAAGGGGAGGAAGAGGAGCTGGGGAACGCAGAGTGAAAAAGCAGTTATGAAGAGGAGGATCTGAAGGAAAAGGAGGGAGGGAGGAAGGTGGAGGAGATAGTGGAAAGAGTCGAAGCAAAGCTGCGAGAGCGAAGGGGCAGAGGAGGTAAGAAAGAGATTGAAAGGCGTAAAAGTGTTAGTAATGGGGGAGGATAGATGATAGCAAGCGGCAGGAATGAGAAGAACAATGTGGAGGAGTGGCGAGGGACACGCAGAGCATGAGAGGAGAGCGCACGAGTGGGAGACAAAGGAGAGGAGCGACGCAAAGTGAAGGCGAGTGCACGCATCAGTGCATGACCGTGGAGCGGAGGGATGGAGCGTGCCAATCTGAGGGGTAGAGCTGCAACTAAATGCAACTAGAGCAAACATGACAGGATATCAGCATCAATAAGCAGAAAACAAATGACTCATCTGTCCGGTGGAGCTCCTCTCCACCAAAAACGCTGCTTTCTACACTTATGCAAAACGGATCCATCGCAAGCAACAAATAGTCAGATGTTTGCAAAATCCTGCAGCTAGAATTCACACTGAGGCATGTGTGGACTGCAGCACAGCAGGGGGGTGTCATTCTGCTAGTGAGCTATATACACTGCTAAAGTGGCTGGATCTGAAGAGAGAACATGAAAGAGAATACTCTATCTTTAAATAATGCACTTGTTTATATTTAAAAAGTATTCGAACATGAAGAACGTCAAATCAAATCCAAATCTGAAGTATAAGTGAACCAACCAAAGCATGATATCTTGGAAATCCATCATTAAAGTTATGGTTTTTTTCTGACAATAGTTCCTTTTGTCGGAGCGCTCCGCCTTTTTTTTTTGCGGCTGCTCCATGTATGCTGGGGTAAAAACTCATCTCGAAGCCTCTCGGTCATAATTTTCAGCTCCTTGTTGTTACCTCCACTCACTTGAGGATCTTTGCAATAAGCTTGTTGCAATAGTTTTATTTTTGTCTTTCAGTATCTCTTTATTCATGTGGTAGTTTTGTGTGACAATCTCTATTTCTTTTGGTTAATTTGCGGACATAAACAGTTGGTGGACATTAATTAAGAGGTCACTTTACAGTCCATCTGACCGGCCAGCGTGAGATCCACAAAAAGCTCCTCACTCGGCTGGGGGTCCCTGCAGTCCCTTTGATGGTCCCTGCAGTGTTTCCTATGTCTGCCCCCTTGGGTCTGATGCCAGGTCACTGTACTTTAAATACCTTCAAAGAGAGGCATCCAGGGAGGGAACCAAAGTGCCTGGAGCAACGTTAGCCAATGTGAATAAGCACATTTCAAAGTCCTCTCAAGATCCCTTATTGTCACTGAAACCATACTGAAGACGGGTTTCTTTTGAATCCTTTCCAATCCCAGCAGAACTGTAATTACTGATTCTAACCGGCAATATATCCAGCTGTTAATCCCTCACTTGTGGATACAAACATAACATACCTACCCATCTCTACATACAAACAGGAATGTCTTTCTGGCTCGGTGTGATTACGTAACTGACCCTCATTGCTTGGCGTGCTCTCATATGGTGTCTGTTGTGACTTAGAGGGAGATCAGAGGAAAATGTATTTGCCTTCGACAGCGGCACTGATAGTCTCTTTGAAATATACACAATACAGATACAGAGAGTTGCATGAAGAAGAAATGCATGAGATTTGATAACACTTCTAGCTAAAAAAACATGCTTCTGCTTTCTTTTCCCGTAGGCACAGTTTGCAGTGTGTAATTGGACAGAATATGGCCAAACAGCTGCCATTTGTGAAAAATGTGGATCCAGAAAGACTTCCACTGAGACAGTTGTACCTGAAATCATCTTTAACTCTGTGCTAATTACAGGGAAATTCACAACCACTCAGGCCAGCTAATAGTGGATGCCACCATGGTGTAGTTTCTGGATGATGTAGTTTAGAATATAGTTTTGATGAAACTTGAGGTCTTTTGATGTAGCATTGAAGTCGGCTGTGAGTTTAAATCAGTGGTGTAGGATTGGAGAAAACACTGGATTTTCAAGCAGGAGACTGTTTTGATTCCTGTTTCGAACAACAGTTGTTATGTTTTATGTACTTAAATAAGTTTAATGCAAGCCTATGTAGGTATATTTCAAATCAAACCATGATCCTTCTCCAGCACCCAACAAAGTAGTTCTGGCTCCTGAATATAAATATGTAATATCAGTATGTAGCTATAACCAAACTGGTTTCACAATCCATGGGTCCATAAGTGTCCCACTTTCAAGTTATTCAATTAAAGTTGACTTATAGCAATGTTTGTACCGGAAGTCAAACATAACATTTTTGTTTTTGTTTTTTCTGGGAGGGGGGAGCTTTTTGCGCTTTTATTTTAGAGATAGGAAAATGGAAAGAGTCAGAAATTAAGTAGAGAGACAGCATGGGGAAGGAAATGCAGGAAAGGAGTCGCTTGGAGGACTATTGCCTCCGTACAGAGCGTGCACGCACCCACTAACCATTACGCTGGGTATTTACGATCACTTGCTGGACTGCTACGTGTTGTGAATTCTAGCACACATTGCATGCTAACACTTGAGGGATTCCTACATTTTGGAATATTGAAGTTTAGGGCTACAGTTCAAGCTGCCTTATTTCACAGGTTGGGTGTGAGAACTTATTGCTCAGGCACAATCCAACTTTGAAGTCTTACTTACAGTGAACAGACACATGAAGAAAAGTGGGTAGACCTTTAGACACGTGTTACATGGATCAGTTTGTGATTCCTATAAAGAAAGTTACGTTACAAAAAGGTCGTTTTGGAAGCCAATGGGTTAACATTCTGCACAGCTGAGTTCAAAGGCAGTTCAGTGTTGCTAAAGTACAACACAGTGTTTGGTTAGTTAAGAGAAAAAGAGAGAAAAACACATTTCATCATGTTAGCTCCACACTGAAGAATCACCATGGATATAAAGTTCTGTTAGAACAAGCCTTTCTACTGACGGTCAATTAGGAGGAAGCTGCAGGTAAGAAACATACGGCTAAGGTTGCTATGCGGTCAAGACAGCAGTGAAAAAATGTTGCCTTTTATACTTCAAATTTAAGATCATCAGAGCTGAAATGAGAATGAACAAATGTTCTTTCAAATGTTTTGATGCAAACAGACGTGTATACAATTAGGCCGACAACAATCCTGCACACATACTTTATGTGTCCATTTTTAGAAAATAAAAATATTATCCAGTACTTAAAGGGAAAAAGATGATGACTACTTTCATGAATAAATGAGAAGAGTATCATTATAAACATCTTAGAAAACACATGATACCCCTTCAGTTCCAAAACACTTATATGTATTACAGGATTTTTATTAATACTGTTATGGCCTCATGTCTCGATTATTTAAGTGTTCTTTCACTACTGAAGCCGTTCTGCTGTGTCTCTTCATCTGTATATTGAGGCTCTTGGCAGACCAAGTCAGGCATTTGTCACTCTGCAGATGCTCCAGTGCAGAAAAAAAAAAAGTCTGAAGTTGTAAACAATTTGATAATTATCATCAAGAGTGCGTGAACGAGCACTCTCCATTCTTGAAAAGGTGCTCAAACACTGTCCTCAAACCCAGAGTCCACGGATTTCTCAGCCTCTTTGCATCCGATTTAGAAAGCAGCTGCACAAGTATCAACACAGAGCGTATCACATGCTAATGATATGACTGACTGTGTTCGAGGGCTGCTATTCTTGCACAGCGAGGACGTTCTGCACATGCAGCAGCCTGGCAGATGCTGTTCCCTAAGAAGGGCCTTAACTCAAATGGAGTTAATGTTGCAGCCTTTCTGTCAGCGGCTCTCAGTCCCGGGACAGCTTACTCGTATGGACTTACATCTAAACTGAATGCCTCCGCTCTCAGACTACCAACTAATGTGTTACTACGACCATCGAGCCAAACGACAGGCCGGCAGCATAGAAACTCAATGAGGTGACTATAAATAAGCAGGTACACTTAAGGACACACAATTCAACCGCCATCATAAGGTAAAGGTCACTACTGTATACTGTATGACCGCATTATTTTTAAGGAAAACTGCCATTTATGCAACACTCAGGAAAATATGCTGTTATGCATTACAAAGAAATGCTTAAATGTTGGGTTTGATTTGGTAAATCAACACCAAATGGAATTGCAATCGTATGCCAAACTGATAAAAGTGACCGTACAAAAGTTGTTGGTTGAGTTTAAACGTCACTGTTTATCGATTCCAAAACCGGTCATCACATCTTCATAATGCTTTGCCCACATCACAAACAACTTCCTCCAATGATTCTTAATAGAAAACTGAATAAAACACATTCCAGTCTCTACTTCAGGGTCCCCATCCTCTGGAACAACCTCCCAGAGGAGATCAGACTGGCAAGCTCTTTGTCCTCTTTTTTTATTTTTTTATTAGAAAAGCGCCATACAAGCTCGAGGCTATTTACATCTCATAACATTTAAAGCTACATACACAGAAACAGCCTGTTCTGAGCAGGTCTGAAATAGAGAGGTTTTATAGGCATGATCAAATACAGGATCAGAGTGGATTTAGAACAAGAAACTTCAAAGACTTGTCTTATGGGAGCTTTGAAACTTTGTTGAAAAGGAGGATAATATGTAACCTTTAAATACTAAACATAATTTAAACAGAGATTTTGATCGTGACAAAGGAGGCACTGGATCGGATCAGAGAGGTGCCGGTCCCGGTAGGACAAATTAAGCTCTGCCCCTTAAAGCTATATAACAAGGCAAACTTTTTTTTATAACTTTTGTGATTGTGAAAGTGGGCATGTTGACTTTCATCCTAAAAACAGATTCAGCGGCTCAGAACTGCTGAAAAGGGATTTAACTCAGCTGAAGGACACTCTTAGGGACCGTGTAAGCATCTCAGGCACTACTCCGACATAAAACAGGGGTATGAAATGCTCCACTACACTGCAATCCCTTCATCAGCATGTGTGCTATGTAGAATGAATTTCAATGACAAGTTTGACATTTTCTGGGGGAGCACGGAACTGTTTCAAGAGGAGAGAATCCACTGATCCCGAGTGCAAGCGAAGGTGCGGCGCAATAATGTATTGCATGGCCTTCAAATCCGTCCTTTGAAATGTCTGAGTGTATCCAGAGCCATCAGAGGAAAGACACAGATAAACATGGAGCGGAGAAAGAATCTGACACTGTTTGTGCATCACTGAAGTACACCTAAAGAGGTAAAGAAAGAATCAGTACCCTCCTCTTCTACCCACAGACAACTCCTGCTGAGTCTTCCAGAGGAGAAGTGAACAGGGCGGCTACATATTAGACTCTAAACTCACACTTTGTCTGCTCTGCAGGCCCCCTTGGCCTTGCATGAAAATCTGAGAGTTTAGCCATTGCTGTTCTTGTTGTTCACCAGAAAATGTAAGGTGTGAGTGGGAGATGTGGGGTTGATTCAGAGGATTGAAACAGGGTATACCATTTGCCCATTCCCCATGTTTGGCTGTTTGGTTTTCCTCCCAATGCAGCAAGCAAAGTAGACTGTTAGAAAATTCACAACTAGGTCCCAAAGAATGCTATTATAATTACAATGTTTAAACTTGCAATTGAATGACTGATGCGACTGCAATCCCAGACCACATGACACAATTTGTTCTATCAGACCCTTAATCCAGTTATACAAGAAATGTTTTTTTAACCTACACAACCAAATTTCAAATCTCTGAATTTGCCCCAAATTTAGGGATTTGGGATGGGCAACTTTGGCCACAACAAGGGCCACATTCGTTTAATTCTCACTGCCAGAGGGCCAAACTGTAGGATACAAAAACGAATAAAGTCGATTATGTTTCAAAATATACCAGTGATCAAATATTATTAAGGACATATTTCTAGTTTTCATGATTTCATGGCAGATTTTGTCACGTTTTCCAATTAATCGATATGTAAAAATTGACCCGAGGGCCACTTTGAGGGTTGATGAGGGCCGCATGTGGCCCCTGGGCCGCCGGTTGCCCACCCCTGATTTATATTATAGCATTCAAAAAGTTGCAAACAAATTTCATGCAAAATCTGTACACATTTAGCCTTCTGTGTCCCATCAAAATGTAGAAGGCAGCATCTGTCTGGTGTCCGTTTAAAGGTACCCTTTACTGTATGTCAAGAATTGGATAATCAGAACGAGATAGAGGACCCAAAAGCAAACTTTCAGATGAACTAAATAAAAAAATAGAAAAAACCAAAAGGCTTAGTTTGATTGTTCCAGAGACTAAATTATGAACTGAAAGTTAGAAATGGGTGAGCTCACTAAAGGAGCCACGAGGAAGATCATCAAGATCAAGGGTTGAGGAAACAATCTGGCACCAAGGAAACCAGTAAGTTAGGAAGGTGATGGTAATCAGACAGATTGAGATAATCAACGCACAGGTAGAAACAATAAGGATCACACACATCCGAAAACACTCAAAGGCAGGATGTACAGCAACATACACAAGAGGGGAGGGTGAAGGACGAAATAAAGCAGCCAAAGAAAACAACACTGAAAATCATTAGCTTCTGTGTCAAGGCTTCTTTCTGTATTTGTTCCATGGTAGAACTTCTGCATCTGTTTTGAAGGTCTCTCTTTTCTTCACATCCAACAAGCTGTTAGTGTAAGACAGATTCTTTGGGTTGAATTGGTATGATAATTACTTGATTAAGTTTAGAAAATACATCACTAAGTAGGGAAAATCAAAAGTAAACATTGCCTTATTACTTTACACTGGACCTGAATTCCAGTCTCCAGGTTTAGCCCTTCCACATTTTTTGACCCCTAAAGGCCACCACAAGTGGGCCACACTGATTTCTCTACCCTGGTCACATGTTTCCACTTGCTTTCTGTTCAGTCTTACCAGCTGTGCTGACAATCAACAATACAGTGGATTGGAGCAAATGGGCTCATGATGAGGTTTAATACACATAAATTAAGCTGCATTCATTTTTTGGCACAGCAACAAATACAGGGGGGTAGGGGGGAATATGCCTGCAAGGTATGAGAAAAAATTGCTATGTGCAATAACATTGTTCAATATTGAGATAAGCCATATTAATTGTGTTAATGGCCAAACATGACGAGCACATATACTAGAGATAAGGCACCGTTTTTATGTCTATCTGCTGAATTTCATGTTTTACACACTACCTGTGTTTGAAACATCTCCCTCCTGAATCCCCCCAAAAAACATTTTGTGTTCCACTGAATTGGCACTGATTAATCTGAGGGTCGCTGACAGCTAGCTTTTTTGCTTCTGCATCCAAATGTTGTGAAAGCGTGAACATTAAACTCAGGCCCCCTTTCCATCAGGTGAAATGTTCACATGCTGAGTGAGACAGCATTTTGTTTTATTTCATTTATTTATCGCGATGAATTCAGACTTTTGCGATGAGTTAATAACAAGGGTCAGATCGCGATCACAGTTAGATTGCGATACACTGTGCAGCCCAAATAAGGGGAACCCCATAATATTACATTGATCATGCTGGTGCAGAAAATATGACTTGTAAAAGGAGTGTTGTGTCACATATTGTAAGAAACACAAAGTGTCAACAAATGATTGACAACACAGAAGCAGGCTGTTTGCTTCCTTCTTGCAGTCATCATATGTGGTTTTGCCCTGACCACAACTGTGTCCTGACCTTAAAACATGATTTTATAATCGACCATAAACTGTCTCTTAACATTTACTCAGCTCTTCCAGATCAATTTTATTTATGGAATAATAATTAGCAATGATTCTGCAGGGCAATAAGTTCTGCCTCTTTCATGGATTTTATTTTCGTACGGTTGCAGTGGATCTTTACCGTAAACAGTGGTTTGTGAATTACATTATTTTCCCGTGGGGCTTATTGTTTCATACAGATACTTAATAGATGCAATAAGAATATACAGAGCTGTAATTATTTGCAGTTTAAAGGGATATTGAAGCTGAGCTTTCAGCAGTCATCATTTTAAGTTTTATTGTTTCAACTCGTGCAAAAATCCTCTCATCCAGCAGTTATACTTTTTTTTAAACGTCTGATTTTCCACATTTTTGTTCTGTTGGAGAGATTTCTTTAATACAGAAGTGTATGGAGGGTTTTATTGTTTGGTTGTATGGATAGGAAGGCCATACATAAATAAAGACATATTGAAAACTGTTCATTTGTTTGAATTTGACATTTGTTTAGTGTAATATCACAAATGTAAAACACAACAAATTTCTAAAGATTTAGACTCCTCACTATTGTTGAGCAATATAAATAAGAAAAGGGGAACTGGTCTTGTTCAGGATGAATTACATTTCTGACAGCTTCACAGCAGAGGAGTAACCCAGACCTCAGCGCACTGAGCTGAGCAGTGTCTATTTGTTCCATCCTCTGAAAAGACTGGAAAGGATGTCTAGACTTACAGCTGTGTGAAGATATGAAAAGAGGGTCAAAATGTCAATTAAAACTGTAATGCACTCTTTACAGACGACGATCACAGTCTCTGATTTACAGAAACAAGAACGTCCACCCCATCCAGCTTTCAGATTTACGTATATATGTGTGTGTCAGATTTAATTTGCATTCAGTATATAGGCGATCCGTTAAATATTCTTCTGAGACCCATGGTCTAGAAATCAACAAAACCAGGTGTTAAGTATTCACCGTCATCGACTGTCTGTTACCATTCCTTTCTATTTCTGATTTTATATTCATTTTACCAACACCTACAGGTAACTGCTTCTAAATACCACCACTCCTCAAGACCTGAAGATCGCTGTGTTCATTTACGGAAACCTCTCTTCCCAATTTGGAAAATCTGTTCGCCAAGGGATCGATACTGTTGACAGTCCGCCTGCATGCCCACTTGACAATATTGCTTGTCTCAGGGTGACACAGACATTATGTGGCAGGACACTTCAGTCAGCTTGGCTTATAAAAAAAAGAAGAAAAAAAAAGAACAGCAGCCAAAATGAAAGTGGAAGCATTATTGCATCTATAAAGAATCAATAGCTACACAATGCATCTCTCAGCAAGTAGAGCTCTTTTCTGCACGGTTGTTGCATTGGCTTGTTTCAAAAGAAGATTTTCGACAACGCAGATAAACACACAATTAGCCAAAATAAAAAATAAAAACAAGGGCTGCTGAATTTTTCAATACCACGATTCATCCAATTGGAGATTTTGTTTTGTTTAAAGTTTAAGCTACTATACTTCCTGTTTGAATACAAACCAGCTTTTATTTTGAAAGAAAATAAGGAACTTGTGGAAGACTTAAGGTTACAGCATTAACTTAACCACAGAACTCAGTATGGATCTAAGAGTAAATGAAAACAGTTTAAGAGGACGGTAGAGAAGTGAAATGTTTGATGTGGAGATGTGGAGATTATCTTTGACTCAGGGAGATGTTTCTGTCACTGCCCTTAGCTACGGTAAGCCTTAAGGGACAAAATAGCACACGATCCAAACGATCTAAAAAAATGTATGTATTAATTTGGACATTAGGGGCACCAGTGGACAAGTGGTTAGTTTGTGCGCCCCATGTACGGAGGCTGTAGTCCTCAAAGTAGACTGCCTGGGTTCAAATCCAACAAGTGGCTTCTTTCCCATGTCATTCCCCACTTTCTCTCTCCCTGATTTCAGACTCTATCTACTGTCCAATTTCTCAAATGAAGGCATAAAAAGCCCCAAAAATAAATCTTTAATTGGGACCTTTATTGTGTTAACCCCGACAGCCCTAATGGATACATAACCTTTCTCAACTTCTCCGAGCAATTGATGCAATATATTTCTGCTCATGTTCAGCTGATTCTCAATGTATTTAGAGCTCAGCTCATAAAGAAGCATAAACACACCTGACATTTCTCAGAACATTCCTCAGAGACGGCTCGGTGCTTCCTCTTGCTGTCTTCGTTTCAGCATTGTGTGCTCTAGACTCCCACTGGAAAAGCAGCGTAACCTTCTATTCTTTTTTTTCTTCATGTGACAAAAGAAAACCTTTAAAATGTAAAAATTGCCCTTCTTACGTACATAAACGATGCATTTCAGTTTAAGTAATCACATCCACACCTCGCATATAATCAGGGATGTGCTGATGGTTAGTTGACTGAATCAGTGAACCACACACACACACACACACACACACACACATATAGAAGAACACATCCAAACACAGACACATCCTTCATCCACTGAGACCTGACTGATAGCCTGATCCATTTCCTGTATCCATTAGAGGCGGCTCTAGATTATGCAATTCATCCCAAGGCTATCATCCACCTCTATCAATAATAAACATCTCCGCGATAAAAAAAAAACTGGGGCTCGCCTCAGAGGATGGAGCCGGCACCGCCTAGCACGTTCCACTTCTCGTGAAGCGATCTCTTTGCTCGGCCCCCAAACACAGCACAGCGTTCGCCTTCTACAAGTCTCGTCTCGAGCAGCAGAGACCCTCCGGCACAATCTTTACTTCTGCCTTCTCACACTTATCAAAGCGGCAGCTTTATCGGCTCCGACAGAGACGTCTCAGAGCTCGTGGTGGTGGCAGGGAGCACCTGTGGCTCAAGACAGGAGACAGACGCTCTCATCCAGTATTCCTCTGCGTCTGTGACGGGTACCCCCCTTCCTTTTCTTTTTTTTTTTTTTTCAATCAACCAGCCGAGTCGTCCTCTCACTCACATCAGGGGCAGCGTTTGTGACATGACCTGGTGTTGGTTGGGGAGTAAGGGGCTTGGGAAGAATGGAGAGTGTGGTTTTAAAAACACACACCTTTTGTGTTTGATACTAATGAATAGATTTAGTGCAATGCGTGCTATTTGAGCTATCTGAGGCTACAGTCTCAGGCTAATTCCTGGTGATGCTTATTGAAGCCAGATTTCCTCTAAAATATCCTGAATTTACATGGAAAAACAGGCCAGAGAAATTGCAAAAGAACATGCGTTTTCTTCCACTGCTTTCATGTGAACATCTAGAGTCGGGAACATAGAGGTAAACAGGTATTTCCAGAGGTACCTTAAACCGTGGCCTAAAGAAGGGGGATGCTAGGTGATGTAATATTAAGGCTACATGTCCATCTTTGAATGATGGATATATGGTTTTAACATTAGTTTGAGCCTCTTCACCACTTCAGTGATTTTGTCTCCTCTCTTGAGTGGATGCTTTAGCAGACATCTTATTAGCTGCTTCATGTACGTGTGAGTTTTTCACTAAGTCTGTTTTCATTGCACTTTTCACATCTAGCTTTGATTTAACCCCTGACTCTTTCAGCCAAGCTTTAAGAAAAACATTTCCTCGAATATTTATTTGATTTCACTCTGTTTTTAAGTGCAAATTAAATACACAGAAAAACAGATGGCTGGACTTGACCTTGAGATCTGCAACTGTCTTCCTGTCACATTACAGCTCTTCACAGTGTCACATTTCTATGACCGTCTCTGCTCTAACTTACAGTAGAGATGTTCAGTCTGGATTTCTCTAATTCTTTCATGCAGCAAAAACAGCAGATTTTTGTTAAGATTAAATTAAACACCATTGCACAAAGTATGCATAGTTTTCAGCAGCTGACAGGCAGCCTGCAGCTCTTATCAGACATGTGCACAGTGGCTTCTTGTTCTTTCACCATCACTGTCATGCAGTAATCTGTCTTGCAAAACTGATTAGATATGCAACTTTTACTTACATGAATTACAGTTTTCATTCCATTCATTTGGCTTGAACTTGCAGGAAATGGGGCTTCAGTGTCTGGCTAAAGGACTGTTGTTCAGCACTGTACTAAAAGAGAGACTGAACAACTGACCCTGAGCATGCAGGCTGCAATTTGCAAGTTTTCAACTTAGTTATAGAATTTAGTTCAAGATTAATTTATCTCTTTAAACCTTCAATTTGTGCTTTTAATTAGTTTGTTTTTTTTGATGCATTTTGGATGTTCAAGGTTTTAATAAATAATCCATTATGGCTGGATCACTCAGCCATTGAACATCACTTAGGAGACAGGAATGTTCTTGTTGATAATTGTCCTCAGCACAATTTCCCTCCATTCAAGCATTTGTAAGTGTTAGTATTTTCAAACAAGACAAGGAAAGGTGCATCGCTGCCCTTTTGAGACAAGAAACAGTGTTGTAACTAAATATTTAAAGGTCAGGTGCATTCAAGAAAGTCATCTCTTTGCATAAAGACACATCTTACGATCACAACAAGAGAACTATGTCACTGTGTTAGAATGAAACAGGTACTTGTTAATTATTCACAGCTTTATAGAATTTTTAGAATCTTTAAAACGGCTCATGTTTATATCACGACTGCAGAAAAACAGCAATATTAAGATAAACTGCATCTTTTGGTCACCTGTGACCCTTAAAAAAGCGCCTGGGACACTATTTCAATCACTAAGAACACAAAAGTCCTGAGCAGAAATTCCCTTCGAAGATGTTTACAAAGATCAAGAGGAGAATCCTTCTCCTTACATGGACTTCAGAATTAAAGTCAACAAGAGTATGGACAGCTTATTGTGTTTTTTTGGTGTCGTTGAGTCAAAAATGGTGTCGTTTGGAAGGTGAAGGGCAACAAATACCTTATCAAAACCATAGTTGAGTGCTAATTAGCTAACAGTACCTTGACAGTGTCAGGATGACCCATGACTTATGGGGGTCCATAAGTATGTGATGTCAGGTGAAAGCTATGACTTGGACTCATGACGCAGAACTGGCTTATTTAATGTTAGACACAGGGAAACCCCTAATAACGGCATGATGAGACAGAAATGAAGCGAAGTGGTTTATAAGATCGAGATAACGGTCGCTGTCAGAGTTGGGTAAATTATATTGATCAATCCTATCAGTTATTTTGTTTTCCCAGAGGGAGGGTCTTTATTTACCGGAGGTTGGGGTCGACTGAAAAGAGTCGCACTCATATGCAACTAAAGTTTTTTTTGCCTTGGAAAAACTTCAGCAAAGCCACGGCAGCATAGCCTGGACTCATGGAAAGCAGTCGATGGAAGAGAAGGTGAAGTGAAAAAAACAACAGCAAAGCAACAGTAGCTCCCTGAGGAGTGCTGTCAGAGTGACAAATCTGTTCTGTGCCTGACACTGTGTTGTATTCTGCAGACCTCCTGGACAGAGGCCTGTCAAGCGTTGTCTGAGTAAGTGACAAACTCCTCTCCCATGATGCCTCGCCCTGTTTACGAACACTGGTCAAGTCCTTACAACGGGAGCAAAGACAAAGAGAGGGGGAGCGGGGAGACAGAGACGAGGGAGGGTGAGCTATTTGGACAGGCGGGGGGAGGGAGGGAGACAGTCAGAGAGTAATGGGAGAGATGGAAGTTACTGTGACAATGTGAAGATGGAGAGAGATAGAGGGGAGGCTAGGAGGTGGCTGGCTTTTGCTTCTGCTCTTTAACCGCTTGGCAGTCTCCTCTTGATTAGGGGCCTAGCCCGCCGGTCCCCACGGAGTTTCCCCGGCAGAGTCGCAGGAGACGGACTCCTCTGTAATAGTGTCTGACAGGCCGGCCCGAGCCACAGAGGAGCTGACACAGATGCTGCGTTTTTTTTTTTTTTTTTTTTTTTTCAGGACAGGCCCGACACTATTCCTCCCCAAGTCCCGTCCCTGTCTCCCCTCTCAGCCTTGGCTTAGTAGTTTCAATTTAGTGGTTAACTCCGAGCCCAAATGTGGAGGGAAACTTATTTTGTCATTAAACATATCTATAATTTACATCCTGGAGCTGGAGGAAAAAATAAAGTAGTGAAAATAATCAAGGAATCAAAACTCAATGATTCATTTATAGTGCAAAAAAAAAAAGAAGTGTGAAAGCCCTGAGATGCAAAACATAGCAGTAAATGATTGATCTCAAAACCAATTAACCAATCCAGAAATACATTCCATTAAATGATCAACTGAAAAATCAAGTCATAAAAAACTATTCTTTTTAGTGAAGACTTCAGTTCTATGGGCACACATTTGTTATACACTTTAACTACAGATGTTTCTTTCGAATTTTAGTTGATTATTTGTACTAGTAAAAACAACTTGTGCAAGAGACAGAGAGAGAGAGAGACAGAGAGAGAGAGAGAGAGCATACTAGGAGAGAGAGTGGGGGAGCTTGCAGTTACGCACAGAAGTGTAGGTAAAATAAACACCTTATCCTCTCTTCACCTCGAATGAATGTTTCTGCACTGTTCTGTGATTTAGAAACTCTAAATCTGTGTGAACTTTCGGTGTGAAGTTTATCATCTAAACTAGTTAAAAAATTGTTCTAAGCTGCTGTGAATATCCGAAGTTATGAATAAAATAGGAATTTGCACAGCAGAAAGTATGACGTCATCATATTAAAAAAACTCTCACCACCCTCAGCTATGACCGACCTCCACCTCCCCCTGAACCCTCAACATACCCTATTACTCACACAGCTTATACATGTTCATTCAGACTCCTTTTTTTAAGGCCCGGTTCGAAATTGAGTGATTAAATATTGCCTAAACAGCAGATGTTACGTGAACATGATTAAATCAACAGCTCCTTCCATGAAACGCACCAGCATGTGTCAAACTCTTAATTATATCATCATCACTTGCTTTGTGTGATCTGCATGTTCTCACATTTTCAAACCACAACTATGTGCCTCAGATATGTGCCTCCTGTGCGAACTTGTCCTGCTGATTTTAATTGGTAAATTTGTCGTGCAAAGATCGAGAGGTGGTTTGTTCTCCACCACAGAGAGCTCCGACAGGACAGACAAAATAACCAAGTTTGGCAATTAACACAACAAAAAAAATATATATATTGGATCACAGGTTATATTAGTTTGATCAAAAAAAGTAGTATTTTTATTTAAAGAGGACATATTATACCCCTTTTCCACCTTTTCAAACAGTCCCCTGTGGTCTAAATGAAACATCTGTGCTGTGCTTTGGTTAAATGAATCAAACACCAGAGGAGGTTTGTGACGCTGTATAAAGCATCTCTCTCAGAATGCTCTGTTTTGGTGTGTGTGTCTCTTTAAATGCAATGACCCCCCCCTGAGTTTTCCTGGTAGACATCACTCCTCTGTAGCGAGAACAAAAATGGCGAACCTGCGCAAAAGTTTTGCTCTAGGCTGGGGGTGGAGTCCATGGGTGGAGATACCAGGGGAGGGGATTTTTTTTTTTTTCACCAGAATCCCACTGTGACATCACAAGGAGGAGAGCAAATAAGGCTTTGTAGACCACAAACAAAGGACTGGATGGGTTTATGTCACATTTTGTGGGTCTGTAGACACTGCAGAAGTGGATTTTTTTCATAAAATGTTCCCTCTAAAATCGTTTTTAAATGCTTTAAAGCATAACAAAATGCTATGAATGACAGTTTTTCTGCCCTTGTATATGCGCTGCTGCAGCCGGAGTCTCAGACGGATATCTCAAAGTCTCAGCAGATAAACCAAATCTTTCTGCATGGACTGAAGCCACCCGGGGTACATGATGACACATGTTTTTGTAGACTAAGAACCTCGCAGGAGGACCGCAAACACGCTGGGTAGTGATTGGAAAAAAAGACGGCTGAGAGGACAGAGGGAATGACGGGCAGCGTGCAGCCAGTAGGAGATGCAGGGTTGAAGGAATTAGAGGAAAGAGGATTAGGCCGTGCAAAATACTGATGAAACAATCCACTGCTTATCTTATTGTGAAAGGGGGAATACATTAATTTGCTTAGCTAGAACAACAGAGCGATGAAGCAGGTTTTTATTTGTATTCACCAGCAAACAACATCACAGATTCAACAACAAAGCTTTGCCTTTTCGGGGGGGGGGGGGCTTTATCCTTCTGGAATGTTCTTTTTCCAGTTTGAGAAAATAGTCTCAAGACAGAGGGATGACAAGCACAAAAAAGCTTTGAGCAGGATGAATGTGAAAGGCTTTGTCCTAGAAAGCAACAAAATATATATCAACAAATTCCTCCTGAGGAATTTCAGCACATTATAGAAGAATCACAGTGTTTGTGTACAATAACTCCATCATAGCAAACCCCTGTGTCGGGTATATATATGATTTTATGGAGCAGAGCAAACAAGGGTGAGGAAATGGCTGTGTCATGGTGTGTAAAGCTGTGCAGAGTGACAGAAAAGGATAGGAGAAGGGGTTTTAATAATGGACTTGAGCTTATATATTTATTTTCTAGTCTCCTGAATACTCAAAGTGCTTTTACACCTCATGTCACACCTACACATTCACACACTGATGGCAGAGGTTTCTATGTAATGTGACCATCAGAAGTAACTAATCCCATTCATACACATTCAAACGCCGCTGACAAAGCAGCAGGAGCAATTCGGGGTTCAGTGTCTGGGGATCGAACCCTCGACCCTCCAGTTGAGAAACAACGACTCCACCAAATGTATAAAAAGGAGATGTTAGCTTAGGCTAACTTCACCAACTGTTCAGTACTGAGTCTGGTGGGCCAACATATAGTTTTGAAATAATACTAGTGACAGTATGACAGAATTATTTGATAGAAGTTCAGTGTCTGAGGCTGAAGGGCATTACAGCAGGTCAGGCAGGTTGTGTTATACTTCATGAACGAGCTGTGTTAAATGTGTAAATGTTGCTTACATATTTCCAGGTCAAGGTGGAATATTTACATCCCTGTTAGAACATTGGACAGTGCCTGTGTTTTTGAATTGTAAACTGTGATCACAACATTTGCACTTTTAAATTGTCGTTTGCTCTTAACGTCTTGTTTGTGAACTGTTTCTTGATCATGTAATGTTTATTACAATGTGTGCTGCTGCCCTCTTGTCCGCAGGTCACCACTGTGACCACAAGCGAGCTCAACGGGTTAATTACCTGATTTACAAGCTTTAGATATCACGTTGCATCCCTTAAATATGAACTTCTTCACTCTGTGAATCTTAATTTTCCCCTTGCAAAGAGTATGACGAGGTGACTTTTTTATTAAAGACGTACAAACTTAAGTGTTGGTGCTTTGTATTGACGAGCTGTTGACACAAATGACAACAACTCAAAGACTCGTCAATAAACGGCTCGCGGTGAGCTGAACTAAATATTTCTCAGGTGTTGACACAAGTCGTAGCACATTTCAATCATGGATTTAGATATTAAAAATACACCACCATCTCCACTTTGTAAAACAAGCTAACAAGCTTGATTATTGAGAAAAGTGAAATAAAATGAATGAATCCTTTGAGACACTGCTAGTTTCTCTCCACAGATTGAAGAACCATAGGAGACAACTGGAGGAGATAAACATATATTCTTGACTGCTTTAATCGTTTGCAGAGCAAATAAAGCACCTTCAGCTGATGTCAGGTAACAGTTAACTGTTAACTGGCTGCATGTGGGGCTTTCTCTATTCATATTCGAACAATATCAGAGGGATAAAACTACCCGGGATAAATGTGGCCACAAAGAGATAAAAGAACAAAAAATGGAACTGTAAAGGCTGTTTGAAAATAGCTCTTTTTTAATGTAGGTCACGTCCATTTAACTTTAGTCTTCAGCCTCTGCTTCAAAATAAAACAAAGGGCCCTCTTCAGTGCACTCATTACCACTTAGTATCAGTGGCTGTAATGGATACAGTGCGCGAGGCACGGTGCATTCAGTTTTATAAATAGTCTGAAATATGACCCTGGGATCAGGTTGGCATTTTACATTAATGTCACCTTAGACTCAGGTGAATGCGTATCATCATCATCATCTCTTTTGGTGTGCCTGCTGTTATGGCTTCCCTGCATCAAGAAAATACATTCATCATTATTCATAATCTCAGTCCCAGTCCGTTCACATGGCCCTGGATAAAAGGAAGATAAATGAATGCAAATATATGGAACAGGGTCTGCATCAGAAGCTGGTGTCAGTACCACCTGCGCCTGTGTGTAAATCTGTGCGTATCTGTGTAGTTCGAGCGATTTCATTGTTTTTTACATTTGGTCATTTAAGCCCGTTTGTGTGGCTGTGAAGACGTTTGTGTGTTTATGTGCGAGAAGAAGAGGAAGGAGGAGGAAATGAAGGAGGGAAAAAGTCGGGTTGCAGCAGTTAGAGGATCACTCTAACACTTATGGCCTGAGTGTGTTTTTGAAAGGTGTGCACTAAAACATTTTCACAGCTCCTTGTTTAGTGCAATATGAAGGACGCGCTGCCCTCCTGCGCCCTCCCATCACATCGTATGAACCCACATTAGCTCTCAGCGCTCTTTGAAGTGCTGCAAGTTTCAGCAGTCCAGCCATCACAACCAAAACATTAGACAGCTTCCGGCAGGAAAAAACCGAGAGAGCAATTTGAGGTCAGGCATTACAGCGAATAGTGGCCACATCAAACAAGCAGCGGGGAGCATATTGAAGAGCAAATGTGCTGCCAACTTTATGCTTAGTTTTTTAAGACAGAGTCAATAAATATGCCATGCTGACAGAACGTACATTATGATGTTGGACAAGCATGTGAGAGGATTTTGTCAAGAAGAGGTGCAAATTAATGTCACATAAACTGAAATGATCATTTTGAAAAGTGAATTAAATGTACTGGTGTGAGGGCTGTGCTCAATATATCGTCATGTGCTCCTTGCAAATACATGTATCAATGCAGATGTTACAGAATCAGTATGGCTGCAAAGCTGTCATGACAGTTTTAAAAGACAATGGACCTATGGTGCAGTTCACAATAACACCATAGTCATAGCTCTGCTAAGATATTTTACTGTCTGATCTGTGAGGACCTGAATGGAAGTGTTTTAAGTTTTAAGTTTCCTATGCCTCTGCTCTTATTCTCAACAATAAAGAACAGCTGTAGTAGTGAATTATGTGTATGACCAAAATCCATGTTTATCACAATATGTATCGTATGGTGTATTGGGATACATATCGTATTCTGGGGTTGTGGGAAATACCCAGCCCTTACTGCAGTGGATTTCAACATTCAGCCAAAGATTTATGATTGAAATGACCATCTGCACGAACCAAACACATGTCAACACACACCTCTGTTCAGACTATCAACATAGGTTATTAGTACTAAAACGATTTTATAGTGTTTATAACATATGATGATTAATAGATCAATGGTATGGCTTTCTGAGATAATACAAATAAAGCAAAGCCATTACTTTTTCTCTTGTTTTTGTTTCGCATGCATATTTTACACTGTAAAATCAGATTGTTTGGTACTCTTTGGTGGTCCAATTATAAAAAAAGTAAAGACACCTGAAACCTAATTTGACATTTCCATGGTTCAATGACTCCTTGTTTATCAGATTACATTATTGTACAACGAGTAGCATGGTAGAGAGTTAGAAACTCTAGTTCTATACAGAACTTGAATTAGTATGTGTATAATTAGTAAGTATACTCAGAGAAACAGCTATTTTACGCTTCAGCAATTGCATTCAACACAATGATAACAATCAATTTCATTTTGGATTACAAAACTTAAGTCTTTTTTTGTCTTGGAAGTTAACAGAATAGCTGTTATTATCTAGTGATAACTGTTGGGTCTGCATGTGTACCTCAATATTTAATGTAAATGAAGATCTTATGTTAAACATGAGTAACAGTCCTCCAAACAAAATGTCATTATTACATTTCATTAGATCTACTTTTGGATCCGAAAACCATTTGTTTATGATCATAGACTGCATAAAATGTGGACGTAATCAAAGTGATGTCACACATTGTTTTGGAACCACAACATCTCATTTCACTGTTACGCAGATGACACCCAGTTATACCTCTCCATTCAACCCAAAGACCAAACTGGAACTGCATTTGTTTTTTTTGCATGTCTACATTGGTTTCATTATTCAACGCTGCTGGCTGGAGGTTGTCGCTTGGTTATGATTAGGGTGAATGACTAACTTGATTTAAACTAGAGAAAGATCAGCCTGACAGATAAAAGTGATCAGAACAGACAGTTGGTAGGTGTTATACTGTGAAAATCAATGTGTCATAACAAAGTCAGACCACCCAACCAAACCTCTACCCTGAGATCGGGGTAGAGCTTTAATTACAACAACAATGTGGCTCATTATGTTTCTGCAGCTGAAAGGATAGAGAATGTCTACATCTGCTGCTTTAAGGATTATAATCACAAAATAAAGCTGTGGTTTTATCTGAGGAGAACAGTCTCAAATGTTGAAGTGCAGTTGCCAATTATCTAAGCCCAAAATTCATATTTCCATTTGACATACTGCTTAGGTTGCTTCCATGTCCAGCTCCAACATTACTGTTGACTTCACTTAATACAGTTCATTTTGAGCAGTGTCCGTTTATTCACACACACTGAAACCTGCTGTGCAGTTTTAACACTCTATTTGAAGCAGCATGAAGTTAAATATTTGCAGCGTTTGTTTTCAAAATAGCCAGGAGCAAGAGACATACAGTTCTGAGTTATGTTGATGTTATTGCCTTTTCATTTAAATTTAACTACCATTTAAACACTTGCTAGCACTCTCACTTTGTGGTAGATATTTTATGCGATGGCTGCTGCCTCATTCTTTGAGCCCGCAGCCACAACAATTCCTTCTCTTTTTGCATTACATTGCATTTTTATTAGCTGAATGACGGAATTTACTTGAGCATTTGTGAACAATGTATAATAGTGATTGTAAGGAAGACAAACCAAAATACACTATTAGACTAGATTCTGTTTTTTTCTTAAACATGACTCATTCCTTCAAGTATGTAGACAACCACACACAAACATAGTTTCTTTTAAATAGTTACAGTTATTCAAAAACAAACAAAGATTTCTATGTCATAAGTTCAAAATCATCAGTATTTTTCAAAATAGCATCAATAAATGGAAAATAAGCTCCACTTGTATACAATGTTTCTAGTCCTTACAGGTCACATTAACCATTTCATACACTCATTCACATCCTGATGGTTGCTTTGTTAAGTGCCAATGTACACAACAGTATTGATCTCATCATTCAAACACATTTACACAACTCAAGGTATAACTTCAGGGTAATTTAGATTCATTGTTTTGCCCAAGGACATTTCAACTTGTGGACTGAAGGTGCTGCGGCTCAAACCGCTGACCTTCAAGGTTCTTTAACATTGAAATAAGATCAAAACCTATTCCATCGGGAAGGCTAAAAGAATGTTGTGACTATAGCCTGCATTCAACTGTTCTAGTCAGTAAGTATTACTGACATAAATAACCTCTAGCATTTCATACAGTAATCCTAGAGGTACTATCAAAACACCTGGCTCTCATTCACCCACAAACTCTTCCCCAGGAGACCCCCGGAGATCCAAACCACAAAGAATGTAAAATCTTGCATGCTGCCTCAACAAAACTATGCAAACATTTCATCCTGCCTGTTATGACTTAAATATGTGCTGGATCACATTTATTAGATGCTTTGGTTGCCATTTTTTTTCCCCCTCTTAACCCATGCAATCATTCCTCCTGTGGGACCATGAGGTGGGCCATGGTCCTGTTCTGGACAATGTATTTAATGGTGCAATGACTTCTTCTTGCCTCTCAATATCTCAAAGACGCTAAAAGAGCGAAAAGATGCTAAATGACTCATAGAAACCCACCTTTCACAGTACCGGCTTGCATTGATGTCAAGTATTTAGGTACCATCCTTCATGACAAACCGATGCTAACACTGACACCATCAGCAACAAGGCCAATCAGAGGCTGTTCTTCTTCGGAAAGTTTAGGGATTTTAGTGTCGATGAATCCCCTTCGTGATGATCTGTTGGTTTGGTCACTTCAGCGTTGTTGACATAAACAGCCTAGGAAACATATTTACACTTTGCAGAAAGATTGTTGGTATTGACTGAGATGATCTTGGCCATGATTTTCAAGGTCATTTATCCCAACAGCAGTTGGGTTTTGAAATAAGCTGTAGGCATTGTTGCCATTTCACTTGTACTATGGACTGTTGTACTTTGTGTCTCATATCTCACTCAAGTCTATCATGTTGAAATCCATAGGAGTTATGTATGTATATGTGTATTTATTGCTCTTTGAGCAGTTTTATGAGGTTCATAGCCTGTGTGGACTTCTCTTGCCAACCAAATGGCACCTCAGGGACAGTAAAAATTTCCCAATCCAATCCAATATCATCAATATGTATACTGCTGGCTAATTGAACTTACTGTTCACATGTTGTCATTTTAATTCATCAATACATACAATCAAAGATAAAGGGACAATCATCAATCAACATGAATTCATTTGATTGATTAATTGATTGATTGATTGATTGATTGAGTGATTGATTGCCTGTGTCCACTAACCCCCTTTTTTTATTGCTCTGGCAGCGCTCACAACCTCACTTTCAGAGCCCATCTTATCAGCACAACTGTTACGAAAGTTGGCTCATGGCTCTTCCACTTAGCCCAGCAGTGGACATAACATATGTTTTTAATTGCTTGTTTTCATTCAAGAATCGAATTTCCCCATTGGTTTAGTATAGAAAATGTGCGCTGCTGGCACAAACAAACGCCTCAGAGAACACAGACTGTAACTCATAACAACTGGTTACACAGTGTCAGAGATGATCTGACGTCACCTGTATGTTTTGATTATCTTTTCTATCAGTATAATGATTTAAAAGTTCAAAACTCAAATTGAAAGGTTTAGGAAAGATAAAAGGAAAAAAAGAGACTGCAGACAAATTTAACCTGCACACTTGTGAAGATGAAAAAGATTCCAGATTATGCTTCCGGCTGGTAAAAACTGTATCCCCATCCGCCTCTGCATAAATTGGCTGACCTGGTGCACTTAAAGCAGCATTTGCATTTCAGTGGAGTTAGGTCTCCTCCAGTATTATACAGCAGCTAACATTAGAAGGTATGAGAAGAAGAAAAAAATATAAATGGAATAGGAAAAACAGGAACATCAGAGAAGAATTGAAGACAAAACTACCAGGAAAAAAAAAATCAGCACACTGACACTTGAAAAGGAACAAAAACAGAAAGAAGTATACTATGTATCATTCTATCAAAGCCTGTGGATGGAACACTGATGTTACTTTCTGTAAAAAGACTGCATGATTAATTCATCATCAATCAAGAACCTTTATTAGTGTTTGCGAATAAAGGTTTGCTAATATTAATGCAGTAAAGGTGTTGCACAAAAGAAAATGCACGCACACAGTTTGCTGGATGCAATTGTCACAGCAACGTAGGTATAGATGTTGTGTAACCAGCTCGACTTATTTGTATAACTTTAAAAAACTAATTTAAAAAAAAACGACTACATTTCAGAAACACCTGACAGAACCTGTGAATCCCCCTTTTAAAATGCTTACAACTAGGGGGCGCTGATAGCCTAGTGGTTAGTGCGTGCACCCCATGTACGGAGGCCATAGCCCACCAAGCGGGCGGCCCAGGTTCATATTGCAACCTGTGGCTCCTTTCCAGCATGTCATCCCTTACTCTCTCGCTCCTTGATTTCTGACTCTATCCACTGTTCTGTCCCTAAAAAAGCTTAAAAAGTCCAAGAAAACTAACCTTTTAAAATTCTTACAACTAGAACTCCATGCAAAAACAAGTTTTCTGGAACAAAGAGCTGTACAAATGATGACATAACCTGTCTGCATTTCTTGTTTGTGCCTACAGAAAAGCAATTCCATTTAGAGCTCTGACCTCAAATACCATTACAAGACACCATTACCCAAAGCAATGACATGTGCCTTTTAGTCTTTGGTGGACAGTTATACTTGAAGAGTTTCACATAGCCATGAGCGCACATATTTTTAGACTGAACGACCCTTTGGGGAATCAGACTTGTGACCTGTCATTAACAAAAACCAAAGTGACAGCAATCGCTTCTTCCTACAGCTATTGTGAGATGAATTACAAATATAAGTGATCAGTGTGAGAATGGCGTTAGCTGTAGGAAGCAACTCATTTTAAGGTTCAAGAAAGTATGTTTTTTCTTTCTTGTTGCAGTTTGACTCCACTTACTGAGAGAAATTGTGGCTCTTTCATGAGTCAGTGTGAGGCGGATCTAATGCATCTTGGCAATGAATAGTGTCCATTGATCCCAGCATGCCAAACTCACTTCCTCCTCACACAGCCCCTTGCATGTCTCATCCTTTTTTCTATGTGTGAGAGTCGCCTCCACACCCGTCCAAAGATTCTGGTAGAAGATGACATTTATTCAACTTTTGTGTCTACTCTGACAGACCTGAACCAAACTGCCAAAAGGAGAAAAAATCGTCTATCTATTTATCTGACACTGATTGGGATTGACTGATGATTTCAGGGCATGGCAGCAATTTGCGAGGCTACGAAGGTCATGTTTACGCTGATTGATGAAATGAAGACGCTGCCATCAAAAACCCTCCAAACAGACAAACAGAAGACTGCGTAGCACAAGTTGACCTCAGACCCGCCGTATTAAGCCAGAAATTGTGGTATGACCTGCTCTTTTCTGAGAGCACAGAGAGCGCCTCAGTGCACAGCGACAGCAGTATCAGTGTGAGATCTCCCGGAGAGGAATGGAGCTGTAATGCCATTTATCTGCAGGCCTCTGTTAACGTTTGCTCCAAAGGGAAGTACGAAATTGAGATAAAAGCCGGTGACCAATCGAGTGTCAGCTTGCCTAGTGCCTGGCTGCACTGATGACGTGCTGATAAAAGCGACGGATGAGACACATGCTACCTCTTCAGATCCCAGTGGCTTCATTTATCTGGGGCCCTGCATGGGATATTAGTCTGCAGAGCTCGCAAATGTTATACCAAAATCAATACTCGGCTGACTGGCTTGCTCCGTTTTTATTATAGGTCTGGTCGTAAAGTTAAGTATGAGTCATTATCAAGAACAGCATAATTTCCCAGGTTTATGTCATTAACGAGCACCTTTCAGTCTTTGGTCTCATCAGGGGCCATCTTTTTTTTATGAATGCAGAGAGCGTACACTGGTCTAAGAGAGTGACATTGGGGTTTCATAGGGAGCTATAAACCCTCCCCCTGGGGCTAATGTTGTCCAATCAAGACAATGGACTTCGATCCAGTCGAATATATAAATAAACAACCCTTTAAAAAATGGTTTGACTTTAAAAGTGTATTACCTTTCAAATGAAAATGATTCTAGAGACAGATGTCATTATGGTTACATGCTGTGTCAGTCAAAGCAGTCTATATCTCTAGCCAATTTATTCTTACTTCAAGACCCTTCTTGAAGAATCACACTGTGAAAGAGAATCAAAAAAGAGGGATGATTGGAATCCTCGACAAAATCTTGTGCAAGTACAACAATACATGTCAGCCCTCCAGGGAAGCCTCGCCTCGCCACCAGCAGTTACTGTTGTTACGTCTCGTCATGCTTTCCATTCACTCCAGTACATTCTGCAATCATAATGGTGACAGACATGCCGCTCAAACGTCTTGGTTTGAAACAATGAGTCTAGGATTTCAGACAGAGGTGGACAAAAGCATGCTGAGCATTTCTAGTGAGCAGCCACCAATGTTGTAGGCTGATATGACCATCCTCACAAATGTTATCTCAAGAGACTTTACACAAAAAGAGCAGGTCTGGACCATCTACACTCAACACAAAGATGCTAACATTAGACTGAACAATGATAGCATCCAGGACAGGGGCCCAATGTGTTCATTTCAGAAATGTAACCAACAAACATAAAATGGGCTGAAATGGCCTTAAACTATGATACTTCTCCAGTTTTGCAACTATAAGCCATGTAAGTAGTTCTGACTTAGAAATAATCAATTTTATCCATTCCCAACACTATGCTCCAGAGTTTTTGGTTTTATAGTGGCTTTAAAAAAGGCATGTTACAATTGAAGGTTAGATCCTTTGCAGCCTAACACACCTGACCAAAGTAAGGACTGATTAGACGATAAAGTAAATTTTTGCTGATTGCAGCCATCCTTTGTTTTAAAGTTAAATGCGCTGTCCTGTAGACGCAGATTTAGCCTGCCAGCATGCAGGACAAGAGGACCTATCATCTTCAGGAGCTCTCTGCCCATGTGATTCTGTTTAAAATCAGTTAAAAACGTATATTTTAAGACAGTCCTATGGTTCATCATGTTCACCCAGATACTTGTTGTGTGCTTGGTCTATGTTTTACTCTGCCAATTATTGTTCCTGGTCATAAAGGAAAAGCACTTTGTCTGTGAATAGTGCTATATACATGAAGCTTCCTTACTTATTAAATAGCGTATCTATCCCGGCTCCCATTGTCCTTTTAAGGGACTTTTTATGTTGTATCTACTGTTGGCTGGATGAATGTATAAAATACTGATGACTGCCTCTCACACTGATGATAAAGAAAACCTTGAACCTTGAACCCTGAAACCTAAAGCTAGGACATCACCTTTACATTCTTGTTCAGTTCCATCCAAAATGCTTCAACATCAAACAGCTTATAAGAAAAAAGACAACATGTCTTACCTTGAAGTCGCAAATGCACGTCACCATGTTCCCAATTCTTAGACACTCCCCATCAAACTTGCATGTGTTGGTGTCGCACAAAAACAGGTCTGTGTCCCGGTCATCAAAACCTGGAGGGCGAGAGCCAAAAAGAGACATCAGTGACTAAGCGCTTCTCTGTTCATCCCTCAAGCAACTCTGAGCTGAACCCCATTCAGGGTCACTCATAATGAGTGTCTACCATTAGTCATGGCTCCCACAGCACAATACACTTTGATCACACACTTGTGCACTTTGAAAAGACAATGCTCGTACGCAATCCCGTCCTTCGCTGCCAAACATGATGAAATACATTTTACCAACACTGTTCCCTGGACTCTACTGGTGGGATGAACAAAAGATGTTTCTTCATTTGGTGTTTTGATGATGGTGGAGGAGAACACTGTCTATTGTGTCAGTCCAAAATCCCCCACAGGTGTTCAATGGATGTGACATCTGGTGTCTGCCAGAGCCTATCATTCACATCATTGTGTGTGCTGTATGAAAGAATCCGCATCGTCTTTGTTTCACAACTAATTTATTCATCTTTTTCCCTGTAATATTCGTTTGTTTACAACAGCGCTGTCTACCCGGGCGTTGTCCTGTAGAGGCAAACCCGGTGCCTGATCCGATTCAGGCTGCGTTAGAGCTCTCAAATGACTCCCACAAAGCATCCTGAATTAAATCACAGAGTCACATGGGCATGATACTGTAGACTGAGCTCGAGGCTATTAGTCTACCTGAACTGATTGCTTACAGAAAGCAGCCACATGTATATGTCGGCTTTTGCATTTCAAGGTACACAAGTCAATATTAAACCAAATTCCAGCTGACAGAGTTGTTAATTTCATCCATAAAGAAGCAACCACAGATATTCCCAGCAGGGCTTTTTTACCATTCAGGGTATTATCATTAATTTTGAGGTAAACAGAAGAGAGGGGGATACTTTATTCAATATTTGTTGAAGATATAAATAACACTGGTGAAAAAGTTCACCTCATTATGATATGATACTAATATTTGCACAGGCAAAATTCATCCAATTATGAGGAGGAAAAAAAATCCACTTGCAGAGGCGAACCCTTTGACTTTTTGATATTAAAATGGTTTAATTATTTCCTGAAGATAACATGAAAGGATATGATTTCAATCTATTTTGGGATGTTGTTTATTCCCAAAAGAAGACTCTCAATTTGTTTAGAGAGTGTAGATTTGGAGAACTGAGTGCAAAAACACAAGCATTATTATGCATCACTACATCTGCTACATCAGCGTTAAGAGACACTCGAGCCTGACTGATAAAGCAATGCTTTCAGGAGATTATCACTGATATATCAGGATCTGCATTGATCTTCAGATATGCAAAAGAAGATTCCAGGACACTCTGAACTGCTGATTTATATTGATGTTGCTGTTTGTTATCTCTCCTTGGATTTACATTTTTATGTTTTGTTTAGCGTTTGTATGGGATCCCCAATTATATTTGTCTCAACTTTGATGGTAACATAAGTGACATACATAAGGGCTCCTTCCCTGACACAGACATTGTATGACATTCCAACATGAACAGTCAGTATGTTCACATGCACGGTTAAATCGATTTGCGGTTATAACTCGATTAGGGTAATTAATTGGAACTGTCCTTGTCCCAATATCAGTACAAGCACTGAGGGTGAAAGTGATTCATTGTTGGTAATAGCTTTGGCTCTGTTACGGTGGTTGGTGATTTGCCACTTTTCAGCTATTTCCTCAACCATCTTCCTAAACTTCCCGGCTTTGCTTTTAAAGTACATACTCTACTAGGCTTTACTTTTGGTCTAAATTCCACTGCTGTCCCTCGTGCAGACTACAACACGACTTCTGCTTCTACACTCGTGCTATTTGATTTCCTAGTCCAAGCTCGGCACAGCAACTGTTGAGCATGCACAGATTGCCTTGGCCTCCAATGGAAGTGTTTACATGCAAGAGTAAATCGATCCCCAACTACAATATCTAGGTGTGTTAATCAGAGAAATTCAACTTGGCACGATTTCAGCGCATTATCATGTTTGCATGCATTTTTTTAAATCCAGTTGAAGTTGGACTTTCACAAATCTACTTATGTCAAGTACTCGCATCTAACGTCATGCATGAAAAATAGACAGATGAAACAAAGCTGTATGTCCAAGGCTGCACTTAAATGTCTTAAAGGGAGACAACATACAAGGAGAATCACTGTGGATGGTCTCTTTTAAGGCCTGGAGTTATTTTTTTGTTTTTAATCCTTTAAATACTTCATTTCCAAAGTAATGACAAAGCCATCTCTCAACTCGGCCTGTACAAACAGAAGAGCGGTGTCATTGTAGGACAGAAACAGTGTGACGGCTGACTGGATTTATGTTGATTAAATGTCATCCTTTACAGCGGCCATTGTGCCCACTGGTTTGGTTAATTACCTGAAACCTAATGTTTAACTTTTAAATGGTAGAGGGGGGGAGCAAATTGTGGACTTGGAAGTTTAAAATATTTATCAAACATCAATGAAGCAGTTAATGTGAAAAATACAGTTATTCAAGGAGCGCCGGCAGAATGCGTGGTGAAATTGGAATTTGAAGCCGACAACATCAAAGATACCAATCGTGACGATGAACAGTGTGGGTTTGTTCCTTTATTTGTTTCACTTCATGCTGTGTGTCCTCGTGAAAAATGGTTTAAAATAGGAAGTATGCATACTTAATGTTTAACCCGTGTGACTGGTATCAAATAAGCATGCATTGTTAATGGTTGCTGCACAATAAACAAGTCTTCATAAATTAAAGCGAGTCTTCTTTTATGTATGACACAGTTGATTAAGGCTGGTGTGAAAAATGCATCTGCTCCTCCAGATGGTGAGTCAGGTACATCACTTTTGAGTTATTCAAATCAGCCGTATTCAACCAGAAAACTGCAGTGTTCTCAGATATCTCCATGTTGAGTGTTCATACAGGTAGCCCCCTTTATGCACTGCGGTCCTCGAAAGAGTGAATAAATGTCAAGTTCAGCTAACAGCTCTCCTGCAGCAGGTAAGATGTCACTGTCAGGCTCAAGGACACTTCAACATGTTTTTTTCTTTTCATGTTACACTCTTACTACTATCACTCCCCCAGCATCAGGCACGACTGTAAAGAATGTTTCATTCACACACAGCCAAGGTTTCCATACCTTCACAATGATTTCAATAACCAGTTCTGGTCCATCAGCTTGAAACTACTTTTTTTCTAAATCGTCTGGAGTGTTTCAGGTGCAATTGATAAAACCTTTTAGGAGTGCTGTACTCAAATATAAAGCTCAAATTGAACTCCTTTGAAAGCTTGTCCTTTACCTTACATTACTGGCCAGATATTTGACATCAAGTTTTAGTGACTAAATCCTAAATCCTAACTGATTACAGGATGTATGGGGCTGATACCAATATTTTTTTTGGGGGGGGGGTGATAATCAACTACAGATATATTTCAACTAAAGTGAATAATTTGATCTTAAAGGAAGAATGTGCAACGTTTTGATCCAGTAGATGTCGCCCTTGAGCACCAGCATTAAAAAAAAAAAAACAACAAACTGCTAACCTCCGCTATTCTGAAGCCTCCGCTCTCCTCCAGCGACACACCTCCAACCCCTCTCCGTTCGCGTTCACATGAGGGAGTTATGAATTAAAATGCACCATAGTTAAGCACTGTTGGGCGCAAGCGGCAGACAGAATTTCTCTTGGCTCGAGCTACAATTGCCCATGTCCTTCATTATTGTTTTAGCAGGCTAATGTTAGCACACTTTGGTTAATTCATAGCTTCACATTGCACATAAATTGATACAGAATGACCGAGATCTAAACGCACTTATGTGACATTCAAATAAGTAGTGAGTATGTTATTCTTCTTTTCTCTAGTCCTTGACTGAAACAGATTTACTCTCAAGGTCGTCCCGTCCATGTAAACATGATGTAAACACAGCAGTACAGCTGGCGGGACTCACGCTTCTCACTCATTGTAGACAGTCATGACTCAGAGAGACATTAACAGAGGATATACTTGATTTCTGCTGTATTGATGTGTAAAATGTTGCACATTCTGCCTTTAAATTCAAATAGTGTGAGGCGCCAGTAGCCCAGTGGTTCATGCGCGCCGAGCAGTTCTCCAAGCAGGCGACCTGAATTCAATCTGACCGGTGCCTCCTTTCCTGCATGTAATTCCCCACTCTCTCGTTCCCTAATTTCTGACTCAATCCACTGTTCTCTCTAAAATAAAAGGTACTTGGAAAGCTAGTCTCTAATACAAATCACCTTTTCACAGAATACCAATATTGTCAACGAGTGTAAGTGCTGAGAAGATGATGGCGGGTCTTGATGCTTGCATGTGCTGCAGACAGTGCTGAGAGTGTTTCAAGCACCATTGCTAAATCATGCCAAACAATATTTTCTGCATTAAATGTTCAGCAAAAAGGTTATTAAATAGGAAAACAAACACAGAGACGTTGCTATTTATGTGTTATCGGCCGCTAACACCTGATGATATCGGCAAGCTGATATATTGGTCAGGCTCTACAACAGACACTCAGGACTCAACCCCTTCTGTCTCCTAACTGAAACAACTTATGCTCCTCTCTATAGCTAATAGCGCTCCTTGGCATGGGAAAACCAGTCAGGCAATGATACACCACGGAGGAGAAGTCCACTGCTAAAAATGAACCTGCTATTTGCCAGGGCTCCTGAAAGACTATGAAGTGCAAGCTCTCAGTGCAAAAATACAATCATCCAGCCAAGAACAGTGACATGAGAGGCCTCAACGTTTGGATTGCATGGATGGAACAAAGCCCTGAGCCCCAAGAGGGCCATACAAGGCAATCTGGAAACCCACAGAAAAAAAAAAATTGGCACCCTGGCAATTGACATGTTGATGGCGCTCAGCAGGGAGAGGCATTGTTATGGTGACAATCAAACTGCTGGCTCGGAGTATACAAATGATAGGAGAATATCAGCCGGCTTTCATGCCAGCTGGTAGACTCTGTGAAAAACAAAAGGCCTATATTTTATTATCTTTTAAAATTTTCTTTAGAAGTTAATCTACACTTTTGATACTTTGATGTCTTAGCATTTTTCTCAAGGTTTCCTGGAAAGCAGGCTATAGGAAACCAAAGGAGAAAGCAATCAATGATTCTTAAAAAAACAGAAATTAGATGGGAATGTGGCTCCTCCATGTGCCATTAAACTGTCCTTTGTTTTAACTAAGAAACAGATGTGTGGCCTTGGACGCTATCAGCAGCCAGTAAGCAGAACATAGACACGAATGATCATCCTGATCATCTCATAAACAGCAGCATTGGTATTTATAGATAAACTGAAAAAGACAAGAATCACAGAAGAGATCTTTCTGATGACTTTTCACAAGAACACAAGTGTCACTTTCGTTCTACGGGTGTCAAGTATCCGAATGAAACAAGTACAAAACATAATAGAGTAAATGCCACAGATGATCACTTCGCCGATCTCACATCACGGCCAACACTGTGTGGGCTTCAAAGACGACTCAAGACGCACAACTCTCGATTTGTTTTATGACAATGACTTCCTCAAAGCCAGAACAAATATAGATTTACGCTACAAATGGTGAGGCAATTCTTTTTTCTTGTCAGTGTGGGGCTTAAGGCATGCAATTCTCTTAAAATGTTACGACATATTACATTTAAGTGATAATAAAGGACTTATCATCCAAGTGATACAGCCCAACCTTCTTTTCTTTTTTTTTTTTACCAAAACAATAAATGTGTCCATTGCCACAATTCAAACATTGAGCTCACAGCTGTTTTGTATTCTTCAATCTGAGAGCATGTTTTGGATCAACAGAGTCAAAGCAATACTTCTAAGGTCCATGTCAGCCATGAAGTAGTTGCTTGGTATAAAGAATGAAAGAAGGATTTTAGTTTTATTTTAATAATTTAATTTCCTGTCAGGGTTTTTTAAGCTGGTTTTGAGAGAGGATGAAATGAATGAAGATGTCTCTACACCTACAGAAGCAAACAAGACCATAAGCTTAAAGTTTGATCTGCCTTTATTGGATAGGACAGTGGATAGAATAGGAAACCAGGGAGCGAGAGAGAGTGGGGAATGATATGCGGGAAAGTAGCCCCAGGTGAGACTCAAACCTGGGCCGCCCGCCTGGAGGAATATAGCATCTGTATGGGCAGCGACCTGAACGCTAGGACATCTGCGCCGCAGGATTGATCATTTCTGTATTGTTATTTAAAATGCTGCCATGGGGCCATAGAGCTTGAAAGCAAAGTAAAATATTTGAGAGTTAAAGCAGGAGGACATGCTTTGTTTAAAAAAAAAACATACTTAAGCATGTACAGGACACGATCGGTACAGATATGAGAGTCACCACTTCCAAACGGGGGTGCAAAAATCCTCAACAAACTGAATATAGGCTACTGTACATGGCCCAGCTAAAAAGCAAACGCTAACAGACGCCGTATAGCCCTAGCAATTATGTAGCGCTTCCCATGTTCATAGGCAAAAGTCTTCATCACGGCGAGTGTGGGTTCGAATCTCACCTCCCAACTTTTCCTGTCCCCCTTCTGCTGTCCCATCAAACGAAGCCAAAATTAAAAAAAAATAAAGCAAATAAGAAGGAAAGCATCTAAGCCCCTTATTAATGTACAACACACTCCTTAACGTCTACCAATAAGCAGTAATTAGTATACCGTTGGTAGGAAAAATAAAATCGTAGTTTAACTATTGCAGAAAGAAACTTTAATAAATGTGATATAATGGCTTAAGATCATTTATGCTTCGTATGTACATGCTATCAAACTACTTGATATGTGTTAACTGTGTTGTTACTAATTCAGTATGCAAATTAACTCCTCTTTGTATTATTTGTAGCTACCTCATACAGCTATTGGATTCACTAATGATGTGTTTGGTACAACACAACATAAAGGGAAGTTTAGATTTGAACATGGAAAATAGCTCAACATCTCCTGTTCCTGCAACTATCTACACAAATCGTTTTCCTTGTTGAGCAGCTACAGAAACAAACCCTGACAGCTCTGCACGCACACAGAAGAGTTCTCAGAGTATTACATCCAGACAATTTAACAAAGTAAAGCATTTACTCTTATTGTTCGATCACAGGCACCTGTGATACATATCTGAGCCCAAATGCTTTCCTGACACCTACAGAGCCCCTGCCTAAAAAGAAATACAGAGTGCCTGTGAAGTCAGAGAAAAAAGAAAAGTAAAAAGTGACAGTAAATGCTGCAGAGCTCTTTCCTCCTAACGCTTGAGCTTGTATCTCCAAGAAATCAGGCCTAACCCACAGCCCTATGATAGCATTTAAAGGTTTTTACAACAAGAATTTCAATGTACAGAATTATAATCAATAATAATATAATCAAGTCAGTATCTCAAAGCAAAGCCTTTATGATGAAAACAACTTTTGAAAGAACTGAATAAGTCTTGATTAGGAATATCTGTAAATATATGTAAAATACTTCTGTACTGCCATTATTGTTACAAGAAATACTAAACCCTGACTGAAAATCAGGGGCTGGATTCTCAAAATAAAGTATCTCAACAGTACATTTCAGAAAAAGTTGAAATAGTCACATAAGGGCGAAGCCAAGCGAGGTGACTTAGAACAGAACTAGAAACATGAATGCTATGTAGTAGGATAGTCTATCATAGCTTTCACATGACGACACGCCCACCTGGCAAAAAGAAAAGTTTTCTGCTGTACACTAAGGAGAAGTTACCAGATGCAAGCAGAATCTACAGAATTTAATCAGAGGAAAAAAAACCCAGAGAGGAGGAGTTTGTGGATCAAAGCTCTTAGACGCTCCACTGTCCTGGTGTCCTGGTGAGGGAGGAAAAGAACAGACTGAAAATGAACAGAATGAAAATACAAAAAGCCCGTGCTGCAGCTCCACATGTAGTGTTCAATGGTGGACGCAACATTCCTAAACCTGGGTCAGTCACATGCCTAAAAACTATATATTGAAAATGTAAGATATCCAATAGAACTATTTTATAAAGCATATTTAAAAATATCAGTTGACTTAAGTGTGACACAGTAAAAAGGACCATAATGTAAATAAAGTCAGACAGAGATAAAAGCCAAGGAATAAAAATATTTTTTAGCAGAGGTTTTAAAAATAGTATAGTAGTAGTAAAAAGTAGGTTAGCAACCACTTTCATATCCTTTGTGGTGCAGATATCGGGCCCAGATAAATCCAGTACGGCCTGGCCCCGGGGGAGAGGGGGGGGGGAGGGGAGGAGGATTGTGGCCTGACCCGGCATCAGGTCGTGGGCCGGTCTCAGGCTCGGGCCGAGAATGTGACCTCTAATCTTCTGTGCCTTAACCTTTCTCCTGGGAAGTTTTTTTCACTACAGAAGGAGGTGATCAGCTGACCTGAGTGAACTTGAAAGACCTTGTAGCGCTAAAGGGTCTTATAAAAAAGATGGAACATACAGTAGTTTTCATGCCTTCAAGGTTAGCAAAGGAAATCTGGTAAGAAGGGCAGGGAAAACAGTTATAGTGTAAGGAAGGAGAGTAGATTACTCAGCAGCTGTTTTAGTGAGAGACCATCATTCGCAAACTAGTCATTATTTTAAAAAGCTTCTTTAACATCGAGGCCAGAGAACTACAGATGAAAAGTAGCGTTTTGGCTAATTGTGGCATTTTTACCCATGTATAATCATGTGTTTTATTAATTTGCACTGTCCCCTTCCTAAATAAACTGAATTGAAATGAACAATACCAGCAGTTAGAAAAGACAAAGCAATGTTTGATTCAAAGGATTCATATTAACTTTTATCAATACTTAACGACCTGTTGCTGTGCGAGAGTCCATACAAAAATCTTGCATAAAAACACAATTCAAAAGTTTGTCTTCCTATTTGTAGAGTGGATCTCTGCAGTGCTGACATGCACAACTTAACGCTGCCTTCTTTCCCGTGAGACTGCGCAGGTACATGTAGACCATGTTGATGAATTTTCCATGGATCACATGCGGTCCAAACAGTTGGGGATGATGCGAACGGATCACTGATTGACTGTGATCTGTTCCACCCATAGACTGTAAATATTTAAGGACACAGCCTGAGTGACTTCACCCACGTGTTCCTGCAGGGGGCTCCGGGGGCTCATCGACACCAGCCGCCATGTTGGAAATCCTGTCTCACCCTAACTTTGAGTCAAACTAATAACATGCTGAAAGCTGGAGATGAGACCATTATTTTTAGCCTCCTGACAAACAGCTTCACTATGCCCAACTGTCAATTGGGCGCCTAATTATGCATAGCTGGTATCGTTAGAAAAATCAAAACGGATGCGTTAGAAAAAACAACCCCGTACAGAGTGTAATGACAACAACGAATCAGACCTATTTTCTTATTTTGGACCACGTCATAAACATTTTAATTTCTGCTGTAAAAACAGGATTTTTTTTAAATTTGATGTGTATGTGACTTGATGTGTATGGGGCTCAGCCTCAGGCAGACCCTCCATGAACTGCAGGTTTTTGCTCTTCCACATTGGCTTCATTTTATTTTTTATTATTTTGTAAATTTTATTTCATTCAAAAAAAACAATAAAGTTAAGAAAAACAAACAAACATAAAATCTCAAATTTTGAATGAAAAGGAGCAGAAAGAAGATTAATCTTATAATATCTGCCCCTCTTTTACAAAACATTACTTAAAACAAAACAGAACATTCATTATTTCACACTGGAGGTTGCCGCTTAGCTCCATCACTAACTGATAGTGAACATCTAAGTTGTTTATACCTACCCCAGAGATATTTGAATACACAGTGTTGTAATGTTTACTATCGTATACAAGGCAGTATCAAAACTAGTTGTGGTACAAGTATTACTTCTTTCACTAATCCTGGTTGATGTAATCCTTTACATCATGAACTCAAAAGCAAGGGTTAGCTACATTTGTATGCAACAATACGGTTTTAACTCTACATGACAACACTCCACAATCCCCTTGTAGTGTTCACCACGAGGGTCAGAAAAAGACAGAGAGATAGAACGGGAGGCTAACTGAGAGAGAAAAGAGAAAGAGAGAGAGAGATGAATGAGTTGTTTCAGATGTAGAAACGGGAACAAAAGCCAGCACTGTTGCTTTTCATGCTGGGAAAAATGTGACTGTGACTCAATTTGTTAAGAGTCGAGTTTAAGCAGAATAAACACAGGAAAAAAAACAGTAATGATGTCCGTCGTGATAAAAGCAGGGTTAACTGTTAACTCGACCTTCAAATTAGACCAACTGAATACATGACAAATGAAGCTTTCAGTGACAGTCCAGTAAGGCTGACAATAAAAAAGGTCTGTTCACTCTTCCCATCAGCTTGTAGCGTTAATCCAATAGCACTGTGACAAGGCCTCATTGTTCGCCACAGATTGCTTTCCTGTCATTCTTCCCCTCCAGGTAATTTATGCTGCATTTAGACACACCCCTCCAACCTCTCTACGCTGGGAAGAAGACAGTCCCTGTTTTTTTTATTTTATTTCATAGAATTTGTATTCCACAATTCAAAATTTGGATTTTATATTTGAAAGATAAATTACCTGAACAAAAACTTTGTTGGCACAACTCTCATTGGAAGGAACTTTTAGTATGTAGAACTTAAGCCCGACCGATTAATCGACCAACCGATAATATCAGCCGATATTAGATATTATATCCAGTGACTATCTGTATCGGCTGATTTTATCGCAGATATGCGTCCGATATTATGATTCATTCACCAGTCAAAAATCATTTAATTTGAGAGGCACTGCATTTCACTAGCAGTTCTCTTTCACCAGCAGAGGGCACTAAATGGATTACAACAAGCATCATCACCCTCCAGAATGTCAAGCCGTGATGCACGTACATGCGCAGTTACTTTCCAGTTGAGTGACCATCTTGTCTTCATTACAGATCTTTTCCAAAAGTGTTTAAAAACTGCATTTGAGGGATCAACACAATAAATGTGTTTTTTTTTTTAATATATATCTATCTCTACAGATCGAACATAGATCTCAGAAAGATATCGGCCGATTTATTGTACTTGATTTTTAGATGGACAGTGGATAGAGAGAGTAAGGAATGACAGGCAGGAAAGGAGCCAGAGGTCGGATTCGAACCCACGGCCGCCCACTTGGATGACCACAGCCTCCATGCATGGCGTGCACACCATAACCACCAGGCTGACCACCGCCCCAGCTGCCATTTTTCTTAATACATCTTTGTGATTGAGGGGGGATTCATTTGTTTTGTCTTTGACTTTAAAAAAAAAAATGTATAAAGTCTTTCTTTGAATAAAGTCTCTCTCTCTCTCTCTCTCTCTCTCTCTTTACCTCCTCCTCCAAATGTTAATGAGAGCGGCTTGATTCATGCACAGCCCAAGTAACACAGTGTCAAAGGCCTTGGAAACGTACACTTCCTGTCCCTGCCCTGCAGCTCCTGGAGGAGATTACAGCGAGCTGAATAATTAACGAAAACAAGCTGGCAAACATCAAATATTGAAAAGGTAATGTTTGTATGCTAACGATTAAGATGGCAAGTGAAGCACTTACTCCTCTAAGAGAGAGAGAGCTTGTCAGCCAAATGCATCTCCTCCTACCTAGCATACCTGAAATTTCACAACCCTCTAAGAAGATTGAGGAGTCCTCCACCCCCCCCCCACCCCCACCCCCACCCCACTGTTTTAAGCATTGTTCTGATCAATAATTAAGCAGGCTGAATTAATAATGAAGGCTGAATAACCACATTGGTGAGACATCCTTTCTTGACCTCTCTCTCGTGCCGGAGGCCTTATTTCTTTTTTTACAACTTTGCAACAGGTTTTTAAATGTTTGTCATGGGGAGAGTTACAGTTCAGCCTTCATAATGTGGGGTTATTAAAAAGCACAATAACTCTTAAGCGCTAAAAGCACTCACATCATAATCAGAACAAGGTGCTATATAATTACAGCAAGGTTTTAAAGAGGTTTATTTCTGCATGGGGAAATAAAACATTTTCGATTAAACAACTCTGAAAAAAAAAACGTCCTCAATGCAGCCCGTTTCCAATGAGTTCCTTTTGCTCTCTTTTTCATTACACCTCTATACCGCTGTCTAGTCGTATTACTCACAGATTTCTTCCATAGGTGCAGAGCTGCATGCAAGAGAGGCTCTTCTGACCTCCGTGTTGACAAATCTTGAAAGCAGATGGGCGATTCCCTGCAGACTATACTGGTAATTCACTCCACTTGATGGGATTTGCAGAGGGGCTTTGCATATTCTGCTCTCATCCCTGTCACTTCAACTATCAAAGCATCACATAAGTCAACAATGGCAGAGGGATTCAGGGAAGAAGGGATTGTGGCCCCTGCATAGAAGTGGCCCCAGAGGAGAGATATTGAGGAGAATAAATATTACAGCAAGCACTCGTACAATACCAGCATTAAAAAAAAAAATCCTGTTTGATCTCTGGGAAACTGAATTGGATCAACTGGTACCAGGAGAGCCATTCAGCAAGGGATTCATACAAACAATCTAAGCTTCCACTCGTTTTAAATGGAGATGAATAAAATGGCAAAAACACATGCGCTGATTTGTGGCCAAAGTCTGCAAGTGCACCTTTTGAAAGATAATACAGACTTCACTCATTTATCTCAAGTGAAACAAGCCAAAATATTACAGGCAAAGTGCCACCAGTGCTTTGACTGTGATAATTACACAAAATGATGACTACACAGTCGACTGAGCTGCATGGATAATAATAAACCTGCCAAATAGTTTGTGCAGGGTTTGATCTTTATCTTTATTTACACTTATAGAAACTAAATTAACTGAGCGTTAGATTTTGATCGTAGGGTAATTTCCTATCGCACCAAGCTTCATTCAAACATTGCGTACTTCAGTTTGGTCAGTTTGTTTGAAAAAAAAAAAAAAAAAAGAATTCAAGCTGCACCAATAAATAACTGAATGGAGGAAATGGAGAAGGGTTAGGGCCAGGCTGATACAGGATTTCTGAGATAGTTAGGGTCATGATTTGTAGGATGACATAAACACCAGAGCACCCTTTGGAGTTCGCTTCTGAGCTGGAATGAAAGTGGACATGAAGCGACTGCAGGAAGAGCTCAGGGTCAGTCTGCCTTCAATGTCCAAGAAACAACAACGACTAACAAAGATAGGACGGTGGATGGAGTCAGAGATCAGGGACAGAGAGCCACAGGTCAGATCCCAACCCGGGCCCCCAACCACTTGGCCACCAGCGCCCATTTTATATTGGTTCAATATTTGTAGATCTTTGTAGGAATTTCTGTTTTTAACTGTCAGTATTTTTAGTTTGGATAATTAGCACATTTTACTGGCGTATTCATGATCCAGCGAGCGGTGTAACAAAATCTGATCTACAAATAATTTGATCAAAACACCTTTTCCACAGAAGACCTCTAGCTGCCTTGTTGTCAGAGTGACAGTTAACCAGCAGGCACAACAGCAGAAACAAAAGCAGCGAAATACAATTTAGAAATAATTTATTGAATTGTTCACACCTGCTTACATTGACGTGTGAAAATGTTTCCTGTGGGAAAAGGTGCTAAAAGTGCCACCAATCCCCTTCCTCATTACCTGCTGGTTTATTGAAGAAGGTATTCAGTCATTAAAGTTGTGGGAAATTCTCAAAATAACCCTTTCCTTTTAATCATCTCCATGGTCTCTTTCACCGCAGTGGATATTTTCATGTTTGGTTAAGTTTATCTTTGGAACTTCTTCTGTGTCGATTACAGGTTCACACACCCCCAAATATTTGGCTATCGCTGACAAACTGAAAGCCTGTCAAAGAGAGGGAACAAATCCTCTCACTTACATGTATATGACTCATATCAATAGTGTTTCCACATGTTCTGCTTACTGCAGTTTGACACATATATTGCATTTATCCCGATGACACACTGGGTTCACTTAAGGCATCTCCAGACCAAATCTGCACTCCAGAGAGAACAAAGATTATCTCAGTGTCATAGGGGCATTTTAGGATCCTATGTTCTGCCTCTGTGATGCCTTCAATGGCGACTGTTCGTGGCTGTCCACAGATGCAAACCAAACAGAATGACAGTCTTTGTCAAACCATGTTCTTCCATGTAACAGAATCTCTACTTGTTTAAAAGGCAGCACTGCTGAAACTGGTGCCCCATTGCAAGTTTATGATCACTACTGCTCATCATATCCACGTTCTAGCACTGAAGTGACATTGAACTCATCACTGCACTTCTTTCAGCCCGCCCTTCTGTCCACACAGACTGAAGCAGTAACACATTAGTGTTGTTATGTGCAAGTGCACGATATACAGCAAGGAGTGGATAATTAAACCGCTGCAATTACTGCCTGGTTTTTAATGATTACAGTGACAGTTTTCTCTTTTTCACAATGAGCCTTGTGTCACTATTTCGGTTCTATTAATTCTAAGTGATGGGGGCATGCTCGTGTGCATGCATTGGACTCAGTATTATGAGCACTTAAGCCCCCTTCCGAGGCGTGTTGGATAAAAGCCTCCGTCTAAATGCAATACAAGAGTGTGTCAGGAAGTGGGGAGGTATAAAGGCAAGTGTGTGTTTGGACAGGATGCATTGTCTAGCATTATCGGGCATTACCAGCGGATCATCACTGACATCAACAGCGGCATGGAAATCCTCCTCAAATATGAGACAACACATATGATGTGGATCAAGAATATACAGATGCAAACTCAGGCTCAGACACCAGGCTGAATATGTGCAAAGTTTGAGCTGAGCTTATTCATTAATGCTAATGGATTCTTATAAGAAAACTTCAAAAATACACAGAGCACCCATAAATTTTTTTTTTTTTTTTAAATCAGCAGAGAAATCCCTCCAAAGCTTCATTTGAAAGAATTCAATTATCAAAGGTGCTCAGAATAATGACAGCAATGTTCCAAATCACAAAAAAAAAAAGAATATTTCTCATTTGCTCCTGTGCTTTAATTAAGCATGTCTTAATTAGCCCATTATCATAATCAAATTCATTTTTAAAACTTTGATATCCAAATGAGGTTCCTGTCTTCTGAAGATGAATTTCATTGGTGAAACTGAAACTAAATCACACTGAAGTCACTGGCTGTTTTTATAATCTCCTGTCACCACACATATAGTCGTTGTATGTTGCTTGTAATACATCATGGACATGCATCCCCTCTCTGTGTATTAACATGTCATCCAAGGATACCGACAATCAGTGTCAGGCTGCAAGTGGCAGTCATGGCTCCGTATTGATGTGTGGCTGTTATGAGCTATAATATCAATGCTGCTGCTGATGCTGCTTGCTGCCCGTGAGTGTGTGGGATCGGCTGGGAGCTATTTTAAGGGTTCAGACTTGGACAGGCGACAGGGGAAATATATGGCGGCACAGTCGGCTGATTTACGAAGGGAGGCGAGGCTGTCTGCGTGCTCTGCAGCCCCGGTCCCGATCCTTTTATCGCTTTGGGCACCGAGGAGGGAAAACAAGTTTACAGCTCGGTGGCCTATAAAAGAAACGACTACATTAAGATTTAGTCCGAAGAAAGGCGCGATCAAACAACTATAGGATGCCAAATACGACCATCAAACTAGATTGATTATTTCCTGATGAGATGTCGGTCCAAATCTGAAGATTTAAAGAGAACACCAAGGGTAGAATAATTCTGTGTGAGTGTCCGGTCCCAAAACTAACAGTGTTGGTGTTAATTCTGTGGCGTGCGTCATGTTATTCCGGCAACAATCTTCCCAAATCTTTCCCCTTCTTTATTTCGCCTTGAAATGCTCCTCAGTGTTGCTGCTTTCACTTTGTCTCGGATCGAAATCATCGATCCCTGCCTGCCGGGTGATTATTCTGTCATGATCTGATCGTGCAGTTAGACTAACTCAAGCAGGCTATATGCACATCAAGCAACCCACCAAAAAAAAACTGTGCATCCTCTCCTCACTGGGCTTCGCAGAGCTCACTGTGCGCTCCGCAACACCGACAACAAACCCAGGACACAAACACAGAGCCATTATCACAACAACAACAAAAAAAGAAGAAGCGTCTGTAAGAAAATATGCTCCAAACTTTGATTCGTTCCCTTACTGCTGCGGAATCCTGCTGGTTTTATAGTTCAACATGCTTAACTTGGACAATGTGTGCGAATGAAAATAAAGCAAGGAACAGAGCCATAAACTAAGTCTTCATTAAATCACTCTCACCGGAGCAGTTCCAGCCGGTCGGCGTCTGGCAGTCGCTGAGGGAGGACGGGAAGGCGCGCAGTTGCTCCACAGGTAAAGTGGCGAGAAACGAGACGAGGGTGATCCGGAGCCAGCCTCCCGCCGTCCCGCTCCACTGGCGCAGCCGTCGGGGCTCCTCAAGCGGTGCCTCAGAGACACCCATATCTCACTGGCCCCGACAGCACAGGCGAGGTGGGTAAGAAACGCAGACGCGCACCGGCAACTCCAATCCCAGCAGGTTCAGCGGGGCGCCTAGAGACCGACAGCAGACCATTTTCCGAGCGAGACCGTGCGCCCCATGTAGCAAAGCAATGCCCCAGTGAAGACTGACCGAATGGGGTTCCGCCCGATCCAAAGGGTGGCTGCTGCAAGGAGAGGGATGGGGGTGGGGGGGTGGTGGGGTGGGGGGGAGATAAACTGCCTGTCGAGGGGTTAGTGAGCGATGGAGGAGGCTGTGTGGGATGGAGTCGGGTGGAAAAGTTAGCCAGGAAGACTTGCGACAAAAGGAAGGGGAGGATGCTCGAGGATGAGGAGAGGGGAGGGCAGATGGGAAAGAAAATAAAGAGGGGAAGGTGGTAAAATAAAAAAAAAAGGAGGTAATAAAACTGTGAAAGTGAGATAGTGTAGCGAGCGTATCCCACGGACAGTGTCTGGAGACGGCGGCAGTTGTTGTGTAATAGTATCCACGGGTGAAACGAGCAGCTCACCCTGCACGAGCGCAGCGGTCCTCCCGTTTACTCTGTATGTGCTGTGCGCTCTGAGTCGCAGCGAGTTGGTCCCTCTCGCTCTCTCTCTGTCTCTCTCCCTCTCGCTCCCTCTCTCTCTCTCGCTCTCTCTCTCCCAGCAGCTACTGTCTACCTTGCTTATGATCACGTGGAGTGTGATGCGAGGAGGAGGAGGAGGAGAAGGAGGAGGAGGAGGAGGAGGAGGAGGGGTGTCCCTTCATAACAACTTGAATATCTTGCTGGTTGGAGTTGGAAAAAGGGAGGAAAAACAGATATAAAAAGTAAAGTAAAGCAAAGAAGGAACATAGACTGCCACAGACGTGTAGGTGATGCCCCGGTTACTGGCAGTATAGGGGGAAGAAACACTGCCTTTATAATTGGCCAGAAGCATTTAAAAAGTCTGCAGGAATCGATTCGTCCAGCCTGGCCCGGGATAATTGCTCTGCTTTGAAACTACACTGATGCTATTCCTAGGTCTCTGCCTGCAGGCAATCTAAAGAGACCAATATTATTCATATATAGTTTTGGACATATACTGCTGTCACGCACTGCTGAGATGCAGCCAGTAATTGACACACTTTCGGTCTTGAAAGACATAAAGTATAAAGCATCTGTGCCCGTTAAAGAGGTCAAGTCCGACATCTTTGGACCCAGAAAATCAGAGGGCATGCTCTTGGAAACGTTTCCTCTACACAGAGGAAACAAAGAGGCTTCTGTAAAGGCGTGTCATGACTATAAGGACACTTGACCTCGTGGTAGCAGGAAGGCAAAGCTGCTGTTGCCTCCAAAACAAATAATCCGTTTTATTGCTTTTATCAGTTAAATATCATCAGACGGAAACAGTCATCCTTCATGACAGCTAACAGGGTTTGTGACAAAGAGTTTTTTTCTGCTGTAGTTCATAGAGTGGTCTGTGCAGATAAGAGCGGCTGGAAGAGCTGTTCCACTTCTGCTAACGAAAAATCTACATTTACATGACTGATAAAACGGCGACTTCTTATGTCGGTTTGAAGCAAAAGACTCTTGGTTATAGAAATTCAATGATTTATTGTTCAGAATGTTTTCTCTCATTCGCAATGTTCCTGCTGTACTCTGCTTATCCGGTGCACACAGCGCAACGCGAGACACATTCATCGACAGAGCTGTCAATATACCTTTTCATCGCATCGAATATCTGATGATAAAGAAAAAAAGAAGAATAAAAGGTGGCTTGAATACAAAAAGGCACGATTATAACTTACATATCATGGCGAAAGGAAAATGTATCTACAAAATGCAAATGAGGTTTGACCCATGTTTATCTGTTAACATAGAGGCAGCATTTATGACCTATACTGCAGCCAGTCAGCAGGGGGAGCTCTACATGTTTTGGCGTCTTGGTCGCAGGATGTCCCGACCCCACTTTGGGAACCACTGGTCTATGGTATGAACTCTATCAGCTGATTAAGGCCACAGTGTTTGACAGGAAGCTCAGAGGAGATTTCAGTTCTGTAATTGGACCTTGTGCTAAGTGTTTCATTCATAGGGACACAAATATAATTTCAGTATGTAGAGCTAAAGCTGGGTTAGCTGCACCCCAAGTGTTAGAACAGGCTGGTCATTAATCAAATATTTAGTGGTTTTATTACCAGGTTATCTCTTTGAAGTATCCCTGAGCAGGATATTGAATCACTAATTGCTCTGATGTGAGTGTAAGGGGAGGGAAAATGTGCTTTTGACAAAAACACCAAGCCAATCAATTAAAAAAAAAAAGGATAACAATATAGAGACTGGTAGTCTTTGTCTGCAAATTTGTCAAGCAAAAACCTGAGCAAGAACAGCAACAGAAGTTGACAGAATATGTAAAGTGAGCTCAAAGTATGACGAGCCAGAAGAACAGAGACGCCTAACTGTCAGGATAGTGGCAATGCAACCCAAGGCTGCCTTTGTACTGGGGCTCATTGAGAATTCAAAGCAAGGCCTCTCTCTCTCTCTGCTTACAGAAATCTTCAATTGTCCACCAAGGCATTTTGGAGCATACTGTACAAGTGCTGCTTTCCAGGCAACCTTGTATAAAAGTCGGTGTGTAAAATAGGAGCTCAATAGGAGAAATGGATAAAATAGGCGTATGATTTAGAGCAGTGGTTCCCAACCTTGTTTTCCTTGGAGCACCGCCCCTACTTGTATCTAAGCTGAGCCCCCCCCCAGAACCCACACAAAGAAGAGTGATAAGTTGCATTCAAAAATTAACATACATTTTTATAGCTTTCATTGATAAAATCCTATCAGAATATGCCTACACACTTGTTCTTGCCAAATGACCTTTGTCTACATTTCCCAGTACTGTTTTGTGTTTAGAACACATTTTGACAACCTCAGAGCAGACAGAGCCTCTCGCCCCTCCACGAGAGGGGAAAGGGGGGGGGGGGGGGGGACCCTAAGTTGGGAACCAATGATTTGGAGTAATAGCATTCTTTGTAGGCAACAGAGTACAATTCATATTCAGTCTGTAGCGGTTGAGAGGAAAGTTAGTCCTTGATTGCATCAGTTACACCTGAAACACAGTTGCCAATGTTACCTTCACATTTTCGAGTCATCCTGAGTCTTGGCAGAAAGGGACAAAAGCTACTTGCCAGTGATAACCAACAGGGCCACACCGGCCATTCTGGACCAGTTTCATTGGTTGGCAGTTTCAACGATTCTGGCTGATGAAACACACTGTAAAAGAAAGAAAAAAATATCTTAACATCTGGGGGCTGTCACACTGAAGACTGTCCCAGTTTAGTGGCTAGAAGTGGCTGGGGATGGGGAAGCTATCACATGGCCATGGGTCATGATCACACAGTTAGGCACATGGTCATAACTCAGCTGCTTTCAATAGAGTTGATTTAACACAAGGCCATGTCTGTGTACTAAAAGATACTCTGAGTCAAAGGTACAAGGTTGTATTTCATTTTCCAAAGCCTAGTTGTTCTGAAGTAATCCAACAGTAATAAAGCTATCAGATAGGATCAAAATAGAAATCAGTTTGTTCAAAGGAACAACATGATTAAGTAATCGGATAAGATCAAAACTTACAGTCTGTATTGTTCTAAACTTATGAGCAGGATAAGGATAACTTTGATCCAGAAAATCAGAATCATCCTGATCCAAGCAGAGGGCTGGACTCAGATTTAAATGTAAGTGTAATGTAAGACAATCATTACAACATATTGACAAGGCAGCTGATATTTGACGAATGATATATTTATCTTGCTCTATAATTTTGCATAAGGAAAAGATTAGATTTGCAGTTTAATGACAGATTTTGGTCACATACAGTAATTCAGCAAGATGCATCTATATCAAATATTTAATTACGGCAGCTTTGAGGATCTTTCAGTTCGTGTGGATTTTGGCTCCCCCCTGTGGACAAAGTATGTACTGTGAATTTTCCTTCAAAGCAGCGGCAAGCCAAATTTGGTAACCGTTAAAAGACCATATCTGGATTAGGTTCATCCAATCCAGTTAGTCTTTAGAAAACTGGTGTGAAAGTGATTATCTCTTTGAACAAAAAGGTCCAAGACTTCATAGCTCACCATTAAAAGTACTGAAAGTCGGCTTGCTTGCATAAGAAGGTGGCTGTTTGCTGTATTAGGAGAGTGGATGATGACTTTTTGTAGGACTAGATTCACTATTAGGGGTTGTATTTTAGTGGCGGGGCATGTAAACAAAGCAGCAATGTGGTTAGAGAGTTCAGCCAGGCTGTTAGGGTGAGTCAAAGAGCCAAGAGGAATATTTGTAGAGTGACAAATCTGACACAAAACATTTGGAGCATTCTGACGGCATCCGACTCCAATGGCTGGTACAAAGGTCATCACTGGGTTGATGTCTCACAGGAAAGAGAAGACTTAGGGAAAGCTTAGGAACTATCAAATTTATGTGATAAAACATGTTCAATATGTTGAATTAAACCACATAATCCATGGTTGTCTGTTAAGAATTATTTCTGCAATACAACAGATTTTTTCTTGCAGTATTGTGGTTGCAGCAGAATGTTTCTGTTGATAATCCATTTAAAACGAGTCTCACTTTGAAAAAGATGAATTTTAACAAAACAAACTAGCTAGTCCGACTCTTTTTTTAGTCTGCTGAGATGGATCAATGTAACCAAAGCCAAACCTTCAAACAGACGGATGGTTCCAACAGTGCAAATACAATTATATGGGTTGAGCCCTTTGTCCCTTCCATTCTTTATCCGTTAAATGTGGCATTTTTAATTCTTCTTTTAAGCGTTCCTAATAATTTACACATTTTAATTTCTTCACTACAGCTGCTCCATAGACAAACTCCCTTTGTTGTGAAACAATACATTTTTGCATTGGTCCTCACTCCTTCTTTACTGAACATATAAAGACCTCTTGGACTGTATTTACTTTCCTTCTGTTGGAAAAACGTATGGATGCTGTTTGTGTCTGTACATATGGATCGTTTCCTTAAATGTCAGAGTATTTAGTTTGATGACGATTGGGTTTGTTGGTTCTGTGTGAGAGGTTTTTGTTTCATGATTCTTATGGCTCTCTTCTGAAGGATGATACATGGTTCTGTATTCGGCTTGTATATGTTACACTGTACTTCCACACATTAACTGGAAGTATGACGGAGCAGCACAGAGTGTATAGTGATGGTTGAACCACTAGAATCCAAAATGAAAACAACATCCAATGTGGAATCACAACAGCAGGGAAGACTGCTACATAGTTAGAGAGTCAGGGGTCAAAGTGAATGATTTCAACATCTTGAGGGAAGCAATTTAATAATTAAAGCCAGTTAACACAGCTGCTAATAGTTATGTTGTAGCATGTTGAAGTAGGAAATAATTCAAGAGGGACATTTACTAACTCAGCAATGATAAATGGGTTAATAACACCACTGGTGGCACCATTGGTGTTAGCCTCAGGACAGTGTTGTAGTTTAGTCCCACCAGCATTGGGCTGCATCTTGACTGGAGCGCTTGTGAGAGCGTTTTTTATCCCAGTTGATGGTTGACCAAAGACCGATTTGTCACACAATGTATCATCCTGGCTCAAGGTTAGCGGTGCCCTACTTGCTGGAAGCCAAACCATCCGTCTTCCTTAGGCCACCTTTGCAGACAGTTTTGTCCCTTGTTCTGACATTGCAGCAAAGCTCACATTCAGTGGTAATTACTTTTGTTATAAGCAAGCCTTTACCAAAATAAAGTGTTGATGTAGTGTGCCATGATTATGTCACCAGAGTAGCTTTATTGGCTCTCTTTGGACCAGAACATTTCAACTGATTCATAAGTAAATTTGTAGTAAATCCTGCTTTGACTTGGACCTCATTCTTGGACTAAATCTTTCCATAACAACTGTGAAATAAATAAATTAAAAGTCCTATCTCTAAATAAAGGCATAAAGAGCAAACAAATAAACCTTACAAAAAAGGCAAAATAAAAACTAGCATTACATAACTCAAGATATATATCAACTCGGTGAAACAGCGCCCTCTAGTTCTGCTGCAACTGTTATCACTGTGACAACCAACCCTTGCAACAAATAACCCGTCTGTCCTACTCACTCTAGTATTATATGTGGAACTAATTTGTAAGTGTTACTGCAGTGTTTCCCCTACTAAACTAAGCTGGACAGACCGTTACAAGTTCAAATAATTGTTCAGTTGTTATATTGACTGCTGTCATTAAAAGAAACACATGAACACCTTCATTCCTTTAAGTATCTGTGGCGCTGTCCGACTCCCTCCCCATCCCCCCAGAGCTCTAAACCTAGGGGAAACACTGTACTGTCAACATTAAGTGGTTCTGGTGTTCAAAATGGTTTGTATTAAGTCCCTCCTTAGAACAGTGTAGCTCTGTATTATATTTATTTTCATAGACACCAAGTGCATTGACTTTTGTCTCAAACTTCCACTTTAGAAGACAAAGACTTTGTTTATCTGGCGATGCAGGACAATGCTCTCTCTGTTGAGAGTTTGGAATGTAAGTTTCTAAAGTCATATATGCCCAATATAAAATACACTTTAAACTTCTATACCTTGTCCAAGACATTCACTGCTTTGGACTTTCTTTAAGAGGCCAGAAGTGCAAAATCCTCTTCATTCTCACTTTCTTGAAGCGGTCAAGAAAAGTTATTTTCCGCCGTGTAGGTGGATCCTACACAACTACACAAGTCATGTTGGAGTCAATCTTCTTTAAAATCTTCACCCACATAGTTTTTGCAGGTTGTAAACTAAACAACCTTCTGATTTTTTCGGATTAGCTTCACCTTAAAGGCCAAACACTTCCTCTCTGCTCCTCTCTCGCACACAAACACAGTTCTAAAAGTTGTTGTACATGTAAAGGTCATCACAGAACAGATCGGTTAGTTTGTTCAGAATTGTTCAGAATCATCCCAGAGAAGTCTGCTGAGTGTTAAAATCACATGTAGCTAAAGCTTTGAACTGAATGCAACAGAAAACACTTTGCTCTGACACTAAACAGTAATTTCCTCCTCTGTGTGTGACTCTTTTATCTCTGCATTAGTCTGACTGAATACCTGCTCTGGTATCAGTGACGCCCAGGCAGGCGATGTGAGGGGGAGGTTTGGCTAAAAACACAGCCTAGCCCCTGGCTAAAGGCTAATTACATTTCTGACTTGCTGAAATGTACACCATCTCCTGAGAGAGCGTTCTGGAATAACACTCAGCCCGGTATCAGATATCTGATGATTGATTTTTACTTCATAATTACTCTAATGTATTAATAAATCATCAATTTCTTTGGTAAATCCAGGGACTGGGGATGTCATGGGAAACATTTGCTGGTGTATATTACTCACGCTAACAGTGGAAAGGTTAGAGTGCACATCAGAGTGTATGGTGTATGAGTGCGGCAGTGTGTGAGAGTGATTGCTGAGATGCATTATAACAACATGATATCACGTTCTCGAGAGCTTTGGTTTCTTTTTGTGTGTTTTTAGGTGTGTGTGTGCGTGTGGTTGTAACTGGCAGGCAGAGCTCTTGTCAAATCATCTTTAAACTTTTGTCCCAGCACACGCTTGATTGGAGTCACGACTCTGATGCGTGTCTCTCGCTGATTGTGTAGCTGCGGGATTATAAAACTATGATTAACTCCCAAGTTCTCCAGAAGAGATTTGGCCTGCATGTGCCGACCTTCTGTTCCACGAATCATCATCATTTTCACCACCATCATCATCACTTCAGGCATCGTTATTCATCGTAATCATCACGTTTATTGTACTTTGCCTTCAACCCTTTCAACCATTCTTCTTCCTCTTCGGGCCTTCATATTGGCGCAGTATGTTATTGTCGAGTTGTTCCTAAAGGGTTTTCTTCTGCCTGAAGATAACACAACACATTTGCAATACTCAATCTTGTATGCATGTGGGATCTGCACTTCAAGAACAGCACTTAAATGTAATTGCACTGTTATTAATATGATATTGGAATAGAAGGAAACTATTCCATACGGTATGCCTGCATAGATTGGGTGTGTGTATCTGTGTGTGCTTCACTGCTTAAAGTAAAAATCTAGCTTCTGTTGTTACTGTTAATGCCAAACCTGTTAACTCAAAATGATGTATGAAGGGAACCCCTTGTTGCCAAACAAATAATTAAATCAAATTCCCCATACATATGGGTGCACTTTTATGTGTTAAATGCCAGTCTTAAAGATGTGGCTACAGTAGGATGAATGATGGGTGGACAAAAAAACTGGACTAGGTCTGGCATGAGTCTGGGACCTCTAAAGGTCAGAGAAAGTTGTTATTTGGGTGGGATGGTTATCAGATATATACGCTTTCTCAACATTTAGGTAAGGGCTGCACATCGGTGCAGAGGTCAAAACTGTCCCTTCACCGCGAGAAAGTTCTTAGTTGGAACCAAGCGGTAACCTCCATTGTTGAAATATGAAGCCAATGCGGAAGTGCAAAAGCCTGAAGAAAGTATTAGCTTATTAGCTCATGTCTCTATGGACACTCAGTACGGGGGTGATTTCAAGAGATTCAAGATTTTTTATTTGTCACATGCTCATACAGATGTGCAGTGAAATGTAAAATGTAGATTTTATGAAGGATAAGCGTTATTCACAATGGATGATAGACGGGCACGTTGTTTCCCCAGGAGTCTTAAAGCTCCAGCCCTCTGCCTTTTTTTGGAGAGGGGATACACGCAATAAATGTGTGTATCTATATCGTTCTATCTCTAAAGATTAAACATAGATCAGAGGAAGATATCGGCTGATATCTACATTTTTCTATTCCTAATATCGTTATCGGTACCAGGTCCCAAAATCCCATATCGGTTGGGCCCTAATTTGTACTGCTGCTTCCATTACTTACTGGACCTTAGACTATATATTAAAGTGGCTATACTGTACATGCTGTTTTTATGATTACAATTTAGCAATAACATTATAGAACATTGTGAAACACTTATATATTGTAATTACCAGAGTCTGATGCATATGTGAATTTCCGCAGGCATTAACTGAAACTGTTAATATAAATGGAAACATTGTCAGCAGAATATCTGTTATATTCATGAATACATAATTATAAAAAAAATCTATTATGCAAACACCTTGGAAAAGATTTCCAAGGTGTGACGATGATAATGCGAGTAAAAGGTACAATATAAACAACATGCTCGTCATTTGATTCCTCTTCCAACAGAGGATGAGAGCTTCGTCGTGCAACATATAGTTATTTTTCCCACATAAATATATACACTGTAAAGGAATAAAAACAGGAAAGAGTGCATCCATCCCTGACACAAAGCCAATCAGTCCATGAAATATCCATCATAAATATCCCAGTGAGCTCTCAGTCGGGTGGATGCTTGAAGGAATGCATGAGGAAGTATCTTTATCCTCTTTCCCACTCGTGGGAAGTAATAGAGTTAGCCTGAGGGTAATAGCCTGCGGTGGAGGAGAAGGCAGCTGCAGCGTTGTAGTTACAGTCAAGATATAACACACGGTGGATGCTTACAGCTAACGCACCTCCTGAAAGATGATCCCTTGCAATTCCAGTGTCAATGGCATCAGTTGGAGTCCATGCAGCGGCATACATCATCATACACGACTAAAGAATCATTGCTTCCATGAAATTAGACCTATAATCATGCTATAACATAATTAACCTCAGATATTTATATACAAAGCACCTGGGACACAACTTCCTTGCTATGTGTGCACAGTAATTACATGGGGACAAATATGGACAGGTGCACATGTTGGTCTCAGAGCTTCAGTAACTTTTATCCAGAGAGAGCCACCCACACCTGCCTACATGAAAATCAGCCACCTCTCACTTTGAATAGTGATTTTAATGAGCAGGTGCTGGGCACAGGGACAAAAGGCATTCAGTGGCTCATCTCTCTGATTGCAGGCAGCCCTGCTCGTCTGAGTCAGATAGCGAGGGAGGGATCAACTTTTTCTCTCTCTCTCTCTCTCTCTCCTCATGGGAACTTTCTGTTGTTTGTGTGTGAGAGTCTTTTTTGTTTACGGAGTATCTTTTCAGAATAAACAGGAGGAGAGAAATACATCACATCTTCTGTTGCTGTAAGCGCTCGTTTCTGAGCATAAGTGTCCTTTTTCAAATGAGTCCAGGAGAAATCTTTTTTTTTTTCTTTTTTTTTGTTCAGGAGGGTTTCGCTTTTATGTGCAGCTGCTCTTCGTGCCTCAAGTTGAAAATCTCTTCTGAACTTTTCAGAGAGATGCTGGGGATGTCAATGTTGCTCATTTGGAGCAGGTGCCACCACCCTCTGGCAACAAAGACAATGGAGAAGAAGCCTGACATGGTGGTGTTCCAATCCAAAAGAAAATATAACAGAGAAAGAGAGGCATATTAGTATGGAGTGACAGGAACCGGGCTCTGTCTAACAAAAGCTCTAAGAAGATGACATGATGATGGTTGATTTACTGTATGGGCCATATCTGCATGCTCTACGGCTGTCAAATCAAGCAGGGGGCATTAATTAACTAATCTATGAAGAGCACAAGAGTAAGCATAGTCTTGTTCCTGGTAAGAAAAAAATAAATACAAAACAGGCTGGATCATTCTATAAAAAAAAGCTCATTATAAAAGCAGGTATCATGCATCGGTTGTTAAGACTGTTGTCATTGTAACAAAACTTCATCCCAGCCGCCTGCTATGCCTTTTTTGTACTTTTTTTCATTTCATTTCAATCACTTATTTCCCCTCAAGCATATTGTAGTATCTTCAAAGTCACATTTGTAACAGATTGTATCCACATTTGTAAAAATGTTTAACAATGGAGCAATTGAAAGGGATGCCACAGGTTAGGCTCAACACTGTGTTAAAGGCACAACAATACTCTGCAGAAATAAAAGATTACATCACTATAGGTTAAGGTCAGTAGAGGTTATGTTCACTATAATTGTATCTACATAAAGGGAGGAAGGTGCATTTACTGTAATTAATCAAACTCTGTTGCACCAAATGGCAATCACACTAAGTGACCCAAATCAAACACACCTTCCATGTTGAGTGCCAACAGGGGCAGAGTCTGGTCAGGTTAAAAACGTGAATAAATGAAACCATGCAGCCATGATGCAGATCAAGAAAGGAAAATGATATGACAAAGTATTCATGTATTATTGCTGTCAGAAACAGGGAGACTTCTCCTGTCTTCAGAGAAAGACTGTAGAGGAATGATGTGTCATGTTACTGAAAATGTTTAATTTGTAATGTGAAGATTCATTAGCCGAGTGCGTGTATCATTACCTGCAGTCAAAGTCAAGTCAAGTGTAAACTTCATTCAAATTTTATTCAGTACATTTATTCACAGGGCTGTGTATCTTTAAAATATAATGGGATGCTGTTGCATATCTGGTATATCCTTAACGTGCAGCATTGGAAAGCACTGTAAGCAGTTTGACCCGTCCAAATTCATGCCAACACTTTTAGGTAAAGCCTCTGCTATTACAACATCATGACTGTGCACCTGGGTACAAGGTGAGTGGTACAGACCACTGACCTCAACAACATGCATCTCCTTTTAGATTGGGAGCCATGAATGTCTGAAATCTTTGAATGACTTAGCAAATGTTCTCTGGGCTAAATGTTGCACAAATTCCCAGAGGTGCTGCTTGTCATCAAAAATTTGCAATAAGTGTTGGAAACCTCCCTAAGAGGGCCCCATCTGACAGCAGTCACCCTCATTGGGCAGCTAAGCATTATTCTTGTGAAACATATGGAGTTATCCGTCTTTTGTGAGAAAGAAAGCAAGACAGTGGGAAGTGGATAATAACAATTTCATATAAAAGTCAATGAATGAATGCTGCCACTAGTACTGGCTCTTTTTTCGGTAGAGCACAATTTTCAAAGGTTTACTTTAAGTTATTTACGTTTTAATTGGTCTAATGTTTATTGTTCTTTAAATTCAAATGTGGAAAATAATACTAAGGTTAAATAAATAAATGTAGTAAATCTCTGGCCCCAACAGACTCTTAAATCGCCACTTCAAATTCCACAGTCATACTCCATAACTTTGCAGAAGTGTGACAACTGTTATAGCCCAGGTGGAGGTCCACTCCATTATTAAACCCATGGTGGTAGAATGGGTTATCAAACATGCTCATATGGGTGTGTGGGTGTCAATTAAGTTTTTGTCACATATAAGGTACAATTCTTATCATCTCCCCAAGGCAATTGTGAATCAATTTCGTTGATTATTGTCCGCTAATCAAAATTAATTCAGCGCAACCAATGTATGCACAAACATGACACAAGCTGCAAACATCACAACAAATCCATACCAGAAACAGATGAAGGCATTGTGTTGTATTACGTTCCCTATACAGCTGTTTTAAGACATTTGTCCTGTTTCAGCAAGAGAGAAGTGACAGTAGATTTGTTGTGTTGGCTGTATAACCATGTGTGCTTGCAATGCCAGAGCTGGGGCGAGAAGGTCATACAAATTGGGAATGGGGAGACCAATTATTTCAGTGGTGACAGATACAATTCAGGGCATATTGGAAAAAAAAATGAGCAATGGCAATGAAATTACACCTCAAACACATCACAGTATAAACTCTAAATATGTATCAAGAGTTCAAACTTAAGCAGTTTGTAAAGGTAAAAGTAGTGTGAGAACATATGTCCAAATGATGACTTAATCACCTCTAGTGGCTCTTGCGTTTGACTTTTTGTATTTTTAATTTGCTTATCTGCCCAGATAACCTTCTATGTGCTCAACACAGCCATGAAACCAAATCCTCAAAGGTCGCTGACGACAGGAGTGAACAAAAATCAATACGACTGGCTGTGATCACAGAGGACATTTTGAGTTACAAGGGTTTTGTCACTTAGGAAATAACCTACCTTGGCTTTGTGGCATATTGCTGGTATGAGATAATGTCATGAAGAAAGGTTATTGTGGAGGGCTGATGAACGTGTTCGCATGACCCCAATTAAAAAAAACGAAAAAGAAAAAATAACTTTTTTTTTTCCAAACATGTACGTACAAGACTAATACATGCCTAGAAGAAAAGCTATTGCTCAAATTGCTACAGACATGCTCTTGCAGTATCATTTTCACTGCAGCACAGTCTTTAACAAGGTTTGTAGGGCACACTTGATTTGAGTGACAGCAGGCAGTTATGAGAAATTAGTGCAATAGCCAATGGCAAAGGAAAGAACTATATTGAGAAGATGTTATCTAGGCTACAGTGCAGACAAGAGGAGAAGGAATCTGTTGTTGACAGCCTTGTGTCTTCATTTTCTGGGTTAACCTGGTTGAAGTGTTGTGTTTTTTGCCACCGCTGACCCCGACTCAATTCTCAAGGTTATAGAGGTGGAAAGAGAGACCCCTCGAGGCACAAACAGAATGAAGGGTAGGTGTGTTTTGTTGTCTTCTTCATATTGAGCATCTCTACAGCATAGGGCATGGTCACTTAGAGAGTACTTCAGGATGGGGCACATAGGTGAGCGGGAATATGTCGAGAAGAGAACTCATTTGTCTTCAATGTTTTATTCATCAAAAGCCATGGCCTCAAATGTATACCTTACACTTTGGGTCTGTAAAAAATGCTTCAACAAATACCTCAGAGCTTAGTGACACCGTAGTTGACAGGAAGTGTGGGTTGTTTCAAATCAAGTCTTAAGTAATCCATATGCCAACAATAGTAGGAAAATAAATAACTCACATCTGACCCCAGGACTTCAGGACTTCAGGTTCCTGAGCCTGGCGAATATTATTCGATGACACACATTGAGGTTCTGATTAACTAAGAATAGATTTTAGCTGCCAATAGCTTAAAAAAATATTCATTTTATTCTCCCAATAAGTTTTGCTCCGTTGGACGGCCCCACTGGATTCATTTCTTGAACGTTAGCACAGCGGAGCGCAGCCATGATCAGCTGTACATACATTACAGGAGAAATACAACCCGGGATTAAGAAGGGAAAAAAGTGGAAACAACTTTGCTTTGTCTTTCTGAGGATGATTTGTTGTTCATTCGGTGCCTGTTTTTTTTTACGTTATGTTGATAAAGTGATGGAAAATATGATCATGAGTCTGTACATGTACATGTATTTTATCTTGAAATTGACCGGAAGGTCTGTGCATTTCCTTGTTTGACTTCCTGTCCTGGTTGTTATATTCTGTCCAGCTTGATGCAAGCCTGTAGCGTACTATATATACTTGCAGCATATCTAAAACGGAGCGTAGTGGCGCTGTTGGCACACTCCGCAGACTGACCGCGGTGCTCGCTGTGGAAACACAATGATTGACTAGAATGGAAGCAAACGGCGGTGCATGCATGCACAGAGTATGAGGATATTGGGAGTTAGGCAGTTTTCTGCGCTGTCAGTGCCGGCGTCATCTGTTTTTTAGTCAAGGCGCTCACAGTTGAAAGCAGTTCAACTTTGGGAAAAAATAAATTTGCTTAGAAAGGGGCCAATTGTTCCCCAAATGACGCAGAAAGGCTCTCTGCAGCCGAGTTAGGGGAGCGTCTAACCCTTTGGGTGTTTCTTGACATATATACACTGGTGAAGTGGTCCCAAAAGCTTCGCAATCCTTGTATGAATCAAGCCCCAAGTGTTTGGAGATTGGTCAAATTGGGCAAGGGACAGACTCAACATAATAATTCTTTCCAGACCCCCTGAGCCCTGATGTAACTCAATGGAATAAAGTGCTGGAAACACCATTCTTTCAGGATCATATTACGCTTTATTGTTTCCAGATTTGAATGTCGTTTCAAATGCACCCTCAGCCTGTCCTCATCTCAAAGTGTTGAATACTCGTACGTAAGCGTACAAAGTACTCCCAAACTTTTGGGCTAAACCCAACAGGCTTTAATCTGTACTAGAGAAAGGTGCATCTTGGGGTGCTGGTTTAGCTCAGCTGGTAGAGCAGTTCTTCATACATCAGCTGCAGGTTTGACCATTTGGTGCAATTTGTGCATTCATCATCCACACTTTTTCCTCCTCACAGTTCCTTTCTCTCTTAAGCTGTTCTCGCTTGTAAAGGCAAAAAGCAAAAAAAGAAGAGCATCCTATACTGTTGCTTGTTCATCAGACTTGTAAGACCAAAAAAGGCCACTCAGGGTTCATTCAGGGAAATGGACAGACCAAACAACACACAACCTCTGCCAATGAGAATGGGATCTGAGTTCCAGGTGGAAACTAAAACAATATCAACCTTTCTCTTTATCATAATCCATCTCATGGTGTTATTTCTTAACCTCACGTACATAATGTTCAATATTAAAGACATGTTAGACTGAGCCATCTAAAGGCCAAAGGGTATCGACTAAGTGTTCATATTACCTGAGCTGGATGATTCACCTTTTCCCCTCATTTGTTTCAATCAGTTACAATTTGATTTTGAATTCCTTCTCAGGCGACGAAAGACTCAAGCACTCCCATAAGACTCTTCTCTGCATTCTGTTTTTTTCCTCAGGACTAGACAGGACAATGTAAAGCCCATTCGGACCTCTACAAAAGTCTTTTTGCACTGCATGAAGTCTGTTCTGTTGGAGAAATAAGAAAACAATGGCAGAGCATTTAAAGATGCCATTGTCACAGACAAATGGTGGACTCTGACAGTCAGGGTTTCACCTCAGCACTTGTTGTATGCTGGAACATAATGTTCAAGAGTAATGTGACCGGCTGATGGGTTACCATGAACCACCTTATTACATTCCCCACCTGAACTTTGTTCTTTAAGCGTCACACACTCGTGAAGTTTAGGAGAAATTCAGCTCCAAGTTTGTTTTAGGCTCCAGGAAAATCAAAACTTATAGACATAAGGCAACTGTTTGTGTAGTATATGAAGTTTGTTTTCAGTTAATTACCTGTGGGCACCTGTTGTACCGATGTAAATATTGAGTCTATATTCTCTAGTTATATTTTAAGCATATTGCATACCTGCTGCTCCATTGTTCGCCACACATTTAGGTAGGTTTCATCTTATGTTACGTGAAGCATATCTGCACAGCCAGCAATGCAATAACTCCAGGTATATTGTAGAGGCAGGGTCTAACCTCTATTCTTTCTGCTATTCCCACATGTGTGTATCTTAATTTAAAGCTCATGTGAGGAATGTTTGGTTCTTTTTTTGTAACCAAAAACCTCATCCTGATTTATAGTCAAATATATCACTCATCAGAAGTCTGTTTCTGCAGCATACACATACAGTAGTTGTGTCACTTACTGTCTGGATTTGATGCCCCATCATCTTCCATACAACCAAGGGTGAAAGCAGGCCGGTATGGTCCAGTACTTAAGATTCAGTGGCAGTACACAGTCCTGGAAAAAAGTGGAGAGCAGCTGCCTTCGAAAAACCTACACTCAAAACCAGTCCTGGTCACACTTACAGCAAGAAACACATCTGCAAACATTATGTCATCTTAAACAACACTCTGTCTCCTTATTAGTTCCTTCTTATTCTAAATCATTCCAAATGGCATCTGAACCGCTTACAGTGTTTTGAACCGGGCTGGATGGAACCTACTTGCTCTGTATGTCCTTTCACTGGTACGCGTCTTTAATCCCAAATCACAGCGCCTGTGAAAGGGTGCGTTTGATATGGTTGGCTCACACGCCATCAGCATGTTTAAAATATCTGTGATTGTTTTCTAGATATCATATCGTGGAGGGAAAAACTGCCTTCTGTGGAAAGAAGTTCTCAACTGTTGTTAAATAAGGTGTTAGGTGTTAAGTTAGGCTGTTTTGAATAAAAATGAAACAAGTAATGAGGATAGTAAATTTTGTCCATTTCCAGATTAGCCTGTTGAAGTCGGCACCTTAAACATTTAAACAAATATTTAGCTATACTCAATGTCAGGTGTTTCTTATGTCTTACTATGCCATACTAAAATATCAAAATGTTTTTATCAAGGATGCATGAAGCCGAGGAGAGATAAGTTACGATGGAAGTTCTAGTTCTGGTAGAATTTAAAACTACTTTCACTCCTGCTTACATTCCTTACATTAATGTAGGTTGGGAAACATATTCTTTCATTATTGCTGTCATTAGTAAACAGGTCCTGGTGTTGATCCACTTTCCCCTCAGATCACCTGAGAAAAAGTGATTTAAAGCGACTCTTCAGCTGCTAAGAACGAGTACAAAACAGCTTTTATAACACCTGATCCATTTACAAAGATCTTAACGTTAATACCTCGATAATCATAGAGAGCAATAATTCTACACTTGAGGCCAGTGAAAGAATATAACAGGAGGAAAAATGTGCAATAAAATGAAATAAGCTCATCTAGTTGGTGCTTAAAAAGAGGTCTGAATTGCTGCTATTATAAGTCAGAATTGCATCATTATATAGTAATAAGTAAAAGCTTCACAGTCTTTCTCCGATCCTCTTGGCCATTTTAAACTCTTCAGGTGCTCTTGTTAAAGTCAGCTAGCTTTAAATGTTCCAGCTCAGGTCAATTGAAGAAATTCAATTGTGGCCCCAGAGGGCAGAGAGGCTACATCATACTTCCAGCCCTGCAAAGTAATTAATGTTGCAGTTGGCTCGATAACTGAAATCCTTCCTAAATCTTCTCATCTGTGAGGGAGGGATCCTGCAGACCTTAAGGGCCTCCTGCCGCAATGAGGCAGCTACAGACTGTTGTTCATGTCATTAGCCTGAGCGGCCCACTCAGCTAATTGGTTAGGCAGAGTTCATTTGGCTCCCTTCTCTGATTTGGCTATAGCCACTGGGGATAGGAAGAGTGAGTAATTAGAAACTCAAATTAAATGTAGTTTTCACAAATCTCGGGCTCGGCGTAGGCTGATTGCATGCGATGTGACCATAAGTTGCCCTTCATGTGTGGTGGCGATGTCAAAATTTGTAGGTCATAGGTTAGAAAAGTGTTTTTTTTTTTTTTAAATGAGGCATACTGTAATGGTAAGCAAAGGATGATGCAGTTTAAAGAAAACTTTGCACACATTGAGTGACAAAGTGGGACTCTCCGGCTCTTATTTGAACAACCTTTAACTTGAAGGAACCACCTGAAACTATACCACATTGCTGTCTTTCCAACAGTCGAGTGAGAACATAAATACCAGTCTTGGGCCTGTTATTAAGGGTCGTGTTGTCGCAATACAGCTAGCCTGGCTCCTTCCATCCATCAGTTATCTATACCACTTATCCTGTTAGGGGTTGTGGAGAAGCTGGAGCAGATCCAAGCAGTCATTGGGCCGGACAAACAACCAGTCACACTCACGGACAATTTAGAGTCACCAATTAACCTAAGAAGCACGTTTTTGGACTGTGGGATTAAAATCTGGGAGTAAAATCAGGCATGCACAGTGTGATCATGCAAATTTCACACAGAATGGTCAGGATTCGACTGATCTGAAATGTTTTATTGCGATAACATTTTTGAGTCATATCGCCCAGGCCTAGTTGAAATGCATTCAAGAAAAAGGAAAGTGAATACAAGGCAGTGCAGTTCACAGAAGCTCAGGAACCTCTTTGACAGATTGGAGAGGTTAGTCAATGAGTTTAAAATATTATTGAGTTCTAACGCTTCAACAACCCAGTGCAGCTTTTATTGGTCTTTACAAAATAAAGACGTTAAATGTTTGTGAGGATGTTATAGGTGCATAAAAGATTACCAGGCCAGTAAGCGTCCTTTCAATAAGGCAATTAAAGGTTCAAAGCAGTTGTCCAGATCCTGAAATAGAGCCTGCAGTTCTCATATTACTCCTCACACTGCCTCAGTGATAAATGTTTTCCAGTGCTCTGGAGAAAGATGATTTTGCCTTCATTTTCGTCCAACGGACAACCTCCAGACACCTACCAGGGCTGATACACTTTATTCAGTTGAGTGTCAGAAATGTGACACCCTCTTTATACTCTCTTCTTCGCTGTGTTTCTGAAGAGGCTCTCCTCTCTCTCTTCTCACCTCGGCCCTGCAGAGGTGTTCATACTCTTTTTGCATTTTTAAAGATCCATGCCACTTCACATCTTTTAACCAACTTGCTGGCTGTCAGTTGCTCCTAAAAATAAAGATGCAAAATAAGTGGACTGAAATTTGACACTAGATGGTGTCTCAGAGGAAGCTGAACACTTCTTTGAGGTTGGCTCTGTGGGAGACTGGGGCTGGTTGTGCCCCTGTAGCCTTCCACAGTAATCTGACATATGCAGTGCTTTGCACTATTACACGCTTTGAGGCACTGATCAAAGGAATGAGCTCTAACAGGGCCAGGAAACAAAAACAGAAACAAAGGAAGAAATTATTTTGTACCATCCCCTGTTCCATGTCTACCTCTTTCTCATCACGGCCTCTCTGCCTTTACTGACTCCCCACACACACACACCATGTCTCACCCTGGATCACTTTCCCCACATGTTTGACCAGACAAATTATTTCTTCCAAAGAATTGCCATTAAAGGATCCAAACTGCAGTCGTGTGTGGTTCAGAGTGACCGCTGCTACATTAAGGCCCTCATTAAAGATAAAGATAAAGATAAACTCTATTGATCCCCCATGGGGGAAATTTTTGTGTTACTATTATTGGCTGGATTCAGCTTCAGTTTATATTTGTGTTAGTCTGTAAGAACCAAGTTCAAAGCGTCACAGCTGGTGTTCATTCCCAATTCTCCCATTGCTTAGACTTTGTTGCAGCTTTTGGTGTCTACAGAAGCACAGAATACTCTTGAGGGTCTGCATGAGACAAAACAAGCTTTCAACTAAGTCCAGTGTAACCAGGCTGCAGTAAGATATGTTGCTTGTAGGAACTGAGAGAGGGGAGCCAGTCCTATGTTACACCAAAAGTCAATGATAACGCTTTTCCTTAACAGAGACCTTTGCGTCGCCTAAACCTCACAAAACAGTCCAATTTATGTTACCCATGTGTCAAAAAGGAAGTTTTAGGGAGTTGGTTTAGTTCAGGTGCCCCACAGAGGCTACAGAACCTGACGCAACAACCACAGGTGTCACTCCTGGACTCAACCCTTAGATGTATATCTACCCTGCTCGGTCTTCATCTGTTCCATCAATAACGAGAGAACGCCAAGAAAAATCTAGCAAAATAAGGAAGTGATCAGACGCTACCTCCTCAAAAGATGCAAAAGTGAAAATTCAGTGTTTCAACCCCAACCCCCATGAAAAAAAAGTTGTGGATCAATTTAAAAATGCTTGCTATTGATATAAAAAAGGAATTTCTGCTGTAATGATGGCATCAAATGTTTCAAACTTTCAAATGATAACCAATGCAGTCCAGAAATGTGACATTTCTCATCACATCAGAAAATACTTTTTAAGTTCAATCTCGTTTCACAATTTGTTTGTACTTTATACTTCATTAAAAATATATTCAATACATTATTGAGAGACATGCTATTAGGGAATCAGAGAATTGCTTAAGAGCACATCAGCAGTGCTCTGGAAGTAAACTGGAACCTCTCCAACAACCAGTCCAAATTCCATACTTGGTCCAAACCAGGACTGGAACCAGCGACTCTCTGGTTCCTAAGATAAGCCCCTACAGACTGAGCTACTGTTGGCTTTCAGTTGTCTCAATGGTGCATGAATGTGTTAACACCCTTTATGTCTGACTTGATCTTAACCAACAGATTTAAGCAGCAACAATATACACTATAGAGGGAAGCATCCAGTTGTCAGATTCAATGATTTATCCACCATGTACTTCAAAACCAGGGTTGATCAGAGACAGGCTTCTCATGATTTACATTATGTTAATGAGTTATCACATTAATTAAGACAAAGGTGAAGGTACCTCCTGAAGTTCTTCTGCCAGATTAACGCTGGTGTTTTGTTCATGAGATGAGATTCAACTTTATTGTCATTACACATATACAAGTAGACTGAAGAGGAGGAGGAAGAAGTTCACAGCACAGCACATTTGCCTTCTTTCTGCAGGACTGTCAAACCTCAGCCTGTGCTTTTGGACTTTCATTCCTTAGTGTGGAGAGTAACAGAGGGTACAGTGGATAATTCCAGCCTGTGCTCTCTGTACAGGACATGCACTGCAGAGTGACTGAAGTGCACACTTCAAGGAACAGTCTGTACTCTCTCAAAGACTTAAAAGAAATGTAATTCGATGTTCTCTGAGAGCTGAGAGCTGCACATCAAGTGACATTCTCCAACTTCTCTCCGTTGCAAATGACTTTTGTGCATCCACATTATTCTGTAAAAAGGGAGGAAACTTGTGATTTCTCTCCAAACCATTTGTCTTTCACGAAAGAGGTTCTTCATGATACAGCCCCCAGAATCAGATAATGATATTTAAGCAGCATGTGTCAAAAGATCGTTGTGCTATTTTAAGCAAAAGAAAACAAGTCATTAAAAAAATCACTTATTTTTGACCACCCTGTTATTTCAGTCAAAGCTGTCACTGATTGTTTGGCACACTTTACTTTGGCTGTCAATCACAATCTGTCAATCAAGAAACCGGACTGTTTTAAAAGGTGAAAAACATGCCACTTAGTTTGCAATCTTGGAATCCATGACACCCACAATCCTATTAATCTAAAGTACTTCAGCTTTCAGTGACTTGATCCAAGAGGTTTGATTGTATAGAAAAGCAGTAAGTATTTGTTAAATCAGTTTGCTCCAAACCTTTAATTTGATGTGGTTATTTTCGACCACATTTTTAGTGATGGCTTCAGGTCTGTAGTTCACACGTAGGAGGGTATTTTCTTTTAACTGAGGTTTTACTCCTCCGTTTCAAAAGATAGTCCTGTCCAGTTCTCAAAAAAGTCCAAATGAAAACACAAAATGCACTGATACAGCTGTCATGAGTCAAAAACGATGTCCTTGACATGCTAAAATTTTCCCGCCATTCCCCTTAAATCACCATTTCACTTCAAAGGTTGTCCATTCAGGCGCCTCTGCTTGTCAACATAGTGAGAGAACAGCTGTGTGTGTGTATGTGTAAATTCCAGTAAAGTAACATTAACCCCAGCACAAGTTTGGTAACGTCTCCTATTGCTCTAACCTCATGACAACAAGGGACAGTGTCTCACAATGATGTCAAACTGAAGGGAAGTCGTCGCAGAGTGTGTCATTACAAGCCAACGCCTTAAACAGAGTTTCTGAACATCTTGACCCTGGAAGGAGTTTTCCAAAAGGTGCATTTTCAGTGAACCTAAGACTTGTCTGAACAAAGGGCCAAAAAGCACAGAAAAACCTCCATTTTCAAAAAATACCCGCCAGGCCTTAGAAGCATTACAGCAACATATGTGTGCAAGACAGGAAGGTGCAGTATGGCTTGATGTCTCTGAAGTCACACACTAAGCATGCATGGGCTGATGCTCAAATCACTGTCTGCCATGCTGGCTGCTTCTGTGTCAGAATGTCAGGCCCTTACAGCATGTGTAGGCAAGACTTGTTGCCAAAAGAGGTAACACAGCTGAAATGCAATGGAGCATGATGAAGAGGTGCATCTGTTCAGCAATGTAGCAGAGGGCCCAAAGAACCAGACCAAACTAGTCTCAAAGGCTTGATAAACAAGTGAGACCTCTGTAGGGAACCCCTGAGCTTTTGTGAAGTGCTCAGTTGGAAGGAGGTCCCATGGCGGGAAGAGAAGACAGGGTTGCTTTTTAGGGAAGCATGAGGGAGGCAGAAAGAATCAGGGAAGCATCAAGAAAAGCCCGCAGAGCAACCTCCACAAAAACATCCAGGGATTGAGGCATGCAGGGCAAAGCAAGATGCAGAAGTCTCAGGCTCAAAGAGGCTGGAAGATCAGACTTGTATAAATATCTGAATAGCAAAACAAAACACAATGGAGGCACAATAGACTAGAGAAAAGGGAGAAACAGATTGGTGCACAGAACTACAAAAAAGACTGAACATATACTACTATAATTAATAGCCACTTTGTCTTACAGATTGAAATCAAAAGTGTGAAATGGGATAAGTTTAAGACTGAACTACAAATGTTCAACGATGCATTCAAATCTTCTTTCACTGGTTTACACGGTGGCTTTATATTAAGATCATTGCTTCATTGGTGATGGATAAGAAATGAAAGTCGGTCGTCTCCCAACTGGAAGGTCGGCGGTTCGATCCCCAGCTCCTGCAGCCACATGTTAGATATGTGTGCAAGACACTTAACCCCTAGCTGCTCCCACTGCTTTGTTTGCAGCATATAAATGTATGAATTGATTAGTTAATACTGATGGACTCTTAACGTAGTCAACTCGGTCATCAGTGTGTGACTGTGTAGGTGTGACCTGTGGTGTAAAAAGCACTTTGAGTAGTCAGAAGACTAGAAAAGCGTTAAACAAGCTCAGGTCCATTTACCGTTGAGCAATTACAGAACCAGACCGGTCGACTCTAAGAGACCATCAAGTAATGTATTTCCTGTCATATAATAACACAGAAAATGTTCCGCTTCTGTACAAAGTCCTCGAATGATAAATGCAACTATATGATTTGTTTCTTAAAAACACATTTTGAGCACCAGAGAGGAAGAAAAAAACGAGGGGCAGTGAAATGCTTTCACACATCAGTGTTTGATTTGTCTGAGTAGGATCATTTCAAACTGATTAGACCATCAAATCAATGACTCAGATATCAGTCCAAAAGACTTCTTTGACTTCTGCCTATGAGATAATTGATTAAACTATTGTTCATGTGAGTAATGTTTGTTTGTTGTAGTGTATTCTCTCTTTCCCTCTCATACAGTTCTCAACCTCAGTGGCAACTGACTAGTGCAAATATACCTACATTTTCTTATACTGTATATACATCATTCCTTTCTTCTTTTCCTTGAGTTTTATTTATTTTGTCTTCCCTCTTCTTCTAGCAATCCGAGAAATCGAAGGGGTAAAAAAGGCAACAAGATATCATTTTTTGGTTGGTCTTGACGATGGACTGTATGTAAAGAAGGACAACATTCCTCCACCTCATCCAATTGTAGAAAAAGTGAAGCCAAATTACCAGCCACAACAGGCCCTCATGTAATCTAAGCCTGAGTAGGGATCATCTGGTGGAACCGTAGTATTGATATCCTGCCCCTTCTACTTCTAACTGTATTAAGTTAACAAACTGGTAAAACAGCAAATATCACTCATGTTGGTTTTTATTGAGCCATTTTTGCCTTCCCTGGACCGGGCGGCTGAAAAGAGACAGGAAACGCTTGGAGGAGAACGTGCGGGACGACATGAAAGGGCTGAGGGTGCGATGTTGAGGTCTACAGCCTTTACACATGGGGCACGGGGTAAAACACACAGGCCATCCAGCACCCTGACATTTCCTTTTTATAGCATCATAACTTTAAAAAAAAAACAAAAAAAAAAACTAAGCATCTCAGATAAATGAACTCTTGGACATACATCAGCAGGATAAGGAAGATGAGAAATGTGTTTGACAAAAAAGTATTGGACATGTTTTTTGATTTTCTACTTTTGTCCCATCGGTTAACATGGAGAACAAATCGTTTCATACGGTCTATGATCTGGAACGGATAAACCAAACTACATGCACTCCCCCCTGTGACTTCAGTACTATAGTCTGATTCATTATGACTGATTACTGTGATTACCAGTATTGAGTTCAGTAAGATTTTGATCAATATTCTAAAGTAAGCCCATAGAAATTCTGAGATCCAATACACCTTCAGTCAAATTGAAAAAAAGAATAACAAGGACGTAAAGAAATCTCTCTATATGTTTTTGATCATTTAGACTCCAAGTCCCAGGTTTCCTTGATCAATCATACATGTTCTGCAGACCAATCGTTTGCAGAACTTGAACACAGACATGTACCAGGCTCATAATCAGACACATCCAGGTGTAGACAGACAGCATGCATCAAACGCACCTCCAGGATTTAGTCTACTCTCCTTCACACACTCACAGCTCCAGACTCATGTCCACGTCTGTGTCGGCCGATTCAGACGTGTAACGTATCTGCGATGCACAGACCCGCCTGTAATTAAACACCTCAATGAGCAGATTACGAGTTTCCCCATTTGGAAATTTCATTACCATTTCCATAATTGGATTCCAAATTTAATTAGTGCTCCTGGGCTAAACAGCATGTGATCGGAGAGCGAATGCAGATGCTGTCAGAGGTCTTGAACGCTGCTTTAACCCCGCTTACTCCTCTGACACCTTGGCAGGGAACAAAGTGACCAGAATAGAACAAGAATTCATCCTCATTTCTTCTACAAACACAAACTTTAACAGCAAAAAACATGGTGGAAATGTGTTCTTAAAATGCAAAGTCTTTACAAAACAACCTGTTGTTGTACTAAATTATCCTTTAACCAGGTATCTACTGAGGCTTAAACCAAACAAATTCACAAATAAACACAAGCTAACTGAGCTGTGAGCTGGGGGAATGCTTACATAAGCTAAATGCTAATGCCATTTCTGACATGCTGACTTTAATAGTAATGAGTCATTAGGATTCTACACGAAAGTTTCTTATCATCGAGCAATCTCAGTCAAGACTGTGTCGAAAACAAACTGATCAAGGGTCATCGCTTACATTGAATAAGTTTGGATGATTTCAACTGTCTAGCTTAAATATGATTATCCCAAACTGCATTTGAAGGTTTGTGTGTGTATGTGTGTGTATTTTCCAACACATATGCTTATTTATTAGAAGGAGTAGTTTGACATTTTGGGATGCAAGCTTAGTTACTTCCTTGCTGAGATACACCCCTGGCTTGCGGGGAAGTAACATGAAGGACAAACAAAAGCTGTATAAATTCAAGTTTGATACATAAATTAAATCAAATGGGATAGACAGTGAAGGCCTAGGTAGAAAGAAACTTTTAACTTATTTGAACTCTACCAATAAGATTAACCTGAGGCCTATTAGTGGGTTTGTTTATTGATGTCAATTACATTAGCATTTTTTAAAGTTTGATATCTTAACACTGAGTACTTTCTAGCTAAAGGTTATTTGCATCACATTTCCTAAACACACATACGACTTTTAAGGTAAAATATTGTACTCCTTTTCAAACTCCTTTTCATAAGTCTCAGAGCTCCCCAAAACATGTCTGTGAAGTTTCTTGTTCTAAATTCACTCTGATTCTGTATTTGATTGTGCCTATAAACCCCTCTATTTCAGCCCTGCTCAGAACAGGCTGTTTCTGTGTCTGTAGCTTTAAATGTAAATGAGCTGTGTCTGACCACGCCCCCTCTCTGGAAGGGCTTTAGTTTTCTGGCTTTCTCGCACCATGCCCTATGGCAGACTCAGAGGGCAGAACAAACACCTAGCTGAGTGTCACCCACCTGGGGGAGGGGTTACTGCCCTTTGTGATGTCATGAAGAGAAAATCTCCAAACGGCCTGTTTGAGCACACATTTTCTGAAAAGTGGAGCAGGTGAAAGTCAGAATGTGTGGGTCTGTAGATGTACTAGGGACACATTAAGTGTTTGAAAAACATTGTAAAGTGTATTTTGCATAATATGTGACCTTTAAGATGCAAAAAACATGTCTATGCTTGAAGTATGGACAAAATGTGGCAGTAATTTAAACAAGGAATTAATCATTTTTTTACTTTTTGATAAATGTTCATTTGTATGAGCAGAGTGCGTGTAGGTGGTACCTTGGTATTTTTTGTGATACTTCATATCAGAACATTTTAAAATGTATTGTTTTGTAGATCAATTCAAACATGATTTTAACTCTTACAGGGGGTTATGAGGGGGACAAAAACTGACTTCTTGGACATGTGCAGTGACATTCTGGACTCTTTTGGACTTCAAACTCTTCAAGTTTGAAGTCAAGGAAAGTCACATCTCCCTGTTTAGAATAAGAAAATGTGCAGCACATTAACAGCCTGTACATGCAACTTGTTATTTTAGCCTTCTGAATTTGTGTCAGGAAAACATGCCTCACATTTTTAGGAGTAAAAAGCTTTGAGCAACATGTTGCATTTGGCCTTTTAATTCGACAGGTTCTGTCTTTAAGATGTGATGAATAGTCTCAAACAAACTCAACTTTTTGTGATTCAATGTGAGGACGTCATGCCATGATTGATCCACCTATTCACATAGTTGAATTTTTCATTTCCTTTGTCCTTTATGCACATCCAGAGCTCCACAAACACCCTAACCATTTATTCAGGACCACACCATCCAATTTAAAACTTTTTGGCCAGTCATCAAATCATGTAATAGGATGCATGTTTCCACAGTCCAGAGGTTTTTATTTCTAGTCACATGCACTTTGCAGAGAGCAAATGTGCTTTATGTAAGCATTATTTTTATGTCCACAGGGGTCAGGAGTAATAGCAGATCCACCCCTCTTTAAAAAAAAGGAACATAACAGTAGATGTCCTGGAATAATAATGATCTTAAATTCAATAAAAAGGCCTCAAGCTCAAACAGCACTAAAGTTATCCACAAACTCAGAGCATAGTGCTTCTTTAAATTAAACACAATGCTTGTGTCTTAAGTATTTGCACACAAAAAAAAAACCTGCAATCACCTGAGAAAACAACCATGGACTTTGTTCAGGGATGAGACCAGGGGGAGGAAAAGATTTCAGTAGCACCAGAACAAATAAAAAATTTTCAGTTCTTGGCACCTGACGGAGACTTTCAGGAGTCTGCAGCCTGAGAGCTGCAGGCCTCAGCTCGACCTCCACAGGAAGCCAGCCCGAGGCAACATCACTGTGAGGATGTTTATCTGAAGGAGGGAACAGGATGAGTCTCACATCAGAAGCACATTCCAGCAGTCCCATATGTCAGGTAGGTAGACATCTTAAGTGTATTGACTCGATGACATGTGCTCTCTGCTGAAAGAAACCTCTCAGAGTTTAATTATAGGTTTTTAAAAATGTGTGCAGCTACTTAAGACTGTCATGGAAATAAATGCACAAGTCAATCTATCTGTGGGCTGGGCTTTATGATTTTTAATTTTCTTTTCTTTTTTACATTCTTTATTAATCCCGGGGGGGGGGGTTCTGGTTTACACTCTGTTATTGAGATACATGCATGGGTTGCTAAACACTGCTACACAGGGAGCATGTTACAACTGTTGGGGGTTTGATGGCTTGCTCAACTTCAGCAGTTCTCAGGAAGTGGTCTGGCACCTCTGCAAGGATGGAAGCGATCAAGTGAACTGGTTCAGATAACCGATTCTACTTGACCGAAAAAGTCTAGGTAAAACTAGGATACATATTGGAGCTCTTTTAGTTTAGTTTATTTGAATCAGGGACAATGTACAAAAAAACATTTGTCTCAAAAGAGAAGAGATGCTTTGTACCAGATTTAGCTAGCTAGCTAATTTCCATCTGTTATCCCTGGGCAGGAAAAATGGAGAGAGGTTAGGAGGCAGGTTTCTCCTGAAAGTTTCAAGACCGATGCAGAGCTGGCTAAACACTGAAGCTTCAGTGTCTGCGACGTCAGCAACACACCTTTTAGGTAGGTGTGTAGCTGACATGATTGAAAGGTGAGCGCGATGAAACGGTTCATGAAGCGGCTTAAAACCCGGCTGAACTCCAGCTCTCAGCCTGTCGTTAGGCTGACTGACAGTTAGGCTGACACAACATTTCCAGCATGGCGGCTGCTGTCGATGAGCCTCCAGAGCCCCCTGCAGTAACAGACGGGCGACGTCACTCAGGCTTCGTCCATTAATATTTACAGTCTATGCCTTGCATCTTTAAGAAAAAGCTAAAGACCCAGCTCTTTCATGAATATCTAAGCACTTAACGATATTATTGATGATGATGATGATGATGATGATGATGATGATGATGATGATGAAAATGTTTTTGATACTGATTAGAACTCTCAATAACAGCTTTTCGATTTTGTGCTTTGCCTTTGTGCACTTCCTGTCAGCACCTGTGTGTCCGATCTGACTTAAAGGTGATCTTTTGGACTTCCGGATGTTGTTTCCTCTTTTCTATATCTTTGCTTGTGTTGTACTTAGTCTCTGATGTACGTCGCTTTGGATTAAAGCGTCTCCCAAATGAACTGTAGAACTGTAGCTGTGCACTCTATTATTTCATCAAATATTCCCATTCCTTTCCTTTTAGAAATAAAGTTTGTCCGGCATTACCACTGCAGTTGCATTACATTTATTTTTCATCTGTGAAAAAGATGGACGAAAAATGTATTGCTGGTCCCCACATACAAACCCACAAACACACAGATACACACAATCTCATTGGAGATCCCATAAAGCATTAAAAATGCTGATAAAATATTCTCAGCCACGGGATCACACACCCACACTTCAACTTACAGGTTTTTGATAAAATGATTTTTTTTTGTTAGCCCTGAAGATAATTTTGTCTCTCTTCTCCTCTGCAGCATGTATCTCTCTCTATCTCTCTCTCTCTCTCTCTCTCTCTCTCTCTCTCTCTCTCTCTCTAACCGAGCTGCTTTGTCAGACAGTTGAGCCGCCTCGGGCAAAGTTTGAATTACTTTCAAGTGACTTTGTTCCATTCCTGGTATCACCTTAGCCTAAACTTGTCTTGAAATCTCCACAGGCAGGGAGGGAATAGACGGGGATATTGATTAGTGTTCTTTTCAGGGAAAGCTCTGAGGTGAAGCGTATATATCAATGGAAAGATGCGATGGAGGACCATTGTAAGGTTTTTCTAAGGTATCGAATTAATTTCTACATCATAGTAATGAAGGTAGTAAAACCACTTGAGGCGGTATAACTTTTTTTATATATGAAAAAATCTAAACATAGGTTGTTCTTAGCCTTTATAAAAATGTTTTTACTATGAAAACCAATGGTTTGCTTTTCTTTTGCTGGTGAGTACTGTCTTAACTTTAGTCTGTATGAAAATGCATTTAGTCTCAGTGATGTCACCCATTGGTTTCTGAGGAGGTCGCTATGAAGTCCATTAAACTGGGAACTGCTAAGCCTCAATAGCAGCATTCCATGCTTCTCACACACATAGGCCCGCACAAACCGGGACTTGAACCGGCACCATGCATTAGTGGAGAGATGGACACTGCTATGCAGGGAGCGCACCAGAGTAGTTGGGTGTTCTGTGTCTTGCTATAGTGTTTTTGCCATTCTATATATGTGTTTCTCATTCTCTCTTAGCCACCCTCAGCGTCACAGCGTCACCACAGCTCCTCAAATGCACCATGTTTTGTTCTAGTCTGCTTATGTGAGTTTAGTTTTTGACCATACAACCCGCACCCATCACACACTCACACCACAGCCGACACACTGATTAACTGTCAAACACACCTCACCATCTTTGGTATTTTGTATTCAACTTTACACTGCTTAGTTAAAAAGGTATGTTTCATTTGTTTTTGTCAGGCCTTTAGAGCCGCGTCGTGACAACACCACCACCTTCATTAACAAGTGTGCAAACATCCTCACTCAACACTCTGCTCTGGAGTCTATTTAAATCCAACGTCACACTATCCATTTCTGCTTCCCCACTATGGCAGAATTAATATGCAACAACAAAGCTTGGGATAATTAAATCTTCTGTCCATTTTCATTAAGCTGCAAGTGTGACGCTTGAAGGAAGGAGAGCTCCTGTTGTCTGCATGCTGACAGTTGTGTTTCAGAGAGGCTTAAAAAACCCCCCAGCAAATCAAGGTTTTACTTCCTATTGCATATTGAATTAATCAATAATGGACTATGTTTTATATCAAGTGGAGGCCAGACAAACGGTGATGGGCTCTTTAATTATTAAAACATAACATATGTTAGATGTGATGGATGCAGGAACAACAGTGGATTGCTCTCTCCGGGTGGGGAGTGGGTCATTGTCCCAAGTGAAGGAGTTGATGTATCTCGGGGTCTGGACCGATGTATCTCGGGGTCTGGACCGCTTTGGAGGTTTTCCAGGCATGCCCAACTTGGAGGAGACCCTGAGGCAGACCCAGAGTTCGTTGGAGGGATTACGCCTCAGAATCCCCCAGGAGTAGCTGGGGACCGTTGCTGGGGAGAGAGAAGTCTGGGTTGACTTACTCCGCTTGCTGCCCATGTGACCCGACCTCGGATAAGCGGAATAAAATGGATGGATGGATGGAAGGATGGCTACATATGTCAGTATATGAAGGCTTGTATAAGACGTGTACAAAGTATTCACTGTGATATCAATCAAGGTAGACGATTAAAATGGAGCTCTCCTGCTGATCAAAACATGTTTGTTGATGACTCATAACAAGACGACTCATTTAAAAGGCTGATCAAGTAATATGCTGTGCACGAGGAAACAACAAGTGAGAGAGTGAATGATGTCAGAATGACTGTATCTTCATAATGCATTGACAATAAAGATGTGGATCTGGAATGAACAATAACTATTTGTGTGGAAAGCGGGATGTACTGTATATACAGTGTTAAATGGATTTGCAAATAAATCACTCGTCTAGTTCTTGAAACAGCCTGTGTAAAATCTGACAGCCCATCAGAAGACTGGAAGTGTGTTTTCTAATTATCACCTATATACTGCTGTTTATGAATATTACTCATGCCATATGTCGCTAATAAGATACGATTCGGTTTATTCCAAACATGAAAACAATTTCAAGGTCCAATCAACTCAACAGCCACAATCTACGCATCTGTCAGACCACAGGCAAAGAAACAACAATTTTGACTGTCTATTGAATTACTATCTGAAGAATTGTGTACTCTATAGCCATCAAAAAAATTTGTCTGGCTGCATTCGCAATGGTCCCTAAAATCCAAGTACAGTGAAAGATTTAACCCAAACAAATACTGTACATTCATAATGATCAACAGATTGTTTCAAAATCACCACCGCTTTTTCTTTATTTACCATTGCACTTCTGTCATAATTCTTTTTTATGAATGATTTCTTTCAATAACAATACATCCAAATGGCAGCCACACTCTGACCTCTTGACTGACACCTCATTTGACTTATTACCGCCTTCTATTCACTGTTCCCAGGTCCCGGCTATGTTGTTAATAGCTAATGAGAGCATGAGTTGAAAGGAGATGCCTGACCCCTGGTTCTGAAATATCTAAGATACCAGGCAGATAACACGTGACTGTGCCAATCCCTGACGTTTCGTGTCGCCAATTAAATTCTGAAATGGTGCTTCAATCAATAACACGCATCCTGAAAGCAGTTAAAGCATTTCTAAGCCAAGGCTTTTTTCAACAGCAGTGCACGGGTTTGAATGTTTTTTGTAAGAATTAAAAAGAGACCTTATTTGTGCTCATCGAAATGGTTTAAGAACAGCATTCAACTTCCCCGCTGTATGCCTGGATAGACAAAATTCAAGGACTCAATGAAAAGGCTTAGCAACAGTGTGCCCGCATCGTGTGAGGTGTCAGGTGGGCCGGTACGTTAGTACAAATAATCCAGGTCCTCACACAACACAGAGTTAACACTTTCTGTATTAGTCAGGAGTCTTTGTTTGAACAGATGTGCACATAATATTTTCTGACACTCTCACACAAAACCTTTCACAAAGAAATTAGATCTCTGAAGATTTGAACACTCTTCTGAGATAACTAATATTCAATTAATAGGTATTTTAAAGCAGTTCAATGTGATTCAAAAGGCAGTAAGCAGCTTCATTAGGTTTCCCTAGAGAGTAGTGAGCTTCATTTCTGCATAAGCACTGCTGTGTGTCTTCTACCGTGTTTAGAATGAGCAGCGCTGATTTCATTTTTTTTTACCTTCTCCCCACGTCTGAAAGCCTGGAATGCCGTGATAGGGCACTTCATAAGGATACCAAGATAAGAAAAAAGAAGGAAACACTTTGGGTAGGTCATCTTATATCTGGAAATTTGCATTTTAACACTTGACAGAATTCACAGAAGTGTGGAGATGGGCAGCAGTTTCCTTTGCATTAGTGTGACTTATGAGCTAATCAGTGTTTTGGTGAGCAGGAGAGCAGGCCGTAAGATGAGCTAAAGGCCTCATCTTCTCCCCTGGAGACGCATGCCGGTGCCCTGCTAATGGTGGCTAATTTGCTAGTGAGGCATAATTGGGTTCCGGAAGCACAAACGCCACGGGAATTGTGAACACCAGCAGAGATAGTAGCCGGGCGAGGGAGATTGTGTGTGTGTGTGTGTGTGTGTGTGTGTCTGTTTGGGGGGGGTTCTGATAGGTCTTGCTCACAGTGTGTACATGCATGGCATTAAACAAAGTGGATCTTTATACTATAAAAGTGTGCATTTCTTTTATTTGTGTGTAATCTTCATGAGCCTCTTGGAGGGTTTCACCATTTAATGATATTGATCGTTTCTCTGTAAGTGTTCATGTGTGTGTCTACAGTCTCTGAGAAGGTGTCTTTATGTAAATGAGACACTGTAGGAGGGGAAGAAAGGCTTCAAAGCTCGCTGCAGGTACAACTATTCTACTGCTATGAAAGCATATACGAGGGAAGCACATCAAGCAAGCTGCTAACGGACTGTAGGACAAGAGGGAGAGAAGGATCTTATTATTGACCAGGAACATTCAGATCAAGAACATGACAGTGTTATAAAAGGTTGCCATGAAATAATGTGCAGCTGAAAAATGTTTAAAGGCCTTTTCCAAATGACACACCCTGCAGGCAGGTTCACTTTTCAAACATACAGCAATGTACACTGTATGTCAATGGGGATGCATTCTGGAGTTATACAATTCTGCATTACATATATATACATATACACTTTAAAAAAAACAAATTGACTTGTAGTGTTAAAAAAACGCAGGTGTTAAGTAGTGATTCAACCTCTTTGTTGAAGATAAAACGAATAAGAAGAGGCTTTCAAATGTATTTTCTGTATAAAGTAAAAGAAGTCCTCGGATGGAGTATTTACATGCTGTTTCTGTGCAAATTGCACAGGAGGTTATTTCAAACTTGAGACACCATGAAGCTTAAATAATTGAGACATCAGTTGTGTTCAGGGCCCAATATGGAATTTTTGGGAGGGAAAATAATCCGATACCAATATATTGGCCGATATCTTTCTCAGATTTAAGTTCGACCTTCAGAGATAGATACACATTTATTGCCTTGCTCCTTTAAATGCAGTGATCAAACTCTTTTGGACAAGATATTCAATATAATGCAGACAAGATGGTCACTCAACTGTAAAGTAACTTCTCATGTATTTGCATGTATGTATGTGCATCGCTTGACACTCTGGAGAGTGATGATGCTTGTTGTAATCCATACAGCACACTCTGCTGCTAAAAAAGAACTGTAATGAAAATGAAATGCTTTTTGACTGGTGAATAAATCTAGTAATAGATGCATAGCTGGGATAAAATTAGCCGCTACATATGGATATGCACTGGATATGCTAAGATCTGCTGATATTATCAACTGGACGATTAATCGGTCGGGCTCTAGATGTGTTTCCCGATCGACACTTTTTAATACATTGTTTTCTTCATGTCATGCCTGCCGTGTGTGATATGCACAGATCCATTGGCAAAAGAATTGTATTTTCTATGTGATATTGTACTTTCTGTATTTAAAATGAAATTGCATGGGCTAAAAGTTTAGGATGTCTACTCTATTTTTGTGTGGGCAGGGGGCTTTTTGCCTTTGTTGGATAGGACAATGAATAGGGAGATGATTGGGAGAGACATGCAGGAAAGGGGCCACAGGTCGGAGTTGAGCCTGGGTGCAACCTAACCACTAGGCCATCTGTGCCCCATGTCAACTCTATTCAAGTAAGATTACTTCCTGTATCAAGCTTTTTACATCATGTTTTCTTATAATAGTCATCCTGTTCCTGCTTCACATCTACAGACAATTAAGCAAATTCAAAGCAGAGAGCCTCTCAGAGTCAATCATGTGCTGCTGATGACCCCTAAGTTTCAAATCTCAGGCAAAATAACCTTTCCCCCTCTCTTGCTACATCCCGACTCAAAATAGAAACTTTGTCTCCAGCTGTGTTGACACCAAAAGTGTTTGCATTTCAGCGTCTCATTTTTGGAGTTGCAGAGATTCTTGATGTCTGGCTCGCTCAGTTCATCCCGTCCTTCTCAATTACACACAGCAGAACAGCTTGAGGCGCCTCGATTACGGAGAAATATACTGAAACCTTCATTTTAGAATACTCAACTGTCTTATCTTAGTATCTATGCAACTTGCAAATGACACCATGTCACCATTCAACTCTTTTAATGTAGGATCTGTTTGAACATGAACTACTCAGCAGCAGAATGAACTCATCAAGCCAAGTCAGACCCTTGAACTCAAGATCCTATAGCTGTTCAGATGTAAAAGGACTCCTGGCAAGTTTCATCTCATTTACTCCAACACAACATTACATTCTGTTATCTAACAGGTCCAACATAGAATACAGTAAATGATGTCTTCAGGGTTGAGTACGTGCTGGCTTTTAGAAATTTTTCAGGTTAGCTTTGCCAACTATGAAGGCAGGCCAGACAAACCTGGAAACCCGAGGCACTGCTTAATGGAAACTGAACTGAGGAGAATTTTTGAATGTTTTTGTTTGTTGAAAGTTTTAAGATGAAGCGCTGTGTTTTCATTCTGGTACTTGACAGTATCTTTGTTCAACTGTGCAGTGTTGCTCTCATGAGGTTGACGTCATGAAGTCGAGGCATCGCTGCAAAAGTTTCTGTTGTTGACCATTTAAATGAAAACCATTTTGGTCATCATTGAAGCTTCCACAACAGAAATCCTGACTGTGTATTCTCTCTTACAGTGGTGACTGTGGTTCAGTGGTATTAAATGGTTCAGTGGCTTCCTCAACCAGAAGGTCGGAGGTTCCAGCTCCAGCAGCCACATGTCTGATCTGGTCTTGGGCAAAATAACTAACCCTGAGCTGCTACCGCTACTTTGTTGGTAGTGTGCGAATGTGTGTGAATAGAATAATTAACACTGATATACACTTTACATACACGCCTCTGCCATCAGGTTGTGAAAGGGTATGTGACATTTAGTAATCTTTCTTCCATGTTTTAGCTGTTAATTAACAATATAAACTCCTCTACGTTAGTTTAATGTCACAGCTTTTAAATCACACGCTAACACTCTGTAACCATGACGTTAGGGTGCTAAATATTGGACAAATATTATGTAAAGTTTGATGATGATGCAGAGAAGGAGAGAGACAAGAAATCCAGCCACGCATTCAACCTTTGGGTTAAACTCTGATGAAGGCCACAAGCCGAACCGCATTGGTCTATTTAATTGAATAAAGTTGATCTTCTTTCAACAATCGTGCTGGAGCATATTTGACCTCTTCAAGCCTTTCACTCTCCATGCACCTTGGTGGTTGGGGAAGTTGTGCCAGAAAATCCCTAATCTGTCTCATCATGTTGTGGGTTGTCAGGTTGCGGGGAAAGAGGGGTTGAAATTGTATGCAGTTGTGGATTGAGTGTGTGTGAATCGTGGTTCGTAGATGATCCCTAGAGGATCTGGCAAAATCTGCAGACAATCAAACACAACGCATGCATCTTTGTTTATGGATTAATTATAATAAGGCTGTAGGGCCGTGAAAATCACAGGAGTTTCCCGTGAGAAAAACAAAACAGGAGGGGGGCCGGGCGGTGGTCTTGAAATATGGAGGAAACCAGGGAAAAAATGGGAGTGTTGGCAGGTATGATGCAAGTGTGGCTACAACAAAAAAAAAAAAAACTCACTGTTAACCTGCAGCAATAATGTAACAAATGAACACTCAATTACAAAGGGTAAATGAAGGACGGTAATAAAGTCAGAAATGCAAATGTGGGAATATGCTGTGTGTTGCTGATTCTCTGATCTGTGTTTTTTGGTTTTATGATGCTGAACAAAGACTTTTCATGCACCCCCCTTCATTAGCATCATTGTCATTTGCTGCGCTGCATAATCACTGTCCCTGAGCTGGTTTTTAATTTGCTGTCACTCTCCATTCAGCTTGATCACTTTGCCTCACATGCTCACTACCTCTGTGATAGTTGAGTGACATACATTGTGATCTTGCCTGAGTCTTTTAAACCCCCCCCACCCCACCCTTTCTGTAAACGCTCCTGAACTGCAGTCCCATACAGTGAGCTTCTCAGGCAAACAGCTATGTTTGCAATATAGTGTTAGCTTTAAACCAGGTATCAGAAACTGCAATCCAGGAACCATCAATGAGCAATGCACTCGGGGGAAACACCGACCTTATCTCATTTTCCTGAGATGTTTGAAAATTGGTTGTGGGTAAATCTGCTGTGCTAACACCCACCTGGTGTGGCCTTTTCAATATAGATTTTGACAAGTAAATGGAGTTACTGCTGCCTGTGTTGGATACACAATAAAAACTTCTAAGATATTATCTTCATCATCTGGAGAAACCCCACTGCAGTGGTGCTTTTCTGTGTGGGAGCAGGGCTGGAAGAGCCTAATGTACAGTAGGTCTCCCAGAGGTGGAAATGCAAGTGTGTGTGTGTGTGTTGTGCAGCTATCTCCAATTAAAAAATGAAAGATATATCCAAATGTGTGTAGTTACACTTATGTATTGCACATAGCATGTGTGTATCTCTCCACAGTCCACGGTGTGCATGAGGCTGAGAGAGGCTCAGGTGTGGGGATGTGGCTTTAATCAGACCTCCTTTTCCTCAGCTGACAGCTCTTTTACACTCTCAGTCTGAACTCTGCTTCTTCACCACAAGCCAATATATTACTGCTGCCTGGCCACAGGGTCATCTTTGGAGAGTTTCAAGTCCTTTCTGAGATAACCATTAAAACCCTGTGTCTGCAAAATCAAGAGAGGGACTGTGACTCAGCTGAACACAACATCTAACTTATTCTACAGTTTACTTTCCTTGGACGTGGTTTCTATTATGATCCTAGTGATGGTGTGTTGTGTCTTTCCTTCTGTGCTAGCAACCTGATTACTATACAAGTCCTGAATATATATACTGTATATATATATATATATATATATATATATATATTAAATACATAATCTATTCCATTAATTTGTATCAAGTGTGTATAGTAAATACTAAATGAACTTCAGCTTGTATAATGCTTACATATTCACACACTGATGGTAGAGGATGCTATGTAAAGTGTCCATCAGTATTAGCTAATCCCATTCATACACAGGCATACACTGCAGACAAAGCAATGGGAACAATTTAGGGTTAAGTGTCTTGTCCAAGGACTCATCGGACATCGGACTACCGCCTCTACCACTGAACCACAGCCTCTATGACTGTAGGTACTGCTCCAGCATTAGTTCTGGTCCCTTTAGTCATGTGATGGTGGCCTTACACCTGACATTTTCAAGAGAATTCACAAAGCAGCAACCTCTGGTCTTGAAAGAAGGAGGCAATGGGGAAGTAGAAAATCTGGCAGTTCATCGATTGTCTGCTTGAGGTTGGAAATCACATACGCACCCGTTAAAAGCTGAAATTAACATGTTTACAGCCTGGTTCAAAAAAACGGAATAGGTCTGATTAGCTCAAGTCTCGATCAGCACACACTGTTCGGGAGGTGCATTTAATGATATCTCACCCGTTTTGATTTTCTGAATGATAGGCGTCAGCCATTGCTGACCTAATTGACAGGCGGGCACGGTTTGTCAAGACCCACCTCAGCTCCCAGTCTCAGTCTGTCGTTAGTTTGACTGAAAGTTAGATTGACACAGCATTTCCAGCATGGAGACCACCACCGATGGGACCCCCAAGCCCTCTGCAGTAACAGATGGGTGATGTCACTCAGGCTTCGTCCATTAATATTTATAGTCTATGGTCGAATCAGAAGTAGCCAAGTAACGGTTGCTATGAGAGGGGGTTGTGGACCAATCGGAGAGCCATGAAAAGGGTCAATTGGCTCCAACGTATATCAGATGTACCGGCAAGATTATTTAGTTAAAACAAGAAGATCCCCTTTTCCTATAGATGTAGAATGTATTCTTAGTGAAAATATAATTAGATTAAATAAATCTTGTTTTACATTGACTTAGCCAAAGATATGTTAGCCAAATGACAAAAAGACTATCAGGATAATGTGGAATTCTGTTAGTCAGACTGTATCAACATGTCTAAATACAACAAGGCTCTAAGCGAGAGCTCTGTTCACTGGAACCAAAGGTTTGAGTTTGAAAGTGACGGATAAATGTCGGAGAACTAGATCAGTATGTTCCGTCTTGTTCTAAATAAAATCAAATATATGAATAATTTAATTTGGTCCCAGCTGCATGAAAGCAGCTAGTTGTAAAGACACAGCAAGATGCAACACATCAACTGGCTGCTTGTCTTCGATGACTGTCAGTAAATCTTCACCAAGGAATTATTTCTGCAACAAAAGAGGGCTGAATCCTTTAACATTGTAACTGCCCAGGATGATTTGGGTTTCTTTAACACTCGCAGATGTTACTCTGCAAGAAATTAGATAAATATAACTTAACCTGGAAAAACCAAGGCTGAAAATGAGCTCCATTGTTTTCTACTATAAGATGATATTAAAGTGAGGTCATGACCAGAAATGTAGGGAGTTTAGCGTTGAAAGTAACATAGATTTAAATGTATAAGACGCACTTTAATACCTTTTGTTTTCGTCTAAAAAGTATATCTAAGGCGGTGTGCGTGCCCCATGTACAGAGGATGTGGTCCTCTGAGCCGGCGGTACAGGTTAGAATCCGAAAAAAAAAAGTATATCTAAAAATGAAACCAGTATAAAAGGCTGCAAGACGTTTTTTAGGGTGTTCAAATCTACCTACTGCTCCGTCAAGAACATGAGCCATCATCACACCAAGTGCAGCCAATGCTATCAGACAAATTGTGATCCATTCATTTTGTTTTGCAAGCGGACACGACTCTGTTGAAAATGTGCTGGGATACAATAATGGAACAGGTGGGCGGCGCCACTTTTTAACAGCTTTTCTATCTCATCAGGTCATTATCATGTAGTTTAATAAATCAGTGGTATACTGTTCAGTACATAAACCTGAAGAGGTGCTGGTTTGATTGAAAAAAAAAAAAAAAACTCCTCGAAGACAACAAGTGACCAGTGGAGGTGACTAGTGCGACTCCAGGTAAATAAGTCGCAGGCGGAGGGTCTGTACATCGACGTCACTATTGGCTGAGAGCCCAACTACCATAGTGGTAGCTCACAGGATTTCAAACTCCTACAAATGTGTTTGTATTTGCGATGCTCAACATCTGCCAAAGTTCACACACAAAACGAAGCTGGCAACACTTCAAGGAAGTGAATACAGTACATCTTAATTCTGCAAAAAAATTAAAAAAAACAAGGTTGTTGTTCTGTTGCTTTCCGGCTGTTGCCTGCATTGTCCCATGAAGTAATTAACAGCTACGCCAGGCACCAATAGCAGAGGTATAAATAGTACTGTTGCCTCAAACCCCTGCTGCCCCTTCCATCTACTTTCTTAATTGGCTTTGAAGTTCCATTAATTAGCCACATCCCATTTCTGCGTATGTATTCTATATCAGCTTAAAGGTATGGCTCTGATCATTGTGATAAATAAGACTTTTTAGCTAATTATGCTTTCTGGCTCATTCAAAAGGCAAAATAAGTTTAAACAGCATAAATGTATCCTAACACCTTCAAGAAGACCAGCGAGACTGAGTCAGCAGCCTGTTGAGCTTATGGCGGCGCTTCCTGCCAAATGAATACATAAACACATGAATATCAGAGTGAGGCAGAGTCTTCTTTATTAGTGCTGCATGAGCACCAAGATTATCTTCAAAACCCTTCAAGGTAGTGGTCAACAAAGACGAGTTCCTACACTCCAGAATTCCGCCAATGTCAGCAATACAAAGAAAAAATCCCCTTTGTGAAACTCTTTTAGGGAGCACTCACATTACGCCCAATTGTCCTGTTCAGTGCTAAAGCACGATTGCACTACCGTACCCTAGTCAAATGGACTGGACATTTAGAGTGAAGTGTGCTCTAGTACGGTACAGATTGCCGGTTGTGAGTGCAGCCTAACTGTTTGAGTGGAAAGGTGCACAAATTGTTTACCCAAGTAATACAGATAGTTCAGGTGGAAGTGAGTGATTGAACTTTTTTTTACAGGAGTAAGCATAATAGAGGACAAAATCTGGGGCGCTGGTGGTGCAGTGGTTGGTGGGCGCGCCCCATGTATGGAAGCTGTGGTCCTCCAAGTGGGCGGCCCAGGTTCAAATCCGACCTGTGGCTCCTTTCCCGCATGTCATTCTCCACTCTTTGTCTCCCTGATTTCCAACTCTATCCACTGTCCTATCTCTCCAATAAGGGCACAAAAAGCCCCAAAAAAAAATCTGTAAAAAAAAAAAAAAAAAAAAAGAGGACAGAATCTGAGATCTGAGCTATTTACAGGATAAAGGTAACAAAGCTGCCTCTGAAGGACATTACTACAGTACAACTGTTTCAACTTGAAGCTTAATGAAACTCTCACATAGAAGAAACTAAAGCACTCAAATAATACACTGAAAAAGATCCTTATCTGTGCTCTCAAGGAAACAAAGGAAACAAACAGTTGTATGGTGAAAGTCTTGCTGCTTTGAATCTATACTCTGACGTCCTCCCTCATGTTCTCTTCAAACCCTGTCAGTCATGGACATCTTCTTTACCACACCTCTGTCCTGGAGTCTAGTTTTGCTTCATTTTCTATTTTGTCTTCATGCATTTTCTTTTCATCTTAGGGTCAAAAGCTCGACACCCTTGGAACAGTTTAAAAACCAAACACTGACATCAGAAAATAGAAACTTCTGAAATGGGGACTGCTCAGTGGCAGAACCAGAGATGATTTTTTTTTGCAGATGCTATAGGACGGCTCATCTTTTGAGTGCTGGTGCTCTCAGGTAGAGGGTTATTAACGTAGCCTATGTGTTGACGCGCAAACACACTGTATGCGCACGGACGCACACGCGCACAAGCAATCGTACACGAACACCTGTCCCGCGACATTTGACAGGTCTTTGAATGTTAAATAACAGGTGGAATATTCAACTGAAGGCACATGAACAAGCCTGGTTACGTACAAACTTTTGAATGTAGAATTAAGCGCAACTGAGCCAGATACATGGCCTGCACAAACACACACACACACACACACACACACACACACACACACACACACACACACACACACACACACACACACACATACACACACTCCCTATCAACATTTCAGCTATTAAAGTAACATCTCTCCATTCAATATTGATTGCATAGATGAGCAATGCAAAAAAAAAAAAAAAAAAAAAAAAGCAGCCTACAATGCGCACATACCCTTAGATGTCTTCACAATTTAGCAGTCTGTATGTTGTTGTGGTCACGGGTGAAGGCATTCTTGTTCTTTTCCTGCTGTCAAGGGGCCTAGGCACTAGGCACTTTGTTTTTGGTGTTGATTGCCAACAGCGCCAGGTTACAGGTCCGACACAGTCTTATCGGCAATGCAAGAATGCTCAGCCGAAGACGCGGACAGGTCCCCTTCCTCATTCCAATCCTCCAGCTTTTCTTTTAGTGATTCATGGCCTTTCTAAAAGTTTATCAGGCCGAAAAACAACACCTGTATAAGCCTTACTAAGTGCATCATCACCCTGTTTGCACTGTTTGATTGAGCACCTGCACGAGGACGTTCAAGCAACACAAAACGAGTCGGGATTTAAAACTAGCCAAAACTTGAAAAGTTATGCTCTGGCTAAAGGGAAGTGTATTAAGGTCAATGCGTGCTGCGCCATTTGCTGAACATTTTCACCTGATCTGGCCTATTTTTTTATTCTAATAAAAACAATAACACTGTTTGTTTTTATGTCTTACTTAAAACTGAAATGTGTAGGACTCACATTTAAAAAAAAAAAATAGATAAGAAAATAAAATATACCACAGACATTTCTTGAGTTGCTTTGGCGATCAAAGGGGTAGCTTCAGCACCCCCGAGCTCTTCCCTGGTGCCATCTTGTTATTCTCTTTCTGCTTCAGGGACAGGGATGATATGTTGTTGTGTTTTTGTTGATTTGACCTCTGTTGTTCTTTTTTTAGTGATTAAGTCATTTTTTTTTTTTTTTTAAACCTTTATTGGATAGGACAGTGGATAGAGTCAGAAACCGGGGAGAAAAAGAGAGAGTGGAGAATGACATGCAGGAAAGTAGCCACAGGTCGGACTTGAACCCGGGCAGCCCGCATGGAGGACTCTAGCCTCTATACATAGGGTTCAACCTAACCGCTAGGCCATCTGCGCCCCAGATTTTCCCCCGCAGAGCTGCTGTGGGTTGCAGCAACATACAAAGTAAAGACATTAGTGGTATAATGTTGGAGGTAAAAGTGTCTGAAAACAATTATTCAAGCAATACACAAAAACAGTATGCAAACGTCTTTATTATGAATTCATATAAATGATTTTTCTAGCTGTCTGTAGCATTACATAATTAACTAAATGTGTTAGTTATTCAGTGTACTTTGATTTATTCTGTTAACTTACAATTCCAGCTGGGGTTATAGAGTAAGGTTATTCTGTAACCATCAACCTCATCGTTTAACTTATAATTTATTCTCTGTAAGACTTTTGTCAGCTCATTTGAGTTTGTCTGCAGTTTCATAAAACATCAGACATTTTGACACCGCATGTCTTTGTTGACATCTAATACTTAATGTTTGCTATCAGACTGTTTCTCTGCACATTTAAAAGAAGAATGCATGACTTTTGATCCAGTAGATGTCGCCCTTGAGCACCAACATGTAACCAAAACAAACTGCTGTTCGGCAAGATCTCCGCAATTCTGAAACCTCCGCTCTCCTCCAGAGACACACGTCCAACCCCTCTCCCCTCAGGAGTTTAGTGCAAGCAGTGGACAAAATTGTCCTTTGCTTGAGCTGTAATTGTCTCTGTCTTTCATTGTTGTGTTAGCAGGCTAATGTTAGCACACTTTAGTTATCTCATAGCTTCACATTGCACATAAATTGACACAGAATGCCCGTGATCTAAAAGCGATTATGTGACATTGAAATAAGCAGTGAGTGGGCTATGTTTTCTTTTTTTTTTCCTAGTCCTTGACTTAAACAGCTTTTATATACAAGGAGAGGAGTCGGCCGTTCCGTCCATGTAAACATGATGCGAACACGGCTCCAACAACAACACAGCCTGCAAAATTAAGAACTGCTTTTGTAATACTGTCATATCATGTTCCAGGTCTGATATGTGAGCTTAAGATAAAAGCAGTCCCTCATAGCAGTGCATGTTGAAGAATTCTTGAGAGCCTATTAAAAAGAGAATTGACAGATGTCAGAGGAGGAAGCAAGGTAAGAGCAATAAACCAAATAAGCAAAGAAGAGTAAACGGGCAGAGCAGAATAAAGAGAGCACAGAGGATGATGATGACGGTCAAAGACGAGGAGAGAATGATGGATTGGAGCTGTGGCAGGTCTCCGCCGTGCGAGCCGCACTCTCCAATAGAGCAGAGAAACAGCAAAGGCAGAAAATAGGAAAAACTACGCTTGTCTTGTCTTCTTTGACCCTGCAGTGTTTGCTCTAACATTGGCCCGTCTCCTTGTGGACGCCGGAAGGGCAAAAGCAGTTTGAGGTTATCTCTAGCCTGTGGACAGAGAGTAATGGTGTATTTCTTTTGAAAGGTGAACCAACACGACAGACTGTCCTCTGGTTTGATATGTTATTTTAACTACCACAGAAATATATTTTAAGAACAAGAAAGATTAATTAGCAGGATCTACTTAAGTAATTGGATAACTGCACAGAATAGAGGCATGACACTCTAAACCACAGCTGTGACAGCTGCAGGGCCGTGGCTTCCAAATAAACACCTCAACTAAGCAGACTGGGAACAATCGAGAGTCAAGCACGAGGGTATATCTTTTGAAGAATTATGTCAAGAAAAAGCTGAATTGGGATTTAAAGATTCAGATCACACTTCTCCTCCTTTTCCTTCTCTTTTTAGTACCTTCTATCCCCTCCCCCAGCCCTTCCCCCCGCACCTCGAAAAAGAAACCATCTAGATTGTGAGAAAACATTAAAGATCCAGCCCCCAGGACAAACCCCTGCTGGGCTCACCTGTCAATCAAAAACTCTCCCAGCGCAGCTCGCAGAGGGATGATTTTCTGTTTGCAGATGACATCAGCGATAGAAGCATCACCCATTTATCTCCAGGCTGTGCTAAAAATTACCAACAAGGCATTTGTCAGTGGATTCGTATCTGGTTTCATTGATCCTTGTCAAGATGAGACGCAGTGAGAAAGGCAAGGACAAAGCAATGAGAGGAAAGGGAAACTTCATTTTCTTTTTCCCCCAATTTGATTTCAGAGACTTTTCTTTAACTAGAAAAGTGACTGCTGTGACGGCTGCTGCAGATGTCTTTGTGTTATGAACTGTTCTCACTGAGACTCACCAGAAGTATCTTCAGAGTATAAAGCTGCCTGCTCAATACAGTTTGTCCATCATTCTTAGTCATATTGTATATCTAATGTATTAAATACAATAGGAATAAGGCTGGTAGATTTAAAGGTAGAACCAGTAATGTAGTACCTCCCTGCCTGTTTTAAGTTTATATAAGCAACTTTTAGTTAAAGGAAGTATGTGTTTACATCATGTTACATAGACGGGACGGCCTTATCAAGGACTAGAGAAAAGAAGAAGAAGAACATACTCACTGCTTATTTGAATGTCATGTAAGTGTCTTTAGATCTCGGTCATTCTGTGTCAATTTATGTGCAATATGAAGCTATGAGTTAACTTAAGTGTGCTAACATTAGCCTGCTAACACAACAATGCAGACCAGAGGCCATGGAAGCTCGAGCAGAGTACAATTTCGTCCACAGCTTGCGCTAAATGGTGATCTCGAGTGGAGAGTGGTTGGAGGTGTGCCGCTGGAGGAGAGCGGAGGCTTCAGAATAGCGAAGGTTTCGCCGATCAGCAGTTTGTTTTGGTTTCATGCTGGTGCTCAAGGGCGACATCTACTGGATCAAAAAGTTGCACATTCTTCTTTTAAGTTCACCATAACAAGTATGTTACTGTATTCACAACTTGCTTCATATATGACCCCAAATACCCTCAAATCCCCCCCAAAAAATATATTGTTAGTTTAATGCTCCTTCATTTAATAGGTTGGCAAAATGAGGGGATCATATGTCTGATTAAATTTAATTAAAGTTCATGAGTCATTTGAAAGCTCTAATAATCAGATAACCACATCTTTGTACCTTATCTAAATGACTATGCTGCTGAAGTTAATCTTCTTAAATTAACCTTTGAAATTACAAACTATAAGTGAGTAAACACCATCAGACCTGAGCTTGAACTACTGCTACGCTAGGTCGCTTTACCAAAATGTGGCACTGAGACAAAGGCTCTTACTGATGCAATTACTGTTAAAAAAACCCTGATTCTCATTGCAACTTGCTACAAATTGCTTTATTCACAAAAGTTGATCAGTAATTGCTATGGAGCAATTTTTGTACAGCCTTAGAAACTTTTTCCATGACCTCTTTCCCAAACATCGGTGCATCCCTCTTCAATAGATTCTTCTTAACCCGCCCATTTGGATCCATTTCAGCCCATCTATTCCTTTGGTGGAGTAAAAGCTTCCAGCCTTGGCAACTAGGTATATAAATTTGTACCAAATCAGTCAATTAGGTCAGGTCCTCCTCTGCACTTACAGCAGACATGCAACGTTTCACCTACAAGGCCTCGCGTGGCTCTGATCCAAGCTGTCCCATCTGTTTGAGCTCCTTAGCTCACACTGCCTGACTCGCTTTGTGTGCCTCCTCTGCCGGCCTCTTACTGTTCCTCGTTTTGTACACTTGTTCTGCAGACTTCTTCAGTGCTGTCAATCATTTGTCCATGCTCAGATTTAGCTTGAAATCAACTATATTTAGCATGAAATAAAAGTATTTGAGAGCAAGAAGTGCAACTTATAACTAAAATACAATTTATTCCATGATGAGCCCATAGTGGCAGAAAGAAATGTGTATACTGATACATTTACTATCTTTCATAATGTAGTGGGGTGGGCTAAGAATCTTGTTGTTGCTTATGTAGGATTTATAAAAAGGTGGGGCAAGATGAGGCTGATCCCCACACTGCTGTAGAAAACATGTGGGTGGTAACTGAAGGGAGACCCACGATGATACTGGACCCGGCTGCTGTTGGTGCACTGCAGGGTTCAGGCCTCAGTAAAATCCCAGACTCCCAGGCCTGCTGTTCTTTTCTGTTAGTGGCAGCTCAGATGTCAGGAGGGGTCAGGAGTTCCTTTAACTGAACAGTCAAATCCACTATATCCCCCCTAGCATCCTGAGTTAAACTTTATCTTAATTTATTTTGCAGCAGGTAGAATACATTTTGGAGCAAGTGAAATGTATTTTGCAGTTCCTGAAAAATGTTTGTTTTTTAAAATGTTTTTGTGTTTCATTAATACTTTTGCATGTAGTGAAATGTTTTTCGCAATCATGAAATATTTGCACAGTTGACCTTTAGGGCCACCGTATTTTTATGCTTCTTTTGGTTTCCTAAATAAAAAGTTAACCAAATATTTTCTTAAAGAGCCCATATCATGCCCTTTTTGGGGTTTGTATATTTAATCTGTGTTCCTACTTTTGTACGTTCACAATAGCGGAAGTCTGAAAAAAGTGTCTGTTTTCATGTACTGCTCCTCCTTGCTCCCTCTACGCTCTGAGTCCGTCAGCTACACTCTGTTGAGCCCACACTGTTAGACTCCACGTGGGCCAAGTCTGCTCTGATTGGTCTGCCGATCCGCTCTGTCGTTATTGGTCAGTTGCTCAGCACGCGTCTCGGAAATTTGAGCTGCTGGGCTTGCCACAACGAGCCAATGGACTTAGATCAGTGATCTCACACTGACAATGACGCCGCACTGACAAATTTTTATCGAGGGGGGGCTAGAACTGAGCGTTACATGCAGCTAATGCTACAGCTAACAGGAGGAGGTAGGAGAAGCTGCGTTTCCGCGGACTTTGAATTTTTTTTTTTTTTAAACATGCACAGGACACTTGGAAAACACACTAAAGGGCATATAAAACCAGAAAAAGCATAATATGGGACCTTTAAGGAAATTTTGATAATTTCCAGATAAATGTTAATTGATGTGAATCAGTGCAAATTAACAGCAACGTCCAAAAGAGAGTATGCCTGCAGCTTGTAAACACAACATTCCAGGCCCCTCCTTCTGGGCTCATGGCCACAAGAAGCACACGCCCACTGCAAGGTTAGTGTTTACAATTACTGTTTGTACCTACACTGCAAGCTGCCTGAGAATATTTCATTTGTCGTAATGGGAGAGCAGATAATTTAACAAGCTGGCAGAAGCTAACCGCCGATGTTTGGCCCCTGCCTGTCCAACAGAAAGCAGACCAACCCTGCATCCACGAGTGAAAGCCAACCCAAGGTTCCCCCTCGTTTTGGAACGGGCTTCATCCACATGGAGTTACGCTTCACTGTGATTACATTTTCTCTTCTTTGCCGCTACGTCCTCATTCGCAACATATTAGCCAACATGAAGGGCTTTGGATAACTGAATTGTATCCGCTCCCAAACTCGCCTGGATGCTGTCATGGGCTGAAGGAAACACATTCCCTCCCTGCCCAGAGCATCCAGAGTCAACCAAAACAAAACAAAGGACAACATTGAAATCCAGTCACAGGACAGAGTCTCTGTTGACACCGTCACCATCACACATGTATAGAGGCCCATCAGTGAAGATTGAACCACATTCATTTTGTAAACTCCAAATTTAATTTTTGGGAACAAGCCACTGACTCTATCTTTAAGTAATAAAACTAAATAACATTTAACAAGTGCTTACCAAATCTTTAATAATGTAAGTCAAGATGTTTTTGATCTAATACAGCTGAAAACAGACACATAGACAAATAGTTTGATGGATCATTTATACATACAGTATCAATCTGTTCAAATGAACCACTGTGTCCTCTCTTTCTCTCTCTCTCTCTCTCTCTCTCTCTCTCTCTCTCTGGCATAGGATTTTTTTCTCTCTGTTTTTCAGAAGAGGATGGTAAATGTAGTGTCCTCTTATAGCTCAGTGTTTTTATACAGGTAGAGACATCACTCTCATTTCTTCATCTGTCACATTTATGGATTTCTGTCGGGGGCTAAATGACTCACTGGAGCCGCAGAAAAACAAGCCTCAGGGTTTATTTACAGATACTCCCATTAGACATTTCTCATATACATTCTTCTTGTCTTGTTTGCTGTGTGGGCCTTCAATTCATTAGCTCTCCATGTAAGCCTTACCTGTTTTATCAAAGCGCTTGTAATTTGAAAAGCAATGGATACATAGACACAATCTCAGGGCTATAAATACATTTTTTAAGCATGCATGCTATAGAGTGTGTATGTTGTGTCAAGAAGAATTAAGTGTTTTCATCTGTAGACACGGCTTTAAAGAATCTACATGTGTGAAACAAATATCTCTATATCTACATATTAGTGACATGTCAACATTAAATGTCCAACAGGTCAAACTGCTGTTTGGAGACACCTCCGCTATTCTGAAGCCTCCGCTCTCCTCCAGCAGCACACCTCCAACCCTCTCTACTCGTGTTTGCATGAAGGAGTTGTAAATTACAACACACCACAATTAAGCACCATTAAGCGCAAGCGGTGGACAAAATGTTCCTTTGCTTGAGCTGCAATCGCCTGTGGCCCGTGTTGTTGTGTTAGCAGGATAATGTTAGCACACTTAAGTTAGCTCGTACATTCACATTGAACATAAACTGACACAGAATGACTGTGATCAAAAGACACTTACGTGACATTCAAATAAGTAGTGAGTACATTCTTCTTTTCTCTTGTCCTTGACTTAAACAGGTTTATACATAAGGTCGTCCCGTCCATGTAAACATGATGTAAACAAAGCGCCAAAAACATCACAGCAAGCGGGACTCATGCTTCTCACTCATTGTAGACAGTCATGACTCAGAGAGACATTTATAGAGGATATACTTGATTTCTGCTATACTGTATATGTGTAAAATGTTGCACATTCTTCCTTTAACATCAGCTGTGATTGTTAAAATAATAGACAAACGGACAAAAAGATCTGAATATCTGTTTTATTGCTTCATTCATGCCATAATGTATATGTTTCTGTTTGTCAATGAATTGTTTAAAAAAAAAAAAAATGCTTCTGACACAATCAGCTTCAGCCTCCAGGCTGTTGGTCAGAAGTGTAAGGAAGGTTGCTTGTCAACTCCTGGGCTGAGGTGTTTAACCTACCTGCAGCGTTACCCCCATGTGGCGGCACTGCTGCTGGAAAACAAAAAATGAAGAACTCTATTTTAAGCTTTGAAGCTGCAACTAAAGCTCTCTAGGCAGCTCACTGACACAACAGAGTGGATTTTCTGATTGCTGCACCATTCTTTTCTTATAGTTTTAACATTTTGCCAATGTTTTGTTTACAACATGGCATCTACTTTATGAACCATTTTCACAATGTTTGAGCTTTTGCCCACCTTTAGTAAGCCTGGATGAAAACATATTCGCATTCCAAAGTCGTCCAACTCCCCCGGTAATGTATGTCTGTACAGTAAATCTGAACTCCAAAATCTGATCTAGGTACCCTTCTTGCAGCACTTTTGCATGTGCAGGTAGGTTCAGTCATTTTTAATAAATATTAAAAACGTAGCATGCCGCACAAGTTTCCGAAACCCTGTACCTACAGGGAAGCCAACACACGAAGCTTGACATGCACCTCCTCAAAATATAACTACACAGGGCGCTGGTGGCGCAATGGTTACTGCAGGCGCCCCATGTATGAAGGTCATGGTCCTCCAAGTGGGCAGCCCAGGTTCAAATCCCACCTGTGGCCCCCTTCCCGCATGTCATTACCCACTCTCTCTCCCTGATTTCCAGGTCTATCTACTGTCCTATCTCTCCATTAAATGCACAAAAACTCCACCCCAAAAAAAAATATATATATATAACTACACAACAAAAAGGACACAACTACTATCCCTGTGATTTACAACAGCAGAGAGAGCCTCCATGATTCCCATCAGCCTCGACTTCATCTTTTGATATTGTATTTACCGAGAGCCCCCTGGCGGTGGAATCTACATACTGTGCCTTTAAAATTGAGCTTTAATAAAGCCAACTTGCTCATGAAGTGTACAACAAAGCACATTGACTGCACTCTTTATTCAGGCCTGTAGTTCTGCCTGAATAAAGAATAAGCTCATTAAACAGACAAGTATGTCAATGAATAGCATTCTTCAGAAATACTTCCATTCATTGCTTTAAAATGTTGAGATCAGGTGGCTTCACATCACTTTAATTCTCATTAAAGCCTTTATGTTTGCCTGCTCATTCTTTTGTCGTTTCACCTGTCAGGACCGCTCACTTCGCTGTTCTTTAAATAGAAACCTGCAGCTTCTGATCTGAAACATTGACGTCAACATGTAGAGAGCCAGGCTACCAAGGATGAAAGGAATATTTTAAGTAATTATACAGGATCGCTCACAGCTTCAAAAAAAATGTTGATGAATAATATGAAATACAAATAAACACCGCACATTGTTATGCTGGTACTCAAGCTAGGACTCAAAGATTGTAACACAAACGACTGCTCCAACACGCTGACGCTGGTGGAAGAAGGATCAAGTCAGACTCTCACATCGAACATTTTTTAATAATTGTTCAATTTCCTCTGAAGTTGGCCCGCTTACAAAAAGAGTCTGCGCCAAATTTCACAGCCAAGTTCATGACTGAACATAGCTGTAAACTTGTGGTGAGAAAGAGATAAATGATTGATATTAACGGTTTGGGTGTGATTACAGTGACCTGAGGGTGAATACCACAGGTTTGACTGTGTGCATATACAGACAAGCAGACTCAGCAGTCTCTCATGGCAGGTTTCAACTTTAAAGAGTTGTTCACTGACAAAGAGTTCCAGGATTTGTGTCTGTTAGGACTGTGATGACCCCTCCACTACCCCAGGTGTTCCCGCTTTGCCGGCTCTTCTTTCTGTTGTAGTTTCCTGTCAAGGCAGGGTTGCAATCTAGGGGTGAGCGACACCCATAGACTGTAAATATTAATGGACGAAGCCTGAGTGATGTCACCCATCTGTTAGTGCAGGGGGCTCTGGAGGCTCATCGGCAGCAGCCGTCATGCTGGAAATCCTGTCTCAGCAAAACTTTCAGTCAAACTAACGACAAGTTGAGAGCAGGAGTTGAGGCGGGTTTTAAGCCTCTTGACGAACCATTACATCGCGCCCCCCTGTCAATCATGTCAGCTACACGCCTAACTATGGATAACACATATAGCTCATAAAATCACTGTTGGAATATAAAAAAATGCACCCCAGTGTGTTGATGAGAACAATAACTTATCAGACCTATTTCTTTTTTTTTGTACCAGGCTGTAAACATGTTTATTTCTACCGGAAAAACGTGGTTGATGTGGTGTGTATGTGACTTACGGGGCTCTTGGAGCGAGAATCAAGTGGGCACTCGATGAACTGCAGGATTTTGCAATTCCACCTTGGCTTAATTTTTTCGTATCAACTTAGTGCTGTGACTTTGATTGAAATATGGGATAATGTTTTCTATAGTACAACACATTGAACACAATAGATCAAGAGAAAAGAAAATCCCCAAAAAACAAAACAGCAGTAATATAAAAACCTCAAGCAAAGCTGAACAAATACAGTAAATATTGTATACTATATTCAATATCACCGGTGGTGACAGCTTCCTCTCCGTTGGTCCCTATCCTTCTTCTTCCTCCTTCCTCTATCCCATTTTCCAAGCCCAGCCCAGCTCTGTTTCTGCAGATGGCTGTTCATCATGAGTCTGGTTTTGCTCAAGATTTATGCCTCTTAAAAAACATGTTTTTTTCTTTCCACTGTAACTTTGCTAAATGTTGCCTAGTGCTCATGATGGATTCGTTTTGGGTCTTTGCAGATAATATAACAAAGAGTAAGGTCTTTTACCTGCTCTTGAGGTGGTAAGTCTCAAGTGTCTTGAGACAACATTTGTAATGAATTGGTGCTATACAAATAAAGATTGATTGATTGAATCTTTAAGTATACTTAGCTCCTGTTACATCATGTCTGTTACATAAGCAGAAAATTCCCTCCTCCTCCTTCTGTAGTGCTCTTGATCCACGGGATTATCTTTCTTTCCACCAAATTTGATTCACCTGGTTTAATATTATGTAATGGCCTATGAATCGTGCGAGAAACAACGATTTCTCCACGAGTCTGAAGAGCGGCTCTCCGCCTGATCTCCCACTAAATTGGCTCTTTCCACTGGAATGCTAATGACTTAGTTTGTTTGAGGTTTGTGAGCGAGGCTATTGTGATGCAAATGCACGCTGCAACCTGTGCTTTAAGACCAAAGAAACATGTGGGACACCTGACATCAGATTTTAGAGTCCGAATGATTTGTTTATCAAATAATCCCACCATACTTCCCCACTTCAAACAGTGTAATGACATGAAAACAGGGGGAGCTTTGATATGCAAATGCTGTGTAAGGGGATATAAAACATTATTTTTCCCTTCGCCACATCAGGCTGCGACAATGATGCCGCTTAGTCTCACTTCTTCACCAAACGCTCCATTAAATTCTATTTAAAGATGGCTCCGGTGAACCCTTTTGACAGCACCTCCTACACTGAAACCCACAAAAGCTTTTAAGTATCATTTTGCACTGTGCCTTTTGTATGGTTTGTGGATTTCTTTGACTCCTGTCCTCATGCCAGATGCACACATCTTTTGGGTCTGCACACATCATCTTCCAGATTAACCCTATGAATCATTTGATCCAATAAACTACAAAACCTTTTACTATCTCCGACCAGAGGTAAAGCTTTGCTATCACAAACAGTGAAACAGATTACAGGTTAAAATACAACCTGAGGAAGACAGTCATTTAAATTTAAGAGTAACGTTTCACAATCTATCCTGTCGAGATGAGGATATTTTAGTCCAGGACAAACTACCCCAAAAAAAAAAGAACTCGCTCTATGCTGATAGGATGGCTACAAATCTACTTGGTTCGTGTTGAAATTCTCCAGCCTGGAGCTTCACTGAGACAGCAGAAGGTTGAGTCATTAGTCCTATTCAGACCGTAATTTCAAGCCGCGATATTTATGCCCCTGTGACATTTCATCTTCAGTCGGAATGTCGCAGAGGAAGCGATGATCCCACCTCTGTACCATCTTTGGAGGTGTTACAGAGGCGACAGGGTTTCTGCTGAGTCAGCATGGGGGCACAGCGCTGTGTGCACGTGCATGACTGACTGTGCGTCCACGTGGAGCTCCCGCTGTGACGTGCTTCCAAAACGCAATGTGAATTCAAGGACTGGGACACCAATATTAGGGCGTGGTGGAAACATTATGAATTTACAAAGATGTGAGGACCACTGAAACAAATAAAAAAAATAAGTCTGTAAAGGGCTTTTTACTATCATGGCAGAGAAGGGAAGAAGAACTCTGCGGTGTGACTGCGGTTGTTCATGAACAGAATCAGTTAGCGTGTTGTCTTGGTCGTATCATTGCCCTCAGTAGGAACAAAACTGTCAGGTCTTATCATTATTTATCATTATGTCTGCTGTTGCTCACATTTTAAACCTCTGTACAGAACTTGAAAATCTTTCGCTGTTGGCCTCTTACTCTTGAGCATTGTGTATGTAACTTGATGCCTCAAGGACAACACACACGAGAGGGTTAATGTGCCACACAACCTGTGGTCATACACTGGAATACTAAATACCCCCAGGCTTGGTTTAGCTCATTTGATTAAGACGTATTCATTTCTTAATACGCAATATGTGAGCTGTATCCTGCATGTTTTTAATGTTGCCTTGTGATGAACTGACACACTCAGCTGTGTCATTAAAACTAAACAGGCCTCTTTAAAGAGAGACTTCACTGTTTCACTTCTAAGATTTCTGAAATACAGGGGATTGTAGACGCACCTGAGCCCTTAAGTCTTGGAAATGAGCACTAAAAAAACCCCAGCAGTGACTGATCAATCAGATGTCCTGTTTTCTATTAAAAAAAATTGTTTTACCCTTTTCTTTCATTACAGCTTGCTGAGAGTCATTCATTCTTCCTTCCTGACATTTATGCAGACCAAATGATACTGTAAGTGGCCCACTGGGCTAATGTAGCACATTTGAGCTTTTTACGACTTAAGTTCATCAGGAACGAGCGTAAACATGGGGATGAAAATGGAAAGAGGATGGAGCTAATGCCAGCAAAATCCTGGATGGCAGTTGTCCAAAGACTGGCTGTCTTAGGGGGCAAATGAATGAACAGAGCACAAACATAAAAGCACATATGCCTCCCTCACATCACAGAGTGATAACACAGCATGCCAACTCCTCCTCCATAATGGCCTTGTCTCTTTTATAACACTTTGTTTTTTCTTTTTTCCAAAAGACACAGAAGCCTCGGGCACATGTGTCCTGAAGAGGGAGTGCAACAGCGGAGCACAAGACATAAGTCCTGGAAGTAATGTGCAGTGTTCCTGTTTGTGTGTTTGTCTCTTGAACATGGACATATGCAGTTGGGTTTTTCTCAAGCTTATTTTTTGCATAATTTGTGCCAAGCTGCGTGTCTGTGCAGTCATGTGCATCTGGTGCATAAGCATAATAAACGACCTGCTGAGGTTTGGTGGAACAGGGGTGTTGGGGGGTAAATGATGTGTTTGAGAATGGAGTAATGTTGGGGGGTTCTGTCGAGGGTTTGAGCTGGAGAGCGCTGGCAGAGGATCACAACTGGCACAGCGAGGAACAGAGGCGTTTCCCCGAAAGCTGTAAGATCCACACAGCCGGGAAGGCTATTATCTGGCTGGGGAAGGGACTTGTTTACTGCTGGCTATCACTCACAGCGCTCGCGGGCAACTTCTCAGAACAGAAAGTCACGATGTAAGGAATGCACTGATTCACCAGAGACAGATTTTAACAGTTTAACATACTGCAAAGGAGGAGATATGCATCTGAAGGCGTATGATTTTCCTCCTATATCATACCAAAACTTGCATGACAGTGTTGGGTTTATCATCTCACATCCTTTTATCGCAACCATGCTGTTGCTTCTGTTGATTTTGGTGTATTTACTATGAACAAATAAAACCAGAGGACTTGAAGCCTTAAGAGGGTCCCGTGTGTGTTGAAGATTTCGTCTGGCCAGGGAGGATTTCAAAAAGATCAGGATGAGTTCATCTTAGCTTGTGTTCTTCAAAGGAAACACTAAATATGTCATCAGTGGTGTAATGCAGACTGGATAAAGGTATTTGGGGTACCTACTTCAGTCTTCTTAATCCCCTCTGATGCCCATCACTCAGTAACATGCTGCAATTCTCTCCGAGGATGGCAAAGGCTGACTGGCCCTCCTCTGTCTCTAGATGGCTAGTGCTCATTTCTGCCTTTGTTTGTTGGTTGAATAAGAAAAGCAAAGAAAGCCATTAAGAGGCATGTAGGAAGAGTATAAAGTCGCCTGCTGTCTATCTACCTGACCCATTGTATAATTATGCAATAAAACGATGGCCTTCTGTGGTCGAAGAAAGGAAGGTAAGGAAAGAAAGATAACAACAAAATAACAACCTTGCAGTGTCAATACTTTCACAACATAAAGGCTGTCCCTGTTTGTCATCTGGCTTGCTGAGCATCTCATGTAGCTCCTCCTCTCCTCAGCTACACACGAGCCCTGACATAGTAACCATATAGGATTCAAACTGAAACAGTGCCATTTTCTCTTTCTGTTTTTCTGTGGCAACAACAGGAAGAGGAAACACATTTCAACAGTAACTGATTGCTCGTTTGAAAACGTAGCCGAATAACTGATAACGTAAATTACAAAACTAGCCGATTATGTCGTCACAACCTTATGTCGGTCTGGGACTCCTATTGAGTAACGTGTGAGATGTGTAGCTCAAAAAACTCATTTTTTTATCTTACACTGTTGTCAGTAAAATCCCTCATTTTAGTGTCTGGCTGAAATGGTTAATCTCACCCCTGTCTGAGGTGGTCAGCTCTCTTAGTGGGCTTCCTGGTAGTCGTGCCCTCGAAAAAGTTAGTGGTTGAGAGGGTGGGCATGTCCTACATCTTCGCTCCATGCTTTGCTCCAATAAGTCAGCGCAACCTGACGTCAGGTTCTGGCCAAGTTCTCGTAACCTCTCGTTCAGAGCAGCAGGAAACCACGTCCGGTGTTAATTCAAATATGGATCAGCTGACTAGAGTGAACTACACTTTTGGCTGGTGATTTTCAAACATCTGTGTTCTTTTTCTCTCATAGGGTGTCTTTGAAAAATGATTACTATTAATTTGTTTTCAATGAAGGATGTGTGGGGAAAGTTTAAAGAGCAGAACTTTAATGCTGATGACTGTGTTTACTTCCAAACCCCCGTGTGTGGTTAGATTGAACAAACACTGCAAAGAGCAATTTGGTGAGAAACGAATGCAGGAATGCTGCCAGAAAATCAGGAGTGTTACCCTCTATTACACAGAATGACTCACTGTGACAGGGTGATCTGCCATTCCCACTCATCGTGAAAGTTGGAGATAAACATATGGTGGATTTTTTGGACAGTATACAGAACAGGCTGATCAAAGTTAATACTGTGACATCCTTCTTTAGTGAAAATTTGCCATCCAACGATTCAGACCATCTCTGAACAGAGTTCTGAAAGCTTCTAAAGAGCTGATGTTAGTGCTAGTTTAAAGAAAAATCGAAGCTTTGTACATGCTTATATAAGTCAATCTCCTCTTTTTTCATATAAAATAACCAGTGTTAACATGGCGGCCTACGTGTTAAAACACAGTGTAAAGATGGATATAATGACGAATGATTGGAGTCGTTGACTGGCACATTATGCAGGTTTCCTATTACCCTGTTTCCTTGGACAGCTAAGTGTATAATCGCACATCTTGGGTTGAATACAAAGCCTAAGTGTAGCTGACAGAAAGGATCAGAACAAAACATTTCTACATGACTCATAAAGAAACGTGAGCGAGAACATTAAACAGAGATCAGCAGGGAGAGGGAGAGAATGTGGGGGATGCTGTGCTCGCAACTTGCCCACAGCCACAATGACAGCGACAGCTCAGACTTCACTTTGACACTTACACCATGAGGTACTTTGTATTACTTTCTCTTGAGTCATACTCAGAAAACCACGGCATGTGGGTGTGAGATGCATCTGTTATTGATCACACTGAAAGGGTTTCAGTCAAACCCTGCTGGGAAGAAGATTCACAGAAAGTGATGCAAACGTTTATGATACAGATATACATTTTGATGCTATAAAATGGTATAGATGCCATGATTGACAGCCCCGTTGATGAATGAGGCTCCAGTAGTGCGGTGTGCCCAGAATCAGAAGACGAGAGGAAATGTAATGAACACAAAAACACGAGTCCTTGAACTTCCATAACTGAATGTCTGCTTCAAATCAACACTGGAATCTGGTCTGCTGTGTATTTTCAATTCAATTCAATTCAGTTCAATTCAAAAAACTTTATTTGTCCCCGGGGGGCAATTCAAAGGGACACAGAGCAGTAAATTAACAACAGTGCAAGTAAACAAAACATTTTAACCTAAATATAAAGTGTCAATTTAAATACAACTTAAAGCTTAAACTTAACTTAAAAATACAAAATATAAAAGAGTAGATATAAGTGGACAGTGATCAGACTAACAGATGTAAACAGATGTAACCAGAACTATGTGCAGTAGTGACCAGATGTAAACAGAACTATGTGCAGTAAACGAGAAATAAATAAATATATATATATATATATATACAGAACTATATGCAGTAAACGAGAAATAAATATATATATACAGTACTATGTGCAGTAGTGACCAGATGTAAACAGAACTATATGCAGTAAACGAGAAATATATAGATATATACAGAGCTATGTGTAAGTAGGCAAATACTAAATGATAAGTTATTAAGGTGCATGGTGAATAATGGAACAACAGAACTAATATATACAATATAACTGTAAGGTAAGAATTAGATAAATAAAGTGACCGTAGTGCAATGATGGATAAGAAACAACAGGAATAAAGTTAGCAGAACTGTATGAATACTGATATAAAAGGGATAGAATAAAGTGATGTAGTGCATGAGACCAGATAAAGCAGAGGCAGTTAAGGTGCATGTCAATATAAAGGAAGTTCACAGCTGAGAGTCTGCATTGGGTGAGAGGTGGGGGGGGGGTTAGGAGTTGAGGAGCTGGACAGCCCTGGGAACAAAAGTTGCTCTTCTCCTCTGTGTCCTGCAGCAGGGACAGCGAAGCCGGCGTCCTGAGGGGAGCCACTCAAAGGCTGGGCAGAGAGCGTGTGAGGGGTCCTGCATAATCCGACCTGCTAGCCTGATTGTCTGTTGCTCATAGATCGATGTCAAAGTCCTTACAGGTAGTCCAATGATCTTAGAGCAGACTGTGACCGTGCTCTGCAGGCGGTTTCTGTTCTGGAGGGTGGTGGAGTGAAACCAGCAGGTTATAGAAAAAGTAATAATGCTCTCAGTGAAGGAGTAGTAGAAGGTCAGAAGAATGTTCTTACTGACTCCAAAGGAATAGAGCTTCCTTAGGAGGTATTTTCGCTGCTGACACTTCCTGAGAATCTCCTCGGTGTTGGAGGCGAATTTCAGCAGGCTGTCGAAGATGGTACCCAGGTACTTATACTCCTCTACTAGTTCGACAGGATTCCCATGGATTGTGGTGATTGCTGATGCAGCCAGTTCCCTCCGCTTGTTGGAGAAGGTCACCACCATGTCTTTGGTCTTGCTCACGTTCAGTTCAAGGCAGGAGCTGTCACATCACTCCACAAACTCCTGAAGAACTGGTCCATGGTGCTGAGAGGGGCCTGACAGCAGAGACAGGAGAACTGTGTCGTCCGCATACTTCACCAGGTGACAGTTTGGCTGTGTGGCTCTGCAGTCATCGGTGTAGAGGATGAAGAGCAGAGGTGAGAGCACGCAGCCCTGAGGGGGAGCCAGTTGAGGTGTGTTGGAGGTTAGAGAAGGTGTTGTTGACCAGAACTCTCTGTGATCTGTTAGTCAGAAAGTCCAATATCCACAGGATAAGCTGGTCGTTCAGATGGAAGCAAGTTGAAAGTTTGTCAGCCAGGATGTGAGGCTGCAGGGTGTTGAATGCAGAGGAGAAGTCTGCAAACAGGAGTCTGGCTGAGGTGTTGGGTTGCTCCAGGTCTTTTTGAACAGTGTCTATTATGAATGTTTTTGCATCATCGACACCTCTGCCTGCACGATAAGCAAATTGTAGCGGGTCCATCTGGGAGTCGGTTTCTCTGATGATGTGTTGTTTTATGATCCTCTCCATGGCCTTCATCACCAGAGACGTGAGGGTCACAGGCCTGAGGTCATTCAGTGATTTGGCGGGGCTTTTCTTGGGGATGGGGATAACTGTGGAGTGTTTCCACAGCTGGGGGACTGTGCTGCTGTCCATAGAGCTCTGGAACAGGGTCTGAAACATGCCCCCTAGCTGCTCGGCACAGTGCTTCAGGATGCGGCCACTGATGTTGTCTGGACCAGGTGAGCTGCTCTCCCTAGTCCTCCTGAGGGCCCTCACCACATCCTCTCTGCTGAAGGTGAGTGCAGAGTCACTGGGCTTGAGCATGGACACTGTTCCTTCCAGCTGTGTGGCGTTGTCCTTCTCGAATCTGGTGTAGAATGAGTTGAGATCGTTGGGGAGAGAAGTAGAGCTGCTGCCTGCAACCTCGATGGTTATGATGTTGGTAGCAGCAGTGCTCACAGCAGCCATGTTTTTGAGGCCCTGCCAAGCTGTGCGGAGGTTCCTCTGTGTGAATTTTTCCTCCACTTTGTTCTTGTACTTGAGCTTGGCAGTTTTTATGGCGTGCTTGACTTCTCTGTTAACCTCCTTTTTCTCCACTTCGGAGCCGGTGAAGAAGACCCTTTTCTTTTTGTTGAGGACCTCCTTGAGCTCTTTGGTGATCCAAGGTTTATTGTTGGGGTAGATTGTGACTGTTTTGGAGGGGATGATGTTGTCCACACAGAAGGAGATGTACGATGAAACAGTGTCCACATGCTCATTAATGTTGTTGGAGGGGGTCAAGAGGTTATCCCAGTCAGTGGATTCAAAGCATCCTTGTAGTGTAAGAATGCTTTCGTTGGTCCACTGCTTGATGTTCTTAACAACTTTCTTAACCCTCTTTATTACAGGAGTATATGCAGGAGCAAGCAGGACGGCATGGTGGTAGGCAGAGCCAAGAGGGAGGAGAGCAACATATCTGTATGCGTTAGGAACTGAACCATAGCATTTATCCAGTGTCTTCCCCAGGCGGGTGCTGCATGTAATGTACTGCTGGTAGCCTTTTAGTGCTTTTTCAGGAGAGCAATGGTTGAAATCGCCCAAGATGAATTTGGGAGAGTCCGGTGATATGAGTTCCAGTTTATTTAATAAGTTTGTGATGTGTTCAGTGGCTGTGGCTGCGTTAGCTCTGGGGTGGATGTAAACCAGGATGAGAAAAAGCTGTGGAAATTCTCTGGGGAGATAGAAAGGGCGAAGGGAGACAGCCAGAAGCTCAATGTCCGAGGTGCACAGTTTCTCCCTCACGACGATCGTCGAGCACCAGTGTGTGTTTACATAAAGGCTGTTGTTTATATGTCTCCCATTTAAGCCTGGCTCTGATTCCTCCCTTTCTCTTTCCCCTCCTGGTTACCTTGTTATTTTTGTGAGTGGAGTTGTCTTGGCTGACTGAGTTATCCCGGAGAATTTCTTCGGGAAGCATGTCTGTGTTGGTGGCATGATGAGTTTTAAATCTGAGCTGCAGCAGAATGTCTCTCGAGTAGGTGGTTCGCGACCCGCCAGGAACGTTGTTTCTGCTCGCAGTCACAAACTTCCAGAGAAGCCAAACGTGCAGAAATGTCCAAAAAAGAATTTGGGTATCCATGCCAGTCGTAAATAATTCCGGGGGATGAAAAAGAAAGAAAGAAGACTGCCGTGTGCTGTAGTCCATTTGTCGCGGTGTTCACGGTTGTAAACAAAGAGCAGGGCTGCGAGAGGACGAGCGTGGGAAAAAAGAAGTCTGCTTCGTCTGTGTTGTAGCGGTTTAAAGTTATAAAACACACTCTTCATGTGTGTCCTCGGGAAAAACCATGGAAAACAATATATCTAAAGAAAAAATAAACAGTAGAAAAACGTAATAAATGCTAAATAAACGCTAAATAACTGCTCTGTGAGCCGGCCGGTCTTCCGCACGAGCAGCGACCCAGAACCGGAATTCACCAATCTAAGGGATTTTAACCGTTTCATCAAGAAGTCTAAAGTGTGTTTTCATAAGCAGAAGCAGCATGACTTCAATACAAAGGCTCTTCCAGATCATCCCTGTAGAGAATCTGGCTCCAAATGAGAAATATCTCAGCAACAGTCAAGTGGGTATTTTGGCTTCATCTTTGTACAACGGGAGGAGGTTAATTCAATAAGTACAACTAAAAAACTGGCATCTTGATATCGTCTCAAAACTTCAACTTCATTCTCAAATTGCTTGTTGGACTGTAAACAATGCAATGCATGAAAAATGGAAAACTTAGCTGAAAGAAGTTCAACGCTAAGCACGGGTTATGCCAATGATTAGGCCAGAATCCCAGAGGTCCTTAGCAACGCTCCAGGAGGTTCTATGTCTGTCAGAAGATAGCTCATCATCTCCGAGCTTGATCAACATGTAAAAATACAGATGAGGTATCAACACTCACGGTAATCCAATGTTCTTTCAAAACTTTCATCAAACTTTTGTAACACTGAATACTGACAAAGAGATAATGAAGATATAAATGATTTAAAAGAGATATAATGATTAGAAAGCCAAGCAAAGCACAAAGCCTTATCTGTTTTAGGTTAGAAGAACAATTATAAGTCAAATCAGTCAGATCCAAACTTCCATGACTAATGACCGAATGAAGACATACAGCTCAATTTCTTCCCTGGCTTTTCTTCAAGATTTTTCTGTGTGGATTATCCAAAAAGCTCACAACAACAGGTCCTATCCTGCCACACACATAGCTGCCAATTAGCAAAAAATCAGCTCGAATAATCCCTTACGAAAAAAACACTAATCTTCTTCCTGAAACCTGCTAATTGTCAGTTTGGTTACAGATCCGGGGAAACAAGAAAGAGCATCGCTCTGTCACTGAGCTCAGTTTACTCCCACCCAGCGATGTCTTGAGAGAAATCAATGCAAACACCATGGAAATGCTAAACACCCATTATTTCTGAAATCACATTCTAAACAAAGCTGAAGCAGCACTTGGTTCAAATAAGATGAAATGCTCAATGTCTGATTTGTCCAAAGCCTGAGAGCAACTCACACAACTTGAAATATGTTCTATACTGGATAGAGTTTTTAGAAAGCAGAAGAAAAACATTTACCTTTTATGGTAAGGAATAAGCTTTGAGATGTGAGTTCCGATTAGGCTGTCAGAATGGCAAAGAGCTGCTGGTACTGTAATGTTCTGGATGTAAGAGTTACTAATTGCTGTAGCAAAGTGCTGCAATTCAAAAATGAGAAGGAACTTCATTAATTAACTTGAGATCTAGTTTTTCAAGTTGGTTTGATGGCCACCAAAGCAAAAAAAAAAAAAAATACTGACGAAGAGGTTGCTTTATGTTTTTGTGACATTTTGGGATGTAGTTAAGATCCCTGCTTAATGAAAACGCTTGTTAGAGGCACTGGGGCTGAAATGAATAATGAGAAGAAAAGCACAATCATCACTGCGTAACATTAAAGATGGCTTTGGTCTCCCAGAAGCATCAAATGAATGTGTACCTGGTTGTTGCCATGTAGGGTTTCTGCAGCTGTGAAGGCCCCTAAACACCAATTGGGCATGCATCTTTACCTCAGTATCTTTCAGGGAGCTTAAGCTCTTCCTGAAGGATCAATGTATTGTAATTAATGTCAACCTGTAAGTGACTTTGTTAAATCTACACAGCTCACAGGGCCGCTTCATCAAGGGCAGATCCAGACTTCTTTGACTGTCGCGGATTAACTTTATGCAGGTATGGCATGGCATTTTTGTGCATAGACATATCCAAATGACATTTATTTATGTTTTCGATGCACTATTTAACAACATTAAAGTAACTACATATTTTTGGGGGGTTTTTCAAAAACAGTGGCAACGTATAAACTTCTTCTTTATCTATAAAGCCCATTTCAGCAACAAGGTAATTCAAAGGGCTTCAGACAAGACATCAAAAGAATTGTGACAAAGAGAAAAAGAAACATAAAAAGAAATCATTTCAAAATCATTAGTACAAACAATTAACAATAACAGAGAAGATACAAAAAAGCTCCAAAAGGAACAAGAAATATGGCAAAAATAAATAACTGTAATATGTAATTTGTACATGTTATGATGTACCTGCTCCTTTGTGCACCTTTCATTGTTCTAGTATATTGAAGTCCCTGGGTACAGAGTCTTAGCTTCTTAAAGGACACAGATTCAACTGCTGGTCTTGCCTAATTGAGATGGATTCTGTACAACAATCCACCCCAGAATGTCTTCCCGAGGATTCAGGCTCACAGTTTGCGCCCTAAGCAGCCCTGGAAACCCCACCTAGGGGTGCTGTGATGCTGAAATCCACCCCCATTTGTTACGACTTTACACTTCACCAAGATGTAAACGAGATGCCTTAAATTTGTCAAAATAATACATCAAAATTAATGGAAATAATTACTAAATGAGTGATAACAAAAGGAAAGTATCATATTGACATGCAAAGAAAGCTTCTAGCAGCCTGTTGCACCACAGTCCAAATTTAACATTCATTCAACAGTCATTTTGACAAGGCATAAAGACAATTGGTGTAGGATTTTGGGGAGGCCAATTGGACAAGAGTGGGCTAGGCCACCCCTTGCTACCCCTGGATCTGTCCCTGCCCTTGACACCAAGAAAACATGCATCTTTTTCCTCCACATTTTTTAACTGAAGGGATAAAAACTTTGAATATTATGTAAATAATGCGCAAATTCCCCAAGCTGGACTCTGCATATCTGTATTTGCAATATGGACTAAATATAGCCTATGCAAATCTTTAAATGTTATTTTGCACCCTGGGCATTGAAAGCCCCAAAACTGCTGCCATGTCTGGATTCACGTTTAGTTAACTTGACACCTCAGATGTAAATTCTGTTTTTCCAGGCGTTCATTATTGCACCATTATTGGTCTGCAGAGAGAGACAGAAATACTTTGGGAGAGCTAAAGAGGCTGGAGCTAAAGACTTTTTGTACCAGAATCCAGAAGAAAAGAAAAGGCGACAAGTGAGGAACAAGGACATTTCAAATCTGATTTGATAATTGTACAAATCCTACCATCGTTATTAACAGACAGTAAAACACTTGCATTGTAACATTGGAATAATACCCTAAAATTCAAAGAGTTCAAGGTCTAAGATGTTTGGCTCAATTACTTACACTTTAGTTGTGAGGTGCTAGTTATATAAGATATGTGTTCCTCTTATCTAACATGCTGATATTCAAATGACTCGGTAGTCCTCCTTGACCTTTTTCTTCTTCAGCGGTAGAGGTATGTGGTTTAATTTGCCATGCCTAGAATGTGATAGGGATGAATTACATGACATTAATGATGTACTTAGCCAAGTGGCCTTGTCTGAGGTGACTTCTCGTTTTACGCGGTTCTCATGCCAAAGAAGACTGTGGTTTAGGAGACGGATGGACTCTAACCACGGGAAAGATAACTCACATCCAAACCTGGGAGTTGATCAGTCTCTGAAACGCATAACTGACCAGTGTCCTAAAAACAGACGACATAAAAATCAGAGACAGATGAAGAAAAAGATCCATATGTTAAGAACTGCTACATTTACTGTATTTAGTGCTGAAAGTGTCAGAGGGGGCTTAACCCACAAAGAATTCTCATCCAATTCAGTCGTGCAGAGTTTTTGATTGGGGCTCAGTTAATTTCTCTCATCTTGTCTATCTTGACTGAGGGCTAAATATGTTGTAGCCTAATGGTTACAAAAACAAACAAGCAAATGATAATTCATCAATAGAAGAGGAGAAGGAGAGAATGAGGGGATGAGAGGAAGGAGAGGCATAACTCCCCGCCAACCCCCCCACACACAATTTTCTCTCAATTATAAGCAACATATAATTAAAGTTGCTGTTAGGGCTGGAGCCAATAGCTGCCATTGGCATGGGTAGAGGCGGGGTACACACTGGACTGTTTGCCAGTCAATCACAGGACTGACATATAGAGACAGACGACCAGCCACACTCACATTCACACCTACAGTCATTTTAGAGACACCAATTAACCTGACAAGCATGTCTTTGGGCTGTGGGAGGAAGCCGGAGTAACCAGAGAGAACCCACACATGCACGGGGAGAACATGCAAACTCCACACAGAGAGACTCAGTCTGATGGGGATTCCAACCAGGACCCTCCTCTCTGTGAGGCAACAGTGCTAACCACTGCACCGCCTAATGGAAAGGTTATGTAACTTAATAGACTTGATTTAAATGACCAATTGTCTTGTCTTGTTTCTGTTAGAGGCAGTACTTTTGTTTAAATCAACTGTTTGGACTGTTAGTAGCTTTAAAGGTTTTTCAGTGTAGCCCATTAATTATATTCATATTTCCTTTAAAGAAAACAGACATAGTTTAGAAAATAAATGGTACAAAAAAGTAATATAAATGAGAGAAGTTAGGGACAAATACAGGAAATAATTGAAAGGGAAAAATCTAGTGTTGAGAGCGGCTTTAATGAATACAGTCCTTAAGAACAGATGAAGCCTTTTCTTTTCTGGTATTCAATAAATCATTGGTGATAATAGCGCTACCACTAGGTAAGTAACTTAAACAGATGTCTTTCAAATGGCAAAGTGAAAATACAATCAGCGATAAATTACTTCATTAGCCCGCTGCTGTTCTAATTACTGCATCAATAGTGTCTATTAAACGATTTTGACCTCTAGATGGACATTTTCAGTCTCTTCCTGTCACTTTTTTTCCCCCTCCTCTCTCCGTCAGCCTCTGTCTCAGTCCACCCACCACGACTCCCGCTGCATGCCAGAGTTGAAATTCACTCACGCACTGCTGGACGGAAAACTGACAGCTCATTATGACTTTCAAAATTGAGTTCAGTTCTTTGTGATCTATTAATCTATTCTGCGCTTCTGCCCGACCACAGTCATTTCTCCTTTCATTAGGCTGAACAATAGCCCCAATGCCACAGAATTCATTACACACAGTCAAACGCAGATCCTTAGGGCCCATTTAATTCACTTTCATTATTAACATTACCATTACTATTAATGTGCTTAAGTAGAAGGCTGCTGTGATGTTGTGTGTCACTGACTTGAAATGTTAATCCACCTATTCAGCAGGTGCTTGTCTCTCAAAGGTTCAGGCTCTCTGAAGTGGCTGAAACAACGCGTCACAGTTATCAGGACTCAACAATCTCATTAAGGCACATTATTTCATTTTTGTAAATAAAAATATTTTTGTTTATTTGCACCAGGCAACATTTTTTTTTCTCATTAATCTGTTGAAGGGGTTACAAGCATGCATCAAAATACTTTATGTATTGTGCCCTTACAGCATCAAAGCATCAGTAAGCGTCCATACTGCATTTGTTAAATATTTACTTCTCCGCTCCGTGAATTTGAGTATTGTAAATGGTACGACATCTGATACTTTTATTTTGACAGTGGGAAAACGGAAGTCTGTTGCTTTGTATGGATAGGCCAACATTTCAATAATGGACATGGATATTATTAATGCACCACTATCTCCACTTTGCATCCTATAAAGAGCTCAAGAGTTGCCAGCAATAACCTTTTCAAATTACCTTTGGAGCACGACACACTACTGTGCTTTGAAGCTTTGCTAGGCTACTTCTAAATCCAGGAAGATAGTTAATAACACTCAAAGTGAATTTTATACATCAGTTCCCCACTCGTTCTAGGGAAGAAATGACAGAAGCCTTTAAAGAGAACATCTCTGAAGACATACAAATCATAGCCGTGGCTGTGAATCAGTGGTAGGTTCGGTCGTCTCTCAACCGGAATAACCGGAAGGTTCGTATCTACTGCTGTCGCAAGTCCAATGTGTCCTTGGGCAAGACACTTAACCCCAAGTCTCTCCTGCTGCTTCATCAGCACCGTATAATTGTGTATCAATGGATAAGTTTATACTGATGTACACTTTACATAGCAGCCTCTGCCATCAGTGTGTGAATGGTTATGTGTGACTTGCGGTGTAAAAGAGCTTTGAGTAGTCAGAAGAGTAGAAAAGAAATATACAAGCTCAAGTCCATTTACGTCATCATGAAGAGAAGTCCAAAGTTTTACAGATCCCTTTGCCTAGTTACTGTTTCCAACCTGTGATTGCTAACAGATAATCAGCTAAAGGGGTTAAAGGCCATCAATTAAGGAAGATAACAAAGTAGGCAAATGAAATCCACCCACACAGTGCTGCTTATGATCTGGTTTTACATGGTGTAATCATCAAGATCAGAGAGAGATAATCCAATATGGAGTCTTTTTTTTACTGGATTTATCCCAATCAGTATGTTAAAGTCACAAGAACGTAATGGCTTTAGTCTCAAGGAATAATGTCAACACTATTCTCAGATGTTAACTGGTTTCTTATTTTTAAGTCTTTATGTGTTTTTCTGCCTAAAAGGTGTGAGTGTGTCGAACAGATAATTAAGAGCAAACTGTTTAACCCAAAGCAGAACCATCTCTCAACTGAGCAGCTTTCATACTGTGCATGTGCTCATTAGTGTTCATGACTGACCCTCAAACTGTCCCCTGAAGTTGTTCTGGTAATTAATTTAACCTTTAGAGGCCTCACCAAGTTATTTTTAATCATGTCTTAAAATCGCATACTGTCTCACTAAAACCTTTTTAAAATCATGTTAAATCCAGAGTATAAGTGGCAGTCAGTCTTTTGGGGTCTTCCAGAGGGGGGGGATGGGGGGGGGAAGTCTAAAATTTGACAATTTCCTGCAAACATGTGGCGTTTGTAATCCTGTTAGCTACTGGTACGGTAGTTGAGCTCTCAGCCTGCCCGACAGTATCATTGATCATTTTGAAGAACAGACTAACAGCATGTGACCAATTTGCCTAGAGTCTCTCTGCTCTCCTTTGTAGGCCACTTCTTGTCTTCAGTGGAGTACTTCCAATCAAACCAGCACTCCAAAAGGTTTATTTACTTACTGGTTCGCACAGCGAAGAGGCTGCATGCACTAATCGATGAAAAGGGACAAATTTTCAATTGCGCCAGTTTGAGTGCAGTGGGTGATGGTGGCAGCTATTTGTGGTCATGACTGCGCAGGTTCCAGCATTTTACACTGGTTTATACTGGTAAATTGGTGGCACCTGTATATAGGACCCAGCCCATTGATCAATAAATTAAAAAAAATATAGGTGATGAAAAGTCCACTACAGCAAGAATATCTTCTTTCAAAAATTAGATATTTGCTGAAGACATGTAACCCATTACAGCTCACATCACATAGTGTCTTCAAGCCGGACAGAAATGTAACAAAGAGTTATTGACGGATGCAATCAGCCGGTTTGATTGCATTCATTCTTTTTCAAGGACTGAGGGCAGCAACGGTTTATGTTCTGATTGTTCTAAGAAAGCTGTTTCCTTGGTGATATGCAATCTGATGTAATTTTAAATAAATAATCTGAATAAAACATTGACATTCATGTTCTATAAAAACAATCATTTCTTTAAAGCACTTCCCCCGAGCTATAATCGTGTTGATACTTACAAGGTTACTGTTACTCTGTGATTGGTTACTTCTTTTAGCTATTGGAGAAGGTACATTTACTGACCATATGCTGTATAAATATGTTGACCTTACCAGTGTATTCCCCTTTATATAATGTGCACTAGAATAGCTCTGACAGCCGCGAGTCGGGGGAAAAATAATGATCATAACGTAATTTAAATAATTAACCTAAAATCCAACAAATACTGACAGTGACATTAAGTAGTCTATAGAGACTTTATAGGTCTTAACAAATCTGTTTCAACAACTGAACTTTTTTTATGTATGATTATTTCTTGGGGCTTTTTATGCCTTTATTAAGAGATAGAACAGTGGATAGATTCAGAAATCAGGGAGAGAGAGAGAGTGGTGAATGACATGCGGTAAAGGAGCCAAAGGTCGGATTCAGACTAACGTCTCAATGACTGACGGCACAAGCACTTACCACTAGACTACCTACACCCCCAAATGAACTTTTTACTATAAAACTTAGTCACTTTGAAAAGTAGGAAAAGTCACACATACTCATTTCATATTCTGCCATGTGTGACTGCACTCCAAATTCTCTAACTTCCTCTCTTGCAGTATTTTCTGCTTTATTTATAAAACATTACAATGAGCTAAGACTTGATTCCCAATTATGTTCTAGGTTTAGAAGAGCACTATCATATACCAGCTATATTCTATATTTGACTTAAAAAATAATAAGAGAAAGCAGGAGTGAGCCACAGTATGCCAAAATGACCCTGTTATACTGATTTGGGAAAAATCTACAGCACACATCAGACCAATCTCCCTTGCGTACTGTTTCCCACCATGCAAAGCGCCAGTTGATGTTGGATTGTGTTTATTATGTGAACAATTTTTTGACTCATCATATATCAACCTCTTCTAAAGGAGAACTTGGTTTATTAGCGGTCTCTGGGAATAGAGCTACACTACCCACAATCCTAGAGTGTCACAGCGATGGCTCTGGTTGTTGGAGCCCGCTGTTACCATGGAAATGTTTACGGCCCCTGCAAAATGAGGCTGTTGGCAGCTACCTCAAAAGTACCTGGAAGTGAAATACTTTCACAAACTTAAATATATCAGAACAATATTAATAACAGTATGAACAATATGAATGCACAAAGCAGAGGAAGGTGATTGGCTGCAATCTGAGGTTAACAACATAGAATGTTTTGTAGTTAAATAAGGAGTACGTCACAACACGTAAATACTGTTTGACTGTTCATTCCATGTTCTTAATCACATGCTTCACCCAATTGGAAATCTAATCCAAAATTTAAAAGCAGCTCTAAAGAAAGCATCAGTATTATGTATACACAACAAATATTGTATGATATCGGTCTTGCATACTTAACGAACTGAATATTCACAACACATTTTGACATTCAAAGATTTATTGGTCCTCGGTGCCACATTAAAAGACGTAAGAGGAAGCGTCTAACAGTAAAGAAGGGAAAGAAGTCCCAATTAGACTTGATAATTAGCAGTTTAATAAAGCCATGTTGAAAGGATTGTTCCCAAGCGTACATATGTCATGGAAGTGTCTTAAGTTACATGCCACAGGGGGCTAAAATCTAAATTTTTCTTAATTATGGCATGTGACCTCTTTGTGCAAAATTAATGAGAAAAATGAGTTCAGACAGGCTGCAAGTCCAAACACCTTGTACAAAGAAAAGAAACTTTCTTAAGCACGACATGAGTGTAGATGGTGAAATGCACGGTGCAATATCTAGTGTCTTTAACATTTCTTTAGAAGCAGAATGTTGGCTCTGTGAGTCTTTCTCACACTGGTAAAACGCAGACTATAACATTTCTTACATCATAGTTACACATCTGAAAATAATCTTTAATCTTTAAATGATGTTTCATCTCTCTCTGATGCTGACACGTCTTCATCATCAGACATCTGGTAGTCACATGGTCAGACTGTTTCATAAGCGGTTTGAATCAGAAGAAATGTGTGGGTCAGTTTGTATGAGGCCAGAGGGTGGTCAGTTAAATACACACAGACAGGCCATTAAAAACCATATATAGAAAATATCAACTGTGTATAAAGACAGACAAGATCGTCAAAATGAAACTATCTCTGTGTGAATGAGGCTTTCCCCTGATTCCTCTCAGGCACTTTAAGAATACTGGGAAAATACATCACGGTTAAAATGAGCCATTTTCTGCATTTCTCAATTGCAGGGCAGGCTCAGCAAATTATTTAAAAAGGCTCACTGGTGCATTTGATACCATTTCTTATAAAAGCTTCAGAAGCTGTGAAGTGATGGAAACAAATGGACAGGGCGGTCATGGCTGACCAGCTGTTGAACCTCGTGCTGAGCTGTAACACCGGCGAAAAAACTGAGCTGTGTGATCCACAGAATCACTGACAGCCAGACTCAACTCATTCAACTGCAACCCGTTCATTCATTTCTTTTTGTACTTAAAGGCTTATTGAAAGACCAAGGAAGACAAATTATGGAGCCCTCACCATATTTACACAGCGGCCATCCTCTGAAAACACACAGAGAGGGTGAAGCTCAAATGCTGTCATAATGTTGTACTACTGTACTACAAGATGTTAGTCACAGAAATGTTTGATAACTGATTCTTTAAAGTTACCTTTAGATACATGGGCAAAGAGTCTTGGATGGAATGGGACCATATTTCAAGGTAAAACAACATATTTGATAATCCGTTAGCCACCTTGAAAGGCTAATGCTAGCATTTAAAATAATATGACGGGAGAAAACATCATGATAAGAAGTATGCCCGAATCCCACATAGGACATAGGGCCTAATTTTGATGGGTGGAAACATAGGACTGAGGGAACATAGGACTGAGGGAACATATGACTGAGGGAACAGAGAACTGAGGGAACATAGGACTGAGGGAACATAGGACTGAGGGAACATATGACTGAGGGAACAGAGAACTGAGGGAACATATGACTGAGGGAACAGAGAACTGAGGGAACATATCTACTACAAGTGTATTTTGTTATCAAAGTCTTGTTTTAAAATGTTGGGATAAATTAATTTGTGCAGAGGGAATAGTCACAACACAACAACAGTATCTTTATGGAGTTCTGCCACCTGTTGAAAGCAAGCCAAAATTTTAATTGCTTCACAAAATCTCTCGAGAACTCTCCGGCTTCTAGATGTTTAAATCTCGTTTACTTATAGGCTCTAAGTCACAAGGGGCAGGTAGGTTACAAGCAGCTTGTCTGAGGCTGAGTGCTGGGAACAACTTCTATAGATCTACATGAAAAGGAGCTGTTGGGACTGAACCAGCACACCAAAAATAATTAGATGCAATGGGTGCAAAGCTGAACAAGCAACAACATCTTGATTTCCTGTGAAAACATGTGAAGTGGAAAATCTTTCAAATGATTCCAGACTATATACGTATCAGTGAAGCTTTAACCAAGTGCCAGATTGTTTTGGTGCAGGGTGCTCTCTTTGAGAGATGTCACAATTCTCAATAAACAACAATCAACAGTCTGGAGGCCAATGAAATCATGTCTGTTACGTCCTGGATTGTTAGGGAATGCAGGGAACAACAATTAATAATGAACCTGGAATGGAAAAGTTGAGCCAAGAATTTTCCAGAAGAACCACTAACATAGACCAAGCTCCTTTAAATGAATATCCTGAAAACAAGAGAGAAGCCGATGGGTACTTGCTAAATATAGGAACAAAGTGAAGAAAAACAAATAACTACAACTTCCCCATTGACATCAATTCACTTCCAACTCTTTCACTAGAGGATAATATTTCACTCCTGCAGCATGAAGGTCCACAACATGAATGAACCCCTCCCCACAAACATTGTTCACACTGAATGTATTTCCTCCTGCAGGACCTGATTGCCACACCAGACAAGCTAGTAGGGCTACAACTAACGATTATTTTTTATGTCGACTAATCTATTGATTATTTTTTCGATCAGTCGATTAATCACGATTATTTTGCAAACTATTTTTGATCCCCGTTTTACCTCGCCTGCTTAAGCATGCACACCTGTGAATTTCAACCAGCAAAAGCAAATTAGAATAATAATGAAACATGAGTTTGGCACATAGTAAGTATATTTTTTATTAAGTATATTTTTTGGATCACAATGAAAAGGAAATAAACTAAATAATACAAACTTGTGTGCAAACAAAAGTGCAAGTAGTCTTTGATGTTTAAAAAAATAACTCAAAATAGTAGCAGTTCACATTTCTTGCAGGTTATAAATAGAGAATGCCTTTCTTTAAAGTGACTGGTATGTCCATCAAAGTAAATAAAGCAAATAGCCCATCCAAAGTCCAGAAGTACAAATAAACTTAATGTAACGAATCAACCTTACAGCCCAAGTGACTGAACAATAGATTATAATTTCTTTAAATTGCAGTGTAGGAACGTGAGCATGTCAACATGTTCAGGTGTGAGGCTGGCTCTCTTCTTTCAGGCGATGTTTCCAGCTGCTGAGAAGAGACGCTCAGAGGGCGTAGAAGTAGCTGGAATGCACAAGAATGACTTGGCTAGTGATGCAAGTGATGGATATTTTGCCTCATTTAACTTCCACCAAGTAAGGGGACTGTCTGACTTTGGGAGAGGCTGCTCTCCAAAGTACATCAGCACCTGCCATGGGACAACAGTTGAAAATGAGCCTTTTAAATAAGTCTGGCGTGTCATAATTTATTTCATATGTTAATAAATAAGCACTATGCTTATTCAATAAATTTTACCTCATTTGTGTTGGCTTGGTTGTATGATTCCTGTTCTTAATTCTCACTGTCGCTGTCTGTTGAGGAGTCAAACCCAAGCAGTGAATCAATAGCTGCAACAGTTCTCTTAGGTGAGAAAATGGCTGCGTCTTTCTCACTGGCATGATATTTCCTCAGGCTGCCCTGCATGGACTGAAGTGCCAAAGCTTGAACTTTATTTTGAACACTAAACCTTTCCTCAGGTGAGGAATTTCAGTTTCCTAAACTGTGGGTCTAATGCAGCTGCAATGATCTGTCTGCTTGGATTATCACCTGTGACTGTGACTTCTTTAGACCAGCGTGCATTGGTCTCCTCTGAAGCAATTGCCTGAAAATCCTGCACAGGAGCTGTGTCATAGCTGACCTGAGTGGACTTTAAAAGCCCTCTGACCAAAAGAGGCAGGGCAGATACTGTCACATAACTCTCACCACTAAGGAAGACGGTGGCGCATTCAAAGGCCTGAAGAGCTTTAGCCAGTTCCTCAAGCAGGGCCCACTGATCTGGTTTCAGGTCGAGGTATTGTTTCCCACTCTGTGTTACTGTTGGGTCAGACAGTGTTGCAGTCAGTGGCCATCTCTGCTCCAGCAGACGCATCACCATGTAAAAGGTGCTGTTCCATCTAGTCGAGTCATCTTGGATAAGTTTATGCTCCGGGGTCCCCATCTGTTGCTGTTTGGTTTTCAGTTTACTTGACGCCAGTTCATTTCTTTTGAAGTGCTCCACGAGACACCTAGCTGCTCCTAGTATTTTTGTAATCTGAGTTTGTTTCAGGGCATGACTGACCACCAACTGCAAGGTGTGCTTTTCTAGTAAGATGTTTGCTGCCAGGACAAAATTGGAACCATTGTCATGGACAATTGCCACAACCTTGCAAGCAGGGATCTCAAATCTTCCTAAAGCCTCCTCAATCCATTTAGCAATGTTGGGTCCAGTGTGTCGTTCTTCCAGCGGCGTGGTGGTAAGGCAGAAGCTTGTGATCTCCCACTCATCATTTATAAAGTGACAAGTGATGCCAAGATATGCCTCTGTGGCAACACTGGTCCAGGCATCAGCTGTCAGGGCAATCTTGCTATTAGTTAATTTAAGAGCATTTATAATTTTACTGAGAGTTGTCTCATATTTCCCTTCCATCAGTTTTGTAAAATGTGTTCTACAGGGCAAGGTGTAGCCTGCATGGAAGGTCTGGATCATCTGCTTGAAGCCTTCATCCTCAACCATAGATAATGGTCTCATGTCCATGACGATCATATTGAGGACACTTTCTGTGAAGACCTCATTTTTGAGGTGCATGAGCCTTTCCTCACGACAAACTCATCCACACACCTTTGCTTTTCACTTAAAAAAAATGAGAGAAGAAATAGCAAATATTTAACAATGTGAAAGAAATATATTATGTTAAACACTTATCAATACCTTAAACAAATATCACTGATTTCTCCAAAATTTTATCTCTTACAAAGTATTATGAATGTGCTCCAAATCTGTTTAATTAGTTGACATTATATGGAGGTTTACAATTCAGATTGAACGCAAGTATTAAAAGGAAAAAGAAAACTTAATGGTTTAGCAAATTGACATGACATGTCAAGTTTCTACATCATCAAGGTTTGTTTTTCCTCTAATAAACGTATTGTACTGATAACTAAAGCAAATCGCACACTAAATATAGTTACTGAACAAAACGTTATCCAAGCAAGTATCAAAGATGGCTTTCCGACTGATTAACATAGGGCACCAATGTTATAAGTAGGACACTTAAATGAATCCTCGTGTCTGAAGCACAAAGGGCTCAGTAATTAAATGCAAAAGGTCTAAAAGATAGACATGTAACTTGCAAACTCACCCACTCGTGGTATTTGAAGACCCTGAAGCTACAGGGTGTCAGCGTTTCAGGTGTTTGTGCATTGCCGTAGTGCTGCCATGGAAGGAGAGTGTGACTTCACACAGTTTACACTTAACGTGTTTCGCCAATTTGTTTTCGATAAAATGTTTCCAAACTTTGGAAGCCCTGGGTCGTCTTTTTCGAGCATCCTCCGTGCTTTCCGCCATTATTCATGTGTACTTCTTCTTCTCTGTTTCTGTGAATAATGTTACAATTGGGAGCGATACTGCCCCCACCACTTCCAGTAGTGAACTGCAAGTACAGATGAGTTTTTACCAGCCAGTATTTGATTTTACCAATAACAAAAACAATAATACGACGTGTCGACAAATTTTTATAGTCGACGTAATCGATTATGTCGACTAATCGTTTGCCATTCTTCCAGAAAGATGGGCTGACCACCAACCTGTAGGCCACACAAGGAAAAGAGAAGGAGGGGAGAGACAACACAGGACAACACAGGACAACACAGGATGGCCCGTAACAGTGTTTAATTCAAAGAATCAAAATCTGTTAACTTTCAATAATTAATACCAATGATATCTGCTTTTTTCATTTTGTATGTGTTGTTGATATGGAGGGATGGCTGGTATAAATGGGTCAGCAGGGCTGAGCCTTTCCTTTCTTATACAATAAAGATGAAAAAGTGATTCTTCAAATAACTTACAACAGATGCTTTTTTTGTTTTTATTAAAGAGCCCATATTATTCCCTTTTTGGGGTTCGTATATTTAATCTATGTACCTACTTTTGTACGTTCACAATAGCTAAAGTCCGAAAAAAGTGTCCGTTTACATCTACTGCTCCTCCTTTCTCCCTCTATGCGTCCGTCAGCTACACTCTGTTGAGCCCAGACTGTTAGACCCCATGTGGGCCAAGTCTGCTCTGATTGGTCTGCCGACCCGCTCTGTCGTTATTGGTCAGTTGCTCAGCATGCGTCTCGGAAATTTCAACATGAGCTGCAGGGCTTGCCACAACGAGCCAATGGACTTAGATCAGCGATCTCACACTGACGACGGACTGACAAATTTTTATCGAGGGGGGCTAGAACCGAGCGTTACATGTGGCTAATGCTACAGCTAACAGGAGGAGGTAGGAGAAACCACGTTTCTGCAGACTTTGAATTTTTGCACATAGATGTGCCTAAACATGCACAGGACACTTGGAAACACTCCACTAAAGGGCATATAAAACCAGAAAAAGCATAATATGGGACCTTTAAATTAAGAGCAGCATTCAAACCTTAAGTTACAAGAGAAAGATGCAATATCTCGTAATGGGCTTGTTTTTGTTAAACCAAAGCACCACAGCATACTCTTCCATTCACTTCTGTAGTAGAAATTAGTGGCAGCCGTCATGGCACGCCTCCTTGATCATTTGGGCCGAATTCATTCAGCTAACAGGAAACCAGCCTTGGACCAATCAGCTGTCATTTTACAGACTATAGAGAGTTTTAAGTTCAATAGATCGTTATCTTAAAGGTTCTATATGTAACTTTTCACATGTATAAATTGTTTTTTATCGCCCATTAATAAGCGAACTGTTAACTGATGTGAAAAAGTAGATGTTCACTGTCTATCTGTGTTGCCTGTATAAATTTTTTCCCCCGGGTCGTATTTTCCGCGAAAGCTCCAGGAAGTGACATTTTATGCGCGTTCTCAACGTCCTCCTCACTCCGCTCTGCTTACAGATATCAACAGTACAAACTCATCACACACTCCCGCTACAGCCAGAGGCCGTCTTCCACACACTTCTATCCGAGAGCTCTCAAAGGCGGACAAACTCATCACACACTCCTGCTCTCAGCCAGTGCCTGCTGGGACTGTCGTTTGTAGGATGGAGAATGAATACAGACACACAGACTCCTTCACAGACTTTCACATGTGTATGACCACTTACCTCCTCTGTAAACATTATGTCGGTTACTATCCAGTGTTTCACGGCCAATGATGATGTTACTGGTGCAGTTCGCCTAACGGTCATGCGCTATCGCTACAAATGCAGTATTTTTGAAAGTTACATATAGTCCCTTTAAGTTAAAGTTACAGTGATCGGATTGATAATTATTTTATTTGCTGTGACTGCAGTTTCAATTAGGACTTAGCATCAAGCTAACATTATGATGTAAATCCTGGTCCATCTGTGAGCAAAATTAAATTGCACCTGTATAACAACACACCAGCTGTCACTCTTGGTATGGATCCAACAGGACAAACGATCAGAATAAAAATACAGATTATTTTTCATTTGAAGAGCGGTTTTAACAGCAACACATTTTTACAGTCAAATTGTTAAAAAAAATATAAATGTTTCCATATTTCAGGACATAACTTTAATGAAATTGTCGAGGAAAAAGACCAATCTGAAATATTTACAATATGAGCATAGAAGTAAATGATTGCCTTCACTGTGAATCACAACACCTTGACAGCAACAGTCAAAGTTCGGCTGAAACTCTCAGATTTTTTATGTGAAGTGAGTTCAATCAGGAGAGACTTAATTGAGAATGAACAATTATCTATTTACAATAAATGTGCAACAATTAATTTCGAATGTGCAAAGTCTTTGGGGGATTAGACTCCATCATGACAACTTCACGCTCGGAAGGTAATGAAGCCGACAGCAGGTTTAGGAGACCCCCCAAAATAAAAGTGAGAAAGAAAACACCCTTATCGTATGCCTTACCTTATTGGCTGTATGGATATCTGTGTGGGAAATTACAGTTAGATGGAGTAATAGCCATGATCATTTATTGATATGACATGAAGAGGCATACATTTTTGCTGATAGTGATTTACTGGGTCATGATGCCCGGTATGTCTCGGTATTTGACCTCACAATGGCTCGCATGACCTGCTAAACTGCCCTGTAGTCGTGTGGGCCGGCATGTATGGGGTCCGTCGACCCACATGTGACCCGGCACGACTCTAATGCCTGACCTATAGTCGTGTGGCCCGGCACGTGAGGTCCGTCGACCTCTGACGTGTGGCCCGGCATGACTAGTCTGTAGACTGACATATAGACATCTGGCCCGACGTATCAGAGGTCTGACTTGACCTGACACGTGACCAGTTTGATTGCATGACATTTGAAGCATCGGAAGACGCCAATGTTTTTAAAGAAGCTTTACTGATATGACATGAATAGGCATACACTTTGTGCTTGAATGACATTTGAAGCATCGAATGACGCCAGTTTTTTCGAAGAAAAACTACGACCAGTCACCTATTAAATGACAGCGATATTCACCACCACCAGTTATATGAATTTCTTACCAGTAGTTTGGGTTTAAGGGACCAGTCACCTATTAGAATGACCATAATACTCACCACCACCAGTTATATGAATTTCTTACCAGTAGTTAGGGTTTAAGGGATCTTTGGTTTCCCAAACTCGTACTGATATCTGGAAAATATCTGCTGTAATTAGAAGTATTATGCTTTCAGTTTGAGAAGATGATATATTGTGTCATCCAGCAGCATCATTTCTCTGAAGGCTTTTTAGATAAATATTAGACTTTACATTGTAATGGTTTTGAACTATGGACATCACAATTTAATTTACTTTTAATTATGTCTACATTTAAAATGATACAAGAGCAGCTATGTGTTACAGAGTGCACAGGTAAGTGATTGGGTGAGACAGTCGAGAGAGATTAATGAGGTGCACTGATCGATGATTCAAACCAGAGATCATTTGGCTAATTGAATAATGAAAAACCAGCAGGAGATTAAATAATGAGCTACAGGGGTTAAGATGAGCGTGAGAGGTAGTTGAATATAATGTTTTTTAAAAAAGTGTAATGTTGTTCTCTGCCTTTGTCATCTCAAAAATCGGGGCGAGAGAGAGAAGGTGGGGAATGACACTTGGGAGGAGCCACAGGTCAGATTCAAACCTGGGCCGCCCGCTTTGGGGACCACAGCCTCTGTACATTAGGTGTGCACACTAACCACTGGGGTTATATAAAGAAAATTTCCCCATATCCTGTGCCTTCTGTGTGCTAACATGAGTTAATGTTTTCAAGTCAAGTCTATATATATTATTCAAATGTCTTGGGTTCAATTCTGTGCCGGCAGTATATCCTTGGAGCAGCTGGAACAGAGTTAGATTCTCCATGAGGGGTACGTCAGTGTACAAGGCTCCAGGCAAGCCACAGGTTTCTTGACAGTTATGAGGCATTAATAGCCAATGTGCAACAAAGGAGGAAGTTGACAATAGCAGAGGAAGAGACAGAAAAGAGAGAGGCAGGAGAGATGGGGGGGTTGGGGGGGGGGGGGAGGGAACTGTGGGGACATGGAGACGGGCAGTATAATGAGAGGAGAGACAGCAGGAGTGCTCATGATAACAGCCCGGAGGAGACACTTTGTGGTAGTTGAGTTGACTGTTGTTGGCATGCAACTCGGTATTATATTTTCCTTCTCTGCTTCATTCTGTCAACATTATAATAATAATTTTACAAGGAATTATGTAAATTTGTTTCCCAATTGAACTGCAAAATGTGTGTAATAATTACATTTTACCAAGGCATACTGAGATTTTCACTTTTGAAATATGTTCACAGAACTGTTCAGCTAATGTAAAGACAAAGACAAAGACAAGGTGATCCATTGTCTTTGGCTTCACAAGAACAAGAACAAAAACACGATGACAAACTAGACAACATTTAAGTACAGCAAGAGATTAGACAAGGGCTTGGAATCCTTGACAACATCACAGTCGACTTGGATTGTACTTTTTTTTAATTTAATTTAGTAATAAGTTAGAGTTATAAGACAGTCATTTCATAACACATTGTGCAGTAAAAGACCACACAGACGCAATATATATTCTGTTTTTACAAAGTTCTCTTGGCTAAAAGTACCAAAAAGATACATTTTGTTGGCTTTTACATTTTCAACTTTTGCAGAGGCTGATTAAAATTAATGCTAAGCAATCTTGTGCACCAGATGTTAAAAGTAATGGCAATTAAGGCAAAAGGGAAAGAGACAAATTGCTCAAAAACAAATCTGAATATTGGGTAAAAAGCCGATACTTACAGTTCCAGACAACCAAAGGAGAAGAGCATCCAGAAAATGTATGTGGGAAAATTACAAGAATTATTTTGTACCATGGCCGACCTGTTAATGCATTTTTTTATGCTAAGCTAAGCTTACCATCTATCTGCTTGTGCCTTCAAGTTTAAAGTTCCCACTGAATAAAAGTGGTTGTTTATCATTTCACTTCAACCTGCACAGCCAATCTGTTATACAAGTCCATTATTGAATCCTAATGGGCACAAACATGAAGGTGAAGATGTTCAGTGAAAAAGCCAACCTTAAATAAAAGTATCACCCAGACCTTGCATGTTACCTTTTGGAACAATAAGTGAAATAATGAATCATCCCAGAGTGGTGTAACTCCATTTTATATCCATTAACAGAGTCCTTCGCTCGCCAGAGACTCCATATCAATTTATTGGATTGTTTAATGTAATCATGCATAATGCAGAAGGATTAATTGGAAATGGCTGCACCAAGAAGGGACCAATGCATTAAGGAGCTACTTAGAATCAAAAGAGGATTTGTTAAATGGTCCTTCAGTCTTGAGATAGAGGCAAATTAATTCAATGGTGGATGGGAGAAACACTTTTTAGAGAGTGCATTACCTTATTACAAGATGAATAGCTCAGCTGTTTTTGTTGCCCAGAAATGAATGGATGTAAAGTTGTTCAAGGTGTTGGGGAAGACATTGGCAGAAACTTTCTAAGTCTTCAAATAAATTGGTGTTACACAACAGAGTTCAGTGATGGCTGAACGTCTGCTAAAAACTGAAAAATCAAAAGTCTTTGTGAAACTGACAATAGGTTATTTTTTCCCCTGTCTTCTAAGTCAGTCTTTTTAGAAACTCTTCTTAAAAAGAAATACATTTGAAAATGGGTTTTCTTTTTGGAAGTGATTGCTCGTAAATTTCATTGTTTGGACAGAGTGTTTGATTTTGAGCAAATCTCAGTCAGGCTAAAGTATTTAGTGGTCAAAAAGTGATTAGGGACACCTGCAGCAGATGTCAGTGCATGATTTCATTTTTTTCTAACTTGGTTTATAAAACGTGATTCACTAAAATTGTGTTTTACAGCGACATTATACGGCATATGGCCTAGTAAAGCACGATCAATCATCTCTACAGCTACATTAGTTTTTTATGTCTGTATCATTACAAATACCCCTTTACATGAGAACATTAGCTGCTTATCTTTTCTTTAAAATGCATTATTTATTTATTTTACCTCTGTGTCAGGCACAAGCATATGATGTTACATATATTCAGGGTTAGGATTTCATTATCATAACACGTCCAGCAGACTGATTGAAAGGATATGTCCTGCCTTGGGGTGATGCACAAATCTCAGAATAACAGCCTGTCCATTGGAAGCCACATAAAATGTTTCTCAAAGATTGAAGACTGAAAAATGTAAATTTTCTGTCCCTTTCTCCCTCTTCCTTTACTTTTATCTGTGGCCTTCAAGAGTTTCCCTCTAAATATCATTCCTCCAAACTCTCATCGCTGTTACTCTGGCGGCAGACGACATAATGACTTGACCTCTCATTAGTTTGAAGTCCATTTGCAACTCAGGCTGGAAAAAAGGTCTTTTCATTGTTAACTCTCTAGGAGGTTTTGGTGTTTTGTTCAGAGCTGAGTGCCACCGCCTGGTCTGGGAATTTTATTTTTATTCATCCCTCAAAGCAAGTTGCACACAACATGTGTCAAAGTTTAAGTGGCGCTCATTCTGTTGTAGTACATGAGTTTGGTCTTAGTCTTGCGACCCCTTTTGGAAGGTCTCAGGCTCTGAATTAAACACATTTTTAATCTGTTTTGGCATAATCTCAGACAAAGAGTTCTCTGGATTAGAGGCTAACCCAAAACTATCTAAATGAAACCAGCCTTCCTGTACCTGACATCTTCATGATGTTAACTGAGCTTTTCTCTTTAATTAATCTCATGGTATCTATAACTAACATTGACCAGAAATCTTTGTCCGTCAGGCATTAATGTTGGATACAGCAGAAAAGGGAGTTACAGTATTTACATCATAGTGATGAGCCATTTTCATTGATTACGTAGCATTAGTACAACAGGCAGGTTGATGCTACCACACATGTTAAATTGGCTTGACCAAATAGTTTTCATAATGTATTCCCATACACATCGATTTTTAACCATTGGAAAACATCAAAACCTACTTCAGACTGCACATGTATTGCTGTATGTTTAAACAGGAGAGTTAGGCATGAAATGTCTGTAGGTTTTCAATCATCCAGGTCATGGTAAATTTGAAGCATGATGGCAACTGGACAGGTTGAAGATCTTAAAGATGTTTCAAGTCTCCTCCCAAAGAGTGCTTCAGTTCTAAACTTTCTGGTGGATGGAGCTAGAAGTTAAAAGCATATTTAATCCTCACATCCTTTGTTCTATATTTCACCTCACAAAGCCCCTTTGCACTTTGTTTTGCTGCACATTCAAAGAAAATAGCAGGGGCACTCAGACCAACCCACAGTCTGTACACCCACTACCTGCCTGTGTGCACTAATCCAAATTAGGGTACTTTATATCATTAATTCAAACATGTGACATAGCCCAGTGACATAAAAATAGAGTTATATTTACATGTACTTTAAAAGGAGCAGAAAGGGGCTATTCAAGGACAAACAAGACTCCTATTCCTTGTCCATTTGGCGGCCCCTGTGGACAAAGTAGTACTTCTTATTGCTTTGCTAATTTTGTCTTTTAAATTCACAAGTAATGTTTATAACAACCAAAATCTGATTCTGATTCCTTTTAACAGTCAAGTGTATTACTTATCGAGAATCTTTGCAGTGGAAAATCTATTGATTAGCTGTTTCTTGGGGTGGCGCTAGCCTAGTGGTTAGTGCAATATGTGGAGGCTATAGTCCTCCAACCGAATCCGACCTGTGGCTCCATTCCTGTATATCTTTCCCCACTCTCTCTCCTCCCAATTTCCAACTCTATCCACTGTCCTATCTCTCAAATGAATGGATAAAAAGCCCTAAAATAAAGGTTTTAAAAAAAAGAAGAAGCTGTTTCTTCAGCATGCTGTGAATCATCTAGTCTGTCACCTACCTGCGGCAGCCTGTAATTGCATTCAAAATTACTTCATATAGATACTCAACATATATATGCTGATGTTCTCAATTACTTTTGTAGCTCTTACAGAGGCATCCCTATTCATTTTAGCATTTTAGCATCCCTATTTCGTTTCATAATCATCTTAAAAACTCCTGACAGGAGCTTTAACAGTAAAAATCTGTTTACTAAACTCATTTTCAATCGTTGCTTTTACTGTTTATTCAGAGATTACAATTACATTCAAATGCAGTGGAATCCCTCTCTGGCTTCTGATACTCTCCTCCACCAGCATTTGGTGTAACATGTAACCAGTGTGTGTGTGGGACATGGACGTCCGCAGGTGTTTTCCCTTCCTTGTGAAGCTCCTTACGGCAGGCTGAAAGAGGCAGCTGGTGGCTCCATGTGTATCAAGTCAGGTCAATTTTCTTTTTATAGCACTGATGACAATCGAGGGTATCTCAAGGCACACTCTCATAGAGCAGGATAAGACAGCGCCTGTTATGTAATTCACATAGACACAACAACTCCACCATAAGAAAGCACTTGGTGACTGTGTCAAATAAAAACTCAATTAACAGGCAGACACTTCCCGCGGAAAAAGGAGCGAGGAATAGAGAGAGAGAATTTAATCAGGAGACACTTATCTGTTTACACTGTCATCAGGCCAGCAGCAGGAATTGGCAGTGACAGGACTTTTTATATATCTCGCTGCTATATTTCAGTGCAACAAAAAAATTCTACGACAACCAGGGAGTTTTCTTTGAAGAAATGTCTTCTTCCACAAGAGTGACATTTATAATACTTTCAGTACATTTACATGACAGTTTCTTAATAACACTAGATTTCGAGAGACAAAACTCAATCCAGAGAATCTTCTTTGACTCTTTTTTTCCCCCTCTCGGATCCTCATCATATGTCTCAGAGCCCCCTAGGCTAGAGTTTCCATGTAATTACCAGCACATGGGCACCCAGGAGGCCCAGAATCAGCCTGCCACTCTTTGATCATAACTGAAATTGAATGGCATTTACCCCCTGGACAGAGAGAAACCTGTTTCTTTGGCTTTGTGAACAGATGGCCACAGGATGGTGGAGGGTGTTGCTATTATTCAAAATACCTCATAGAGAATGCAAACTGCCAGGATCCTTTTTACTCACCAGGAGAGCTGGACGAGAGATCACAACATGATCATTTGCTGGATGCAAGTTGTTTGTTGGCTTAATGCCTGCAGATTGAAAACTAAAATGTTGAAGATGTTACATGCGATGCTGCTCAGAATCTACTTAAACACTCCCTCTGATGTCTGCAAATGAAAGTGATATTAATGCCAACTCTCAGCTAATTCATTTCCTCTTCTCTTTGACTTGGACCTATCTGAGTTTGATCCCATCCTCTCCCAGAAGCGATGTTTACCAGTAGAAGTGTGCGATCCTCTTAAGGAGAAAAAGACAGCTTGCAGCCTGAGCAGAGGTGAGCAGAGGAGGTTATTTACAAAGAGATATCTGTGTCCCTTTGAAAGTGGATATCAGTTACTCTATTTGATTTGTTGTAAAAGAAGCGAGACAGATTACTAAGAGATAATTTTAGGATTTGTAACGTTAGGAGACATCAGGGAAGTCAATCATGCTAGTTGTGGTTTTACCATAGTGTTCCTTGTACTTGTGCTACAATCAGATAAGATATACTATATATTCCCAAAAGAGGACATTTGCCTCGGCAATGATGGAAAAGAAGACATAGAGCTCAGTTTGACTTAATGTAACTTAAAGCAAAAACAGCAATGGGACAACTACGACCATACAGATCAGGTGTGCTCTTTAGGCCCAGATACAAATCAAGATACAATATAAGAAAAGTTTTTTAAATATACAGAAAAAAACAAGTTCAATAAATATGCACAATGATGTAGTGTTGTAGTCAAGACCACACTAACCAAGACCAAGACATACCAGAGACCAGAGTAATCCGAGACTGAGACAAGACTAAGACATTTAGGGATTGAGACTGAGTAGAGACCAGGACCAAGACAAGACCAAGACCATGACCATACATATAAATGAAAGATCATAATCTTGTGTGCAGCAGGCATGTCACTCACTAAGACCGTAACACCAGGAAGGTTGTGGCCATAACCAGGGGATAAAAATCAATGAAAGAATTAATTGAAATTATTTGTTATTTTAGAAAGAGCAAAGCAATGTGGAGTCCTCCCAGTCTGACACCAAAACAAGGCCGAGTAAAAATTCTTTCGATTCCGAGATGAGACTGAGTCCTTCAAAAAATGGTCTCGAGACTGGTCTTGAGATCAAGATTGATTTCAAGTACTACAACACTACAATGATGTAAAAACAACAACAACAACAAATAAAGTAAAAAAATACATATTGATATATTGTTTTCAATTTTTACTTCTCACCTGGAGCTACCTTTAACAGAGAGTCTTGTAAGTTTGCATGTTTGACATTGGAGTTACTTATCACAACATTTCATTTTTAGATACCAGTAACACCTGTCCCAATATTGGTGCAAAAACATTTTTGGTTGGGCCAAGGTCGGACTTGAACCCACGGCTGCTGTGATGAGGACTAGATCCTCCGTACATGGGCACACAACATAAGTGCAAGGCTATCTGGCACCCCAAGTAGAATTTTTTTGTTAATGGAGCCTTTGTTCTCTGACTTGCATTGAAGAAAGACATGAACTGCTATAAAAGTGAGGACACCAAAGAACAACACCCAAATCAGCACAATCTATCAGCTGGGATGCGGTTTATGACCATATTGTGGTCTGCTATTATTTTCAGCTTCTCATGTAAAATAAGGTTCTAAAACTGACAGAAATGTATATCAGTGATAGAATAATACATTCCCAGAACAGTAATAACAACAGGAGGAAGCACACTTTAATGTCAACAGCACAAACACTGGAATGCATGGCAGAAATGCTGCAAAAACCAATAATGGTGGTGTGATTAGACTGGCAAATGCAAGGCTCTAAGCATTTTAATTAGACTGATGGCTGCTTTCATGCCATCATCTGCTGCCAATAATACAGTCTTAATTAACCCATTTAAAAGCACTGGTGTGTATTTATGCCCACAATGAGCTGTTCCAGTGTCAAAGGAAAACACATCATCGTGATAATGCCATCCCCAACAGCTCACTCTAACGGTTATCACACTTGTGTTTCCATCTGTACACTTTCAGGGGTAACAAAGTCAGGCTTGAAACACCGTTCTCATTTGTCAGGGTTTATTGTACTGACATGACAGCCTGCATGTAGTGTGAAGATTCATCTATTTGATGAAGGCAGTACATCATCAAAGCAATGTTCCTTCGACTTAATTGCATTTCACAACGTGTTAATAAGGTGGAATTTGCAAATCGTTGCTGTCGTCGAGACTGGGATTTTTTTTTTTTTTTTTTACGAGAAAGCGTAGTTTCATATTCTTAAACATTCTGGGAGTTGGCAGGTTAACAGCTTGGCTTGCTTTTCTGACATAGAGAGGCTCAGCACTAAGTGAATTAAGCCTGTGTTGAATTGTCACTGTAAATGACCCAGTAGTCTGTTATTAGTGTGTATTTTAATTTGAAATGTATTTCTTAAGGTTTTGTGATAACTTCCTGTTAGTTACATCGAAAAGAGGGATGCTCTTATTTTGAAATCAAAAGTGAAGGGAAAAAGTAACCTCGCAGGGATGCAATAAAACCTGCTTACATTTGTTCAAAATGTTAAATATTACGGTTATTTATTTTATTAAGCACCCCGCTGTTTGAGGCACGAGGTTTGTATTTATTTTGTTTCACATGCACATTAATAAGAAGTTAGTTTTTGTAGTTTTGTTAAGTTTTAGAATGTGTGTTGGTTAGCAAAGATGCTGCATCTTGGAATCGTAATTTGATCAGGTTAACGTGTGTGTTTGTATGTGTGTGCATACAAACATATAAAGTTCATATATTGTGTAGGTATACAATATAGTAATATTTTCTTTATTACTATCTTTTAGTTCTTACAGTGTTTCCATTAAAAACGGAAAGTAAGAAACATCAAATAAAAGTCTGAAACATCAGTTTGAGAGCCAGACCATCTGTAACAGCATGGGGTATGCTACAGTCACTGTTGTTGGACCGATGACTTTGCCAAAGCACTTGGGAATCAGAACAAGTTGACAAGGACCACATCTCCTCCTTACAGCCCAGCAAACTGGACCCATGGCAGTTCATCCTCTACCCAGTGTAATCTGAATAAGAAAGTGAGCTATGCCAGATAGCTCTTCATTGACTTCTGTTCTCTCTATAATCCACTCAAAGATTAAAGACCTGGGATTAAACACTTTATGTTGCATGTGGATCCTTGATTCCCTGTGGGGCAGACCCTTGATGGAGAGGATAGGAAAACACACTTTTGCCACCATCACTCTTAACACAGGCGTACCTCAGGGCTGCGTTCTGAGCCCCCTGCTGATCTCCCTGTCTCAAAAAGACGGCATGCGGCACACTGGACTCCAATACAATCATTAAGTCTGCTCATGAAAGATGTGAATTGCCTGATAGATAACTACTGTATATGAACTCATAACTGACTGAAGAAGAGGGCCTGATAAATAGTCTTGGATAGTCAAGGAGCTTATAACGGAAGAGTCAGGGAAGGATCTATGACCTCTTCAATATCAACAGGTCCTGGGAGGGAGGGCCCTCTTAAACAGGTCCTTGGTGTTCATGTTACAGAGGGCCTGACATTAGCACTGCTTAAAGACTCAGGGGGGAAGAGAAGAGAAAGACAAGACAGAGACAGGTTCACCTCTTATGACCCGCCTAAAGGATAAATACAACCTGCACTGCAAGAATAAGACTAAGAGAAGCATTAAGGATCCCATCTACCTGGTTAATGGCCTTTTCTCCCAGCTGTGGTTGGAAATGAGGACATCGGATACAACAGGCCTTGCCTGAAAGGCTCAGGAGGAGATTCTATCCTGAGGTAAATCAAGGTCTAAATGTGATTATTGTCCAAGACTTTGCCCCCCAAAAATAACATACACATGCAGATATATTTACTCATATTCCTATTGAAATTATAATTATCACTGTAATAGTTTTAAAGGATGTTGAAAATAATACATTAAATTAAAGAAACATTTAAAAACCTTTATGGCTAAAAGAGTCTCACTTTTCTTGATTTCCCATGGGAATTTATTTTCATTACTTTGTTGCTACATAAAAACGGATAGCACTAATCGGATAATAAAAACTGCATTAAAAAATGAATGTGTTTTCTAAGTTACATCAAAATACATTTTTAAACCACCTAGGATTTATTAAATGTCCCTGAGAGATAAACACATTATTTCTGAGAGAATAGAATTAACATGGTCCTTATTAATAGTGTGAGAGACAGCCCTTCCCACTCAGGGAAGTTGTTTCTGGCATCACAAGAACGGAGTGTTGTCACAACTGGAGGAGAACCAACAGACTTTCTATGGCCTAAAAAGACAAACCTATAACAACAGAATCAACTTTGAGATGCATATCATAACTTGAAATTGATCACATTGATATAAACTTGTTTTCGGATGTTGATCGTCTGCTGCTGTCTCTGTCCCTGCTCGCAAAACAGGACAGGAGGGGAGGGGGAGCTGAGAGGTGAGCATTTTTTTTTATCTGAAAATCTACTCTGGAAGAGGCATAGTAAGTCTTTAAAACTGAGAAACCGACAAATTTGTACTTTCAGATCTTTATAACAAACACAGACACAATAATTTTAAATTTCAAAACAAGAGTGAACACATTTGAAAAGTAAAATGTTTTGTTATTTTAGTTAAAAGATATATTAAAGCCACATGTAAGAGTATCCTCGGAGAAAATTTAAGAGACAGAACAATACATAGATTTAAAAAAAGGTTAAAAGCCTTAGCAACATGTTTAAACCTGATATAATGAGACAAGCTCCGAAGATCTGAGTAAGCTACAGAAATTGCCTCCAGAGCCACTGCAGGTTATAACACAGTTTTAGAGCAAGAGCAGTGCCCATGCACTGATTTTACTTTATGCTATTTGTCACAGACACTTTTTATGAAAGAAATACAGATCAGTTGAAAAAGAGACTATAGCATTTTAAAATGCTATATGAAGTGTTTTTTCCTAGAAGTCCATATATGCATTAATGATCTACAAAAAATATGCAGTGCTGCTTATACATATTCAACATTGTAATATTCATTTAATACATTTAAAACAATGTATTTGGCTGTGTCTTGTAAGAGGGTTTGCCCGCAGACAATTATCACCTTGTTTCCCACTCTTCTAGCTTTATTAACACAGCTTTCCTTTCCACAGCAGGCAGATGTTTTTAGCAACCTAAGTATCAAGAACTGAAAACCTGTCAAGCACCAAGAGAGTGAGCATTTAGCAGCCTCAAAGCCAGGTGGTTTTTGATGAGTTGGTGGAGGCCAAACCAAAATGAGTGAGTACTTGACGAAAACATTCAATAAAAACCGGAGCACAGCACCATACGAGTGCTAATGCTTTCTCCTGTGTGATGACTGTGTTAAAGACATGGACTGTGTAAACATGGACGTAGTCTCAGTGACGTCACACATTGGTGTCTGAAGTGGCCTTTTGAAACTCGTTGATGGTGGTCGCCATATAGGAAATGCTGTCTCAAAGTAACTTCCTGTCAACTTAGTAACAGACAGAGCTGGAGCTGAGGCGGCCTTAAGCCTCCTGACAAACAGCTACAACACGTAAGCCCGTCACTCAGATGTGCCATGCCCCTTATTATAAATAACTTGAATCCTTAGAGATGGGGACTCGAGTTCACTACTGATACACCCCACTACCGCAGTATCGTCTGAGAACATCTGTAAGTGACAAGCCTCAGAGTTATACTGGAAGTCTTAGGTGTATAGTGTGAAGAGGAAAGGGGACAGCACAGTCCCCTGCAGCGCTCCTATGCCACTGACCGCCCGCTCAGGCACAGACCTCCCCAGCTTCACAAACTGTGGTCTGTCAGTCAGGTAATCCATGATCCATGATGACAACATCTTGGTGGTGTCTACCTGCATCAGCTCCAGCTACTCACGTAGCAGTACTGGCTGTATGGTGTTAAAAGCACTTGAAAAATAACATAATAAACATAATAAAAACATAATACTCACAGTGCTACCAGACTTGTCTAGGTGAGAGTGGGCTCTGTGGAGTAGGTAGATGATGGCGTCCTCAACCCCCACCCTTGGGCAGTATGCAAACTGCAACGGGTCCAGGTAGCTGGTCACCTGTGGTCTCAGGTGGGCCAAGACCAGCCTCTCAAGTACCTTCATGTGCAATGTTAGGGGAACTGGTCTGCAGTCGTTGAGGGCAGAGGGAGAGGGTTTCTTGGGGACCGGAACAAGGCAGGATGTTTTCCACAGCACTGGCATCCAACCCTGGCATTCTCACCTGGCTACTGGAGACAGACAGACAGGCTAGAGAAGTGTGGGGTAGGAGTGGGGCACGGTGAGAGCATGTTGGGGGGGGCAGTGGGTGCCGTCCAGGTAACTTGCGGGGAGGGGGGAGGATGTGTGTGGCTATCAGGGGCCGGGGAGGTAGCCAAAGGCCTCGTGCTGAACCTACTGAAGAACACATTCAGCTCATTGGCCCTTTCCTGACTACCTTCTGCCTGATTTTCTTTCACCTTGAAGCCGGTTATGGGCGGCTTGCTCTCCAGCTTCCTCCTGTATGCCTCCTTGTTTTCTCTCAGCCTCACTCTCAACTCCCTCTGTACGCTCTTCAGCAACTCACTGTCACCGTCCCTGAATGCCTTCTTCTTCTTAAATCACTGGTGATCCAGGGTTTATTGTTTGCACCTCACCGCCCTAGTAGGTACCACATTATTGACACAGAAGGAGATGTAGTCAGTTATACAGTCCGTCATGGAGTCAATGTTATTCCCATGGGGTTCGCAGAGCACATCCCAGTCTGTAGCCTCAAAACACCCTTGCAGGAGTTCATTGGTTTCCTGAGAGCACCTCCTGACTGTCCTTGTGGTTACCGGTTTCCGCTGAACAATGGGTGTGTAGGTGGGACTAAGCAGAACCAGGTTATGGTCTGACCTGCCAAGGGGAGGGAGGGCTGTGGATCTGTATGCATCCTGTATGTTTGCATACAGTAAATCCTGTGTTTTATTGTCTCTGGTAGGGCACATGACAAATTGGTAAAAAGTTGGGAGGGTTGTAGAGAGAGAGGCATGATTAAAATCCCCAGAGATTGCAATGAAGGCATTTGGATGTTGTGTGAGTATTTTAGCAGAGACTGAGTTGATGACATCACATGCTGTGTCGGCATCAGCTGACGGCGGTATGTAAACAACAATGGCAACAACACAGGTAAATTCCCTCGGGAGATAGTATGGACGCAGACTAACGGCTAACAGTTCGATGTTAGGGGTGCAGATGCGCTCCTTTACATTAATGTGAGAAGGATGACACCATCGGTTATTCACAAGCAGAGCAAGCCCCCCTCCTCTCTTCTTACCACTCAGCCTGTGATCCCGGTCAGCCTGCACAGTCATAAATCCATTCATTGTTGTGTTTGCGTCCGGAATATTCTCCTGCTTGCATGTCTCGGTGAAACACATTAAACTGCATTCTCGATATTCATGCTGTGATCTTATGAGTGCTCCGAGTTCGTCCACCTTGTTGACCAGTGACCTCACATTCCCCATGACAATCGAGGGGATGCAAGGCTTGAACCTTCTCCTCCTTGCTCTCCTTATAACACCGGCTCTGCATCCTTGGCGTCTTCTCCTTAGCTCCTCTGGAGATTTGGTGTCTCGTTCCCGTCAAAGGTAGTGGTTTGGAGAGCGCTAACAGCTGGTCGCGCGTGTAAACAATACCGCCGGCGTTGGCATACTGTACCGACACGAAAAAATATATAAAAACGGTAAAAACTAATAAAACTCGACTAAGCCACTTAGTGTCCATCTTGACTAACTCGTAGGCTACGACAGGTGACTTGACACATAACAAAACACTTAAAACGCTAGACAAAACCGGAGCTGCTGCAACAGGCTGCCAATAGCGCGGCGCTAACTTGATCCCCTAGTGATTCACTTTGTATGTTGATATAATGTCTCAGAATGAGTTATCGCTCTCTGTTTGTTGCCAATAATGGCTCTGATCACACATTCAGACAATAGGCCAAACAACATTACATACCTTTTCAACAACACTGAGCGATGCTGACAGAAAACAGTAAATGTTTGACGATAAAGACAGGGAAAACAACATTTTTGAAATGTACTCTGTCCTGAGGTTGCCTCCTTTGTTCCCTTGGAGATCTCTGCAACAAGACTCTCAAGACTGAGGGTGGCAACTCAATTAATTTCCAACTAACATATCCCTCTACTAAAAGTCTGTTAATACTTTAGGTCAACTGTCAAAAATGTCTTACAATAACATTTACAAGTTTATGCTGTGTTTTTGCTTCTTTTTTGTTTTTCACATTACACTGTCTTTGGTGCTGAACACCCAAGCTTCATCATTAGTAAAACACAAAGGTCTTTCACAGCTGAACTTGTTTCATATGTCTGCACAGCCTCATCTGAATTCTTCTCATCACCAAGCTTTATTTTATCCCTGTCGACACTCCTCCACCCACTCTGTACCATATTTTATATATTCCTTGAATTCTTTCCCTTAACATTTCTCCACCTTCCCTCATTGGCTCAGGTCCAATTCCCTCCTCCTCTGCTTCAGTCGCCCACTATTCTCCCTTTATGATGCTCCACACCCGTTGTCAGTCGTGCTAGTTTTACTCCAGAGGAACACAGGAGACGTGTGATATATGTACGTGAGGGGAACACGTTGACAACAGGCTATTCCATGGACCAATGTTCCCTGTTCCCAGAAGAGCTAGTGGGAGGGAGCTCGGCACAGCGGGATAGCCTTTTCCCCGTCCCTTTGAAACCTCGGTTTGCGCGCACTCAAGGTAAAATGAATGCATGTCAATGCTTGAGCACACATGGATTTGTGTGGCTTCCTGCACCATATGTTCTTGTTTAACTCCGTCCACATCTGTGCTGGCAACAATAGCAGTTCCGCCACAGGAATGACCACAGCCTGTCAGGGCTCATCACACACGTCCTAAATTTAAATGATGTGGGCGCCTCGGACTCCAGCCTCGTTTTATTGCTTTATGATGGAACCCAGGGACCCCTGACCTGCACAATCAACATTATTTTACGCTCATGACAATGTCCCGATCTACTGAGCGTATCATGAGGTTGAACCAAATTGTTTCCCTCTTGGGCGACATAACCCATGATGAGGTCATATACATCTATTCACTTGTGGCTTGATGAATGTATGAACACGCTTTGTAAATTAATATGACCTGCATCCATTCTCTCCTGTCCATGTAAAGCTAATTAGAACCAGTCGTAAGGAGGAAGACCAATCCAAAAAGTTGTTGGTTTTGGGATTTATCCGTTTGGAATTAATACTTTTCTTTTTAAAGAAGAGGATGTAACCAAACATGACATTACTCATTGGTTTATGAACCACCTTTTAATGGCTTAGTTTGGCATTTTTGCCTTAATTTTCTTTCTAGAGAATGGACCATATTTGTACAACATGTTGTTTTAGCATTTTTTACGTCTCTATCATGGTCAACAGGAAATTGCCGTTATAAACTGTGAACTCAAGGCAGCCAAACCCTGAAGTCTATCCAGCTTTGTATTAGCTTTAGTTCTTGGAGGGAGGTTAATTTTCAAAATAAAAATCATGCCTTATTAATGAAAACTCAAAGTCAGCCTTTGAGACCACAGGTTACATTCTTTAGGAGACATTTAACTGTGGTTATAAATCAACTGAGGTAGCCATATTGTCTCAACTGTTTGAATAAACTGCATAAACTGCATTTTTAGACTACAGACCGACGGCACGTCAAAGGCTACCCTCCTTCAAATACTGCCAACAAATCTGTACTCCTTTCCCTGACCCCCCTAGGATCCATCCAATGCTTCCTTGGTGGTCTCACATATCAGGAGATTCATTGTCAGCCAAACTGAGGTGGCGGACTCTCAAACGGACAAGAAATTCAATTTTAAATGTCAGTAATTGATTTTGAGTCAATAGTCAATAGCAACCAATACAAATGTTGAAAAACATACAAATTGTCTTTTGAATGATCGGATAATTTGTGACGTTAGTTATATTAGCTAGCTCTGGTGCAGCTGTTGAGGTTGCTAGGCGACAGGGGCAGTGCTACCAGTATAGCACTTCCTCATTAGCTTCACTTTAAAAAACAAAGTGGGTCCACTTCTTATGTGAACCATAAAAGAACTTCAACAGACCCCAAGCCTGACCTATATCAAGTATCCGCTGAGGTTCCATCCAAAGAGGAAACAAATTTTCACTCTTTTCGACACTGAGAAGAAGAAATGAAGGAGCTGAAAAAGAGAGCAGCCTTGGAATTTTAAATGGCAGAATGCATGATGAGAATAAGACATTTAAGTGCCATCATTGTTCTATTTTTAAAAACAGTTTCATCAGTCTACACAAATCTGATATTTCCCCTGCTAACATTTTTTTGTTGCCTAAAGGTTGAGTGACGTAAAAGTCTCTTTCTTCATGTACTTCATGATTTTCTCAGTATGTGTGTTGGACGTTGGATGAACTGATGTTGCTTTTATTACCACACAAACTTCTCTGCCTAATTGGAGAAATCTGTTTTTAACACAGCAGTGAAAAAAAGCATTTGAAAAGAAACACTGATCTAAACACACATCATGACCGTCAGAGGAAAATGGTTTTCCAGATGGTCATAAGTGTGTTCATAGAGCAATTACGTCATCTTGATTGATCAAATTAACCTAGAATTGACACTCTTGTTTCTCTTGTACAAATTAAGACAATGATCTCAAACCCCTTTACCCCAGTGTGCGACTGTTTTCACTGAGAATCATCCCGTCTTTGTTATTTCATTTGTGCTCTTTTTTTTTTGTTTTGTTCTGATTTGTATCTCAATATTATTGTAAATGAGGGAAACCTCAATGATTTTCAAGGCTTAAATAAAGGTAAAAATATATTAAACAAAGGGAATGGTGCATGTTGCCTATTATTTTTTAATATCACTTGTTTTTGCAGGAGTTGTGTTTAAATGTGATAAAAAACATCTTAATGTCGAGTGTGTCCTGGCAAAGACATGCTGCAGCGCAACAACATGGTTACAGCCACGAAACAGATCAGTAAAACAATTTTCAACCAAAACAAAGGGCATATTCAAAAATCAATGGAAATGTAGACTGGTGATTTAGCAATATCTGACTATCATTATACAGAGCAAAATATGCATTTTTCCATCCAAGGTTTCTGGAGTGTTCTGGTCAGTGTAGCCTGAGAAAAATAACACACCTTGTAAATCTTTCTAACTACTTCAGTGCTGTGAGAGGGGGATGGAGGGAGGGAGGGGTTAAGAAAGAGGAGGTGCAAAAAGTTGAGTCTTTGTTGATTTGTCTGCGTTTTCTCTTTTTCACTTATTTTTCCTTCTTTTATGGCCCAGATGCCCCTGTTAAGCCCCCCTGGCTCCCTGGAGCAGTGACTACATCCTGCGATCCAGGCTGTACCAAAATCAGGTAGAAACCCTTTTTTTTTTTTTTTTTTTTTTTTTTTTAATCTTTGCAGGGAGCTGCTGGAGCTACTTGCAAAGTATGACCTTTCAGCAGACTTAGAACAAATCACAAGACATAAAAAAAAGGCAGTAAAATTAAATGTGACTAGAAGAGTCTTCACATGCCAACAAGAGAAATCTTTCACTTGTGTTAAAACTCTTGAAAAACTGCACATCCAATATATAATGAGCTACCGGTAATTTAGTTCCCATTGTGTGTGTATTTTCCATTCAAGGTGAGTTAAACACCCGGAGTAAAATACTCTCAGCTCCTGGTTGCTGATTAGAGAATAATGGCCCATTGAATAGCATCATTTTATGGCTGGGTTGTTTCAGATGAGATACAGAGTGCTGGAGTTATCTGGGATTCTCCTGAAGATGAATTTTAAATGATCACTTATTAAACCTTTTATTCCACAGTGAGATCTTTTTGAATACAGCAGTTTGTGAAATAAAAAGGTAAACAGTGCAATAGTGCGATACATTTTATGATGTACTGGAAGTAAAAGGACTGAAAAGATATTCCTCTTCTGATTGTCTCTTTGGAAACAATCATGGCTGAAAGCTTTCTAAGTACTGCTTCTTCTCCCCTCTTCATTAAACTCAGAGGAAGGTATTTCATCCAGAATGATGCCAAATGGTCAACTACAGTCAACACTTGCTGTTTGAATCATAATTCGTAATCTTTAACTTTGTAAACTTTCTAAAAGAAACTTCTTTCTAACATAAAATGGTAAATGGACTTGAGCTTGCATAGCTCTTTTCTAGTCTACTGACTACTCAAAGCTCTTTAACACCACAGGTCACACCAACACATTCACATCCCATTCACATACTGATGAGGTTGCTATGTTACGGTCCATCAGAAGTAACTAATCCCATTCATACACATTACTTTAGGTTTAGTGTCGACACATAGGACATGTGGCTCCAAGACCATGGGGATCGAACCCCAAAACCTCCGGTTAAGAGAAGACCGACTCTTCCACTGATGCCACAGCAGCCCAATTTAACTATTTAGAAGTAATACAATTATAAGTCAGATATTCAATGAGTCACTATATCACAAAAAGACAAACTCATTGAAACTTAACCTTTTCCATATTTCATGACTTGGCATTTTTTCTTTGAATTTCGACCAATTTTATACAAGTCACTAAACTTAATTATTTGATTTTAAAGATACTATAGTCGCCTAAAGTCTGTTTTATTATGTGACAACATATGGTTGTCTTTAATATCATTGGCACATTGAGTGCTAGGGACTTACTTTTTTTCTGCTGTGAATCAGAAAGCTGGGCTGTTCTTGTAAGAGATCATTTCTCCTTTTGAGCGACCAAATCCAGCTTCAAACTGCAGAGCCTTTATGGAGACTCTAAACAGTTAATCCATACAAACATTCCTTTATTTGATGGCCTGTTGTGATTATTTTCCCATGCAGTCCACTTAACTGTTTTCCTGTTGCCTTGTGCGGAGTCTATTGACCAATCAGAGGCTGTGTTACAAACTTTCCTGGTTTTATGTAAGTCAGTGCTGATTCCAGAGTGTGTGATTTCTACCTCTGTCTCCTATCAACTGTTAGACCAGCACCTGGAATAACACAATCATGTCATGAATTAAATGTAGATTTTCCTTTGCACATATACTGATTACATGTAGCAGAGTGAAAAGAGCATTTCATGGCAAGTTACTAAAGTTTCATTTCATTTTCACACATTTGGTTTCTTAACACTGAATTTGACTGGAAGGGATATTAGAAGTTTGCGTTCCCAGCCAATACTAAGCTTTATTTAAGTGTATGACGTAGTTGCTCACAGTCAATATGTGACAAAGAAAAAAAACAAAAGCCTATTTCTTTTTACTTGCATTGCAAAGCTTCTGTGAAATCAAGGTTATTAGAACCACAACAATCACAGAAAATACAATTACTCGAGTGAGTGAGAATGTATTCATTAGACATTTATGTCCGGAAACTTTTATGGAGTTTTTTTAAAATCAGGAATCAAAAACTGCTGGAGTTGATTCGTGGATGATAAAGAAAAACCTAATAAAAGTGGTTGTTGAGTGTCTGCAGATACATATTTTATTATTTTAAGTATGTCAAGTTTTCCTTAAAGAAAAAACTTACATGGGGTGATCAAAACATGAAAATCCTGACATTAATTAAGAATGTCCCCTTACAGTTAGGACTAGATCCTTGTAAAGTGTCTTAGCCCTTAAGAGAGCTCCTGAGGTGTCAAACTGTTAGGAGTAGTGAGGCACACTTTTAACAACCTGAAGTGGTTCTCAAGCTAAGGAGAAAATGGAGAAATTTACAAATATTATTTTTGAATCATAGTTGTGCCAAACGGTCTAAAGCGATCTGTGCAGACATTTCAATCCATCTATTATTTTCTGTACAAAGCGTGACATGCATGTTGAGTTTCTCTACATGTGGTTACCTCCACAGGTGCATCCAATCACTGATTGAGACCCTTCACCTGCTGATATAGCAGATGAAGAAGCTGCTGCACAAGTGGGCATCTGATTTAAAACATCTTGTAGGCTATATACTTAAAAAGTATACGTCTTATAATTAATCACACAGAGATGTCTAGTCCATAGTGTTCACAGTATCTGGAGAAATGTGTCATACTGAGCAACGGGGTCGACCCCGCCTCCTCACTAAGATAAAAGTTTCTGTCCCTTCTTTGTTGCCCTGAGAATGTTCCTAAATCACTCGTAAAATAAAAAATCCTTGCTAGGATTTATTAAGCTAAGTTAGGAGCTCTCTGAGAGGATTCTCAAAGTGTTTGTGAATACAGGCCCAGATGTTTACAGTAGTTTAATTTAGAGAATTTAACATATGAACTGTTTCCTATTTGTGGATTACTTAAATATAAATATTGGTTTAGATTGTTAGAAAAAAATGTCTTCCTTTTTTTGTGATCATAGCAAAAAGATGTATCTACATTTGTATGAGAGAGGTAACAGTTAAAGCTTTAATCTGTAAACAAACTGCGCCCACTCTGCATTTTATTTTTCAGCTTGAATGATCAGACTTCAATAACTTATTTTTCACAGGTACAGTAAACAGCTCAAGAAACACCTAAAAACACAAAACAATGTTGACAATAATTGATAACGACTTCAATGACAATATTTACTACAGGGTCAAACAGCAACAAAAGCACGAACAATTACAAAAAAAAAACCTAAATAACAAAGGAAGGGTTACAAGTAAAAAAGGAACAACTTCTTAAAGAGTGTGGTGTGAAACAGCTGCAAAGCCTCTGCTGTAATTGCACGTCAGGCTTGTTCTGATGCTTGCTTGAATATGGCTCATTCACAAAGTGACATATTGAAGTGTGTCCCTTTAATATGCTCAAAGATGCTAAAACTTAGCTAATGAGCTCACTGTGTCACTCAGCATACGCTGCACATCATGTCGGAGCACTAACAGAGAAATAAAGAAGAACTCAACGCTACGGTTCTGAAATAAATGTGGATGCAAAATAAAGCCTTGATCAAATGAGCCCACGTCCCAGGGGACAACATCTGTTAGATGTCGCCTTGTTTTTCTCTAAACTAGGAGGCTCTTACTCAGTAATTACAGGCACTTGTCATTTTATGTGGAGCTCAACAGATTGTGGAAAAACGAAAAAAGAAGATCCGATATTACACATATGTTTCTGAATGACAGAGATCCTCAGCAGGTGTTTGAATGGAGACTGACAGACTCAATGGCTCACACAAACAGTATTTGAAGCTTTTTTAGTTTAGGCACAATACGTTTCTAAAAGTCTTAAAAAAACATCATAGGTTGCATCAAAAGTGTGTGTGCGTGCATGCTTGCGTGTGTGTTTGTGTTTTCTGTTTTAAATTCATTTGGAGAACGATGTAAAAATATCATGCACTTATTAAGGGTATTTCATGTTAGAGAAGTCAACACACACATTATCACATCAACACCGGTTAACAAACTCGTTCACTGTTCACGTTGAAGGTGTGGACACTCTCACTGTAGGTCTGGTCATTTTTCGAGAGTTGTTTGTTCAATCTTAAAAAAGGAAATGCACTCGAAGCTGCCTCTTACTAGAAGCAGTTTTTAATGTTTTTTTCTTTCTGATCTCTTTTTAAAGATTTTGTGCAAGAATGCAGAATCAGAAGCATTCAGCTTTCTGTTTGAAGTCCGAGTGGCTTCCTTTTATGTCAGTCAGCATTGGCTTTACCCTACAAAGAGTCTGCGTGTAGAGCAAACGAGAAAGAATGTACCTGTTGTGATGTAATACGGGGACTTATCAGTGGTCAACTAATGATGATTTAGCTCTACCTGATCTCTATAAACAGGCATGTGCATACAAGTGCAGTTAACAAACTAATCCTAGACGTTGACTCTGGACTCCAACTCCATTCTCGCTTCTCTAGTTGTACTGTCAATAATCATTGAAGTAAAGAAAGTCTTGGCTGTCCTGTATTGCTAAACACAAGCTGCACTGGAAGTCCTGAAAAGTTTGCAGACGCTCACTGAGGCTGCATTGGCGTTGAAAACTGGACGTTGGGTTCTGTGGTTGATGTTGTCTTCATCCTCAAAAGAACAAAACAAGTTAGAAGTGGTGTGGGGAAGTTGTTTAATTTATATCAGTGCATGTTATGCATTTTTATTAGTAGTCATATTTAGGATTTCTCAATAAAGTCATTTTTTTTATGTTTAAACCACATTTATTTCTTATCATCTTTGCATTCCACATGTACTTATGCATCTATCCTTCGTTTCTACATGAAAATAAACTCTTGTGTGCATTTTTCTACAGTGTGGTCATTTTACATTTATCTGTTAAAGAGGACATATTATACCCCCTTTTCCTCCTTTTCAAACAGTCCCCTGTGATCTAAATGAAACATCTGTGCTGTGCTTTGGTCAAAATATAACTTGAATCAAGCACCAGAGGAGGTTTGTGACCCTGTATAAACCAGCTCTCTCAGAACGCTACGTTTTGGTGTGTGTGTCTCTTTAAATTCAATGAGCACCACCCTGGGTTTTCCCGGTAGACATTACTCCTCTGTAGTGAGAATAAAAATGGCCGATCTGTGTAAAAGTTTTGTTCTAGACTGAGGGTTTAGTCCATGGGTGGAGATACCAGGGGAGGGGAGGGGATTTATTTTATTTTTTACTAGAATCCCACTGTGACATCACATGGAGGAGAGCAAATTTGAAACAGAGCATTTTCCTCTGTGTTGGACTTATGCAGACCACAAACAAATAACTGGATGGGTTTATTTCACATGTTGTGGGTCAGTAGACACTCAGGTTACCCAAATATATGTTCAAAAAACACTGTAGAAGTGGATTTTTTAAAGGGGACATAATATGTCCCCTTTAAAAAGTAAAGCACCTTGCAGTCCACTCAATCAGCCACATCCCCTTGTTTCAATTGTTATGAAGAGTTATTCAGCTTTCTTTTGGCTGTGACCAAACTTCCATAAAATCTTGTGCATGTGCCTGAATCCACATCATCTAGCAGCAATTTGGCATGACTTCCAACATGTTCACTGCAGAATAACAATGAAAAATGAAAAAGGCTTCTATCCACAGGCAGTTATGCAACAGGGACCATGAAAGCACCATGCGATGCAAACAATTACCGCCCTTCATATTGTGAGGAGGTTTGTGTGTTTGTGTCATTTCCATATAGCCCTCGAGTCATCTGGGAAATGCAAACTGCTTTCAATAAAAGGATGGTAAACAGGAGGTGGTTGGAGAAATGCCAACACACTCATGCACATCAGCTCCAGTGACAGCGAGGAATTTTTTTTTTGGTCAATGGTAAAATGTATCACAGCATCAATATTTAAAGAGTATTGCTTCTGCTTACAGTCAGTTGGATGTGTTGGCGAAATGGCCAGGATCCAGGAGCAATACTTTAATCCTGCAGACTACAACAGCAAAGAGGGGAAATTGGTGCCATCAGAATGCCTTTTCTTGGAGAAAGCTGGCCTCTAAAATCATTCCCAGAGCCACAGGCCCACATAAATTATACAGCAGACCTATGAATCTTTTTATTCCTGATTTTTTTTTTTTACTGAAAGTAGGGTGATATTTCCTCTATCATACTCATGCTGTTCACTGTCATACCGAAAAACACTGTATAGATTTTCATTCAGCACCATGAAAGTAATACCACAAAGATGACACAACATCGATGCTGTTAAAAGTCTGTTTACCAAAGGTCAGGGCCCGTATTCACAAACATTCTGAGAATCCTTTCAGAGAGCTCCTAACTTAGCTTAAAAGATCCTAGCAAGGAGACTCTCAGAGCATCTCTGAGCAAGGAAGAGACAGAGGCTGTTTTTGAAACCGCATACTATACTACTAGTACATACTGATTTGGCCAAAATGCAGTATGCAGTATGCAGTATGTGAACAACTGCGAGATCTGCAGTATGCCAAAAATACCAGGATGTCATACTGATTCGGGAAAATTGTACAGTTTGCATCGGACCAGTCTACCTCGCATACTGTTTCCCACAATGCAAAGTGCCAGGTCAAAGATCAAAATGCCGGAGCGCAGCTGTTTGAACTCGTCGGTGGCGGTGACTGAATATCTTGACACATTATGAACCAATAACAAATATGACATGTTCATATATTTATAAGTCTTACCACCTCGGATTTTCCTGCTTTGTAGACTGTACAGTGCATGTGCCACTGCTGGACAAGCAGCTGCAATTACAGGGTCCTTGGCTTGCTCTATTACTACAAATTATTCACAGCTGAGTAAAACCAGTTTAACCGGGGCCAAGCATACTGCAAAATAACTGACGACTGGCAGTCATACTACATACTACTGTTGAACTCAATATGCAGGATACAGTATATACTGCATACTGATTTAGATAGTAGTATGTAGTATGCGGTTTCGAAAACAGCCAGAAACTTTTATCTCAGTGAGGAGGCGTGGTTGACCCCGTTGCCAGGTATGACACATTTTTTCAGAAGCTGCAATTGGTTAATAAAAAAATTGAGATACAAAGTCAATCATAGAATATAGTCAGACATTGTGTAATTATTAACACTTGAAATCACATGCCCACTTGTGCAGTAGCTTCTTCACATGCTGATGGTCGCATCAGCAGGTAAAGGGTCTTAATTAGTGATTGGATACACCTGTGGTGGTAACCACATGTAGAGAAACTCAACATGCATGTTTCACTTCGTACTGAAAATAGTCATAGACGGATTGAAATGTACTTCGGAAATAGGTAGTTGATATACATAGGAATAAATGGAGAGAATCAAGTAAAGAACAATTACCATAAAACTGTACTGAAGTTCATTGTTGTATAAGTATTCCGACTAAAAGTTAATTCCCATCGGTCAGCATCTTTAATTATTTGCAGGTGAAATGACAATGCTGTGCTAAATTATTTTATCAGACCTTATGTGCTGTGTTTTTCTAAAAGAGAGAAGAAAATGTTTGTCTCCTGTACAACTAAAGTTTGTGTCTCATATCCCTGAAGAAGACACACCAAGTTTGGCATGACTTCACCTTTCAGACAAGACGGGCTAGGGGAGGACTGGGGCACACACTCTGACTGTCCACACAGAATTCAAATGTCAGACTGTGCCTCTGAGTCTGTAACCTCTTGACCGTGTATGCAAATCATGGGAAGGGGTGACAGTGAGGAAGAAGTTGGGCTCCTGGGAGGAGATAAGCCTTTCTGCCTCCTCAGGTGGTGAAGCTCAGGATTAAGGTTTGCATGGGCCTTTTTCCAGCACGATAAGCATTTTTGACATTGAAGCAATGCAGAGGCTTCAGGCATGCACTTTACTATACATTCTTGATCATATGATTCAATGTTTAAAGGAGCAATATGTCAGATATCTACTGAATTGAATAATCAAATTAACTAACTGTATCATCAGACATTAAGGAAACATGCTATGCTGAAGTGCTGCTTCTCTGACAACAATGCAGCAGCCAGTATGTCCTCCTTCTGAGTTTTCATTCTGGTTCAGAATGGGCTGCATTTGTTTGACAAGCGGTTTTAAGGCACCCCCACATGGCAGTTTTGGACGCCCCTCGGTTTACCAGATATGAGACCAGTTATCACTACAAACTAATAGGTTTGTCAGCAATGGAAGCGGGCAAGAGAACTGGTTCAGTTATAACTGATTCAACCCTATAAAGACTCAGGAATTTTCTTAAAAGCTCCATGAGCAGAAACGTGGAATACTAGGATCAATTCTGGATATGTTTATGACATATTTGTTATGACAAATGGGGGGAGGTTAGAAAGAAGAAAGATTTTAAGACAGAGCTGGCTAAACACTAAAGCTTCAGTGTCCACAACATCAACTCTAGAGAGGAGGGGGCTGGGGGGAGACTGCTCTCTCCAATGTTTTGAATTTGGACTACAGTACCAATTTTAAATGCTCAGTGTCAGAGTTCCAAATCGCTCTTTTAATGTTTGACTTCAAGTAGTTCACAATGAAAAGGTCTGCATGACTCTTTTTCTCATCTTCAAATAGCTAAAATATCCATTATGGTAACTTGTGTTGCAGTTATAATACAGAAGCAAGCCCACATTTCTATAATTGAGATTTGTCCTGTTCCATATTTTAGAATGAAATAAGCTCACTTTGGGATTTAATCAGACCAGGATCTTTTCTAAAGCATTGTGTCACAACATGTTCTTTTTACTTGATCTGAAGTCTTTATCCGATCTCAGGTATACAACGATGGATAACAGAGTCAAATCAATAAGCTGGACAAAGCCATTGATATCCAAATAAAGACAGTCAATACTGCTTTTGACTGACACTCCATGTCTGCTTTTGAATTGCAATGGATTTCTCCCGCTCTCTTTTCCCCCTTTTCAGTGCCATTGACTTGCTGGCTAATGAATTTGCCTTGTGTCACTTTGCACGACAGCTGTCACTCTCCAACTTGGCACATTGGTACGCATCAGGGGAGAGAAAAAAGGCAAACCCGATCGATTGACGTTAATTATGCGGATGTAACGAGGGACGGTGCACACTAGTCTGTGTCTCCTCTAAAGGAGTCGATAAAGGTCAGGCAATTAGTTTTCCCCCCCCCTAGGTTTTTTTCTTTCAGGGATTCAATAATGTCACTACGGTGATGGACACTAAGTCTGAATCATCAGATAAATTATCCGGTCTTAAGGTTACAGATCTCACTCTAACCAAATGCTTCTGCCAAAAATATGTGCTCAATCTTTCAAACATGATGATAAATTGAACAGCGGAGTTAGTAGTGCCCGTTGTCCAGAGAACTGTGTATACTCCTAATTCATATACATTTTTTTATTAAAGCAGCCAGTCCAGTAAAGGATAAACACCCTGTCATCTAAACAATGACATGTAAGACTTCTCTTGCATATTTAGTTCACTTAAAAATGGGCCTTTCACATTTGTTCATTGTCACTTAACTTCTGCTGCTTGAATTCAGGAAGGAAGAATCATTATGGAATTGACACAAGCCACAAAAGAGGAGCACATTTTCAGATCAATACTGGCTCATAAACTCTAAGGTGAGACAATTACACAATTATGCATTGTGAGTGAACTATTTCACATTGCTTAGCCGTGTTGGAGGGTAAAATGTTAAAAAGCAAAGGGAAGGGCTGATTTACGCAAAAAACTCCTTTCTGACACATACGTATGTTTTGTTATTCAAGTAATCGGTTATTCAGTTACGATTTCAGATAAAGTAGTCTGTGACTTTAAAATGCATGCAAGTATAAACATAGAAAATCCCTGATGTTGTGTCAGCCAGAATGTGAAGCTCAGGATGACAGCGGGGCCGGTTCATGCCTTTTCCATTCTAAAGGGGGGAAACATTGCAGCAGCATACAACTACTGAATGATGCACATCTGACTGGATTTAAAGTTGATATATGCAATAGAGACTGAATAATAAGTGGGCTTGTGCCGTATACCTGCGTACACTCTGCACTACACCATTGAGACAGACGAACATATGGCCTGCTCAAAAGCTGCCGTTAATATTACCCAAGTTTTATACATACATTTGAAAGAAGATAAGGTAATTGTATATAACAGAAAACATCTGTTTGCCACTCTGATTTACATATTTTCTTATATTATACTTCAGTAGAGTCTGACTTACATGAATATGACTACAATATTTGATCAACTTCAACTTACTTTACAGAGTATCCTAAAAAATGAACAAAATCATTTACAGTCTTCGGTGACTTCTCCAAATTTGGATTAAAACCTGAGAAGTGACGTCTGTCTACAACTGTCTGCAGAACTGGGCAATCCATGCAACCCCTGGCAAAGTGGTTTCATCAAATCGGACATTTTTCTCTATTGTGGACCCTGTTCGGTTCCACTGAATCTCAGTTTTGTTTTTTTACAGGTCAATGGCATGTAAGGCAGATATGCACTCATATTCAAACTTTTTTTAAATTTATTTATTTGTTAGGGACAGTGCATATTAATGAACAGCTGTAACAATTACAGCTGTAACAATTACAGCTGTAAGAATGCCAAATTATAGCAGAAGTGCTAGTTTCCATCTGTTGTCCCTAGGCAGGTAACAGAGAAAGATAAAATACAAATACAAATACAAAGTGACACAAGACAATAACAGAGGTTAAAGGTTAAAGGTGGTCACAGACTTGATTTTCTTTTATCCACTGTTTGAGGTGTGTTTTGAAGGTTGCACATGTTTGTGAGTCTCTCATTGTGAGTGGGAGAATATTCCAATATTTAGTTCCTTTGACTGACAGAACAGTTTGTCCGAATGTAACGCGTCTGTATGGGACCTCACAGTCTCCTCGGGCTGTGGCCCTGGTGCCGATCCCACTGGCAGACTTCAGCTTTATAAAGTCCTTCAAAGGAGGAGGAGCAAGTCCATGCAAAATTTTATATATAAAACATGCATTTTTAAAATGAACAAAATTTAGTGAATTATGTTTATCTAAAACAGTGCAATGGTGAAACGAAAATAGCTTGTTGTCAAAGATTTTTTGGCCTTTTTAAAAAGAGATTGTATTGGTTTAAGTGTTGTGCCTGCAGCAAGTGACCATGTGGTTATACAGTATTCAATATGTGAAAAAATCATAGAGTGTAAAAACATTTGAGCAGCTTTGATAGTCATGAAGGATCTTACCTGTCTAAAATTGTTAACATTAAAATTTACCGCCTCTGTTAATTGTTTGATGTGTTTTTTAAATGTTAATGTTGGGTCCAGTGTTAGACCTAAATATTTAAACTCATTAGTTAGACTAAGCTCTACACCTTCCAGGTAAACGCCGGACTGCTGAAGGCTGGTAAGCAGTTTCCTGTACAAATAAGATCTGGTATGTGTGGAGGGCCAGCAACATAATAAGTCTAGACCGCTTGAAGGTGGAAAGTGAGGATTTATTCCATCAAAGTGAGAGGTAAAAATTTTTAAAATGCTGTCAACTCTGTGTGTTTGTTTCCGTGTTTCAATAGAACCAATGACACGGTAGCTTGCAGGTGTTATTATGTTTCTGTTCCATCTGTCATAAAACAGTACAAGAGTGTTATAAAGGTGCTTGTTTCAAAAGTGTGAAGAAATGATGTAAACCATTCAGAGATTTCTGACAGTCCATCAAATCCCATTTTTTCCTCCTATTGTACTTTAGGTCTTACTGTCTGAAAAAATGAAAAAGATTTATAACTCCTCTTACAATGTTCCTACGATTATAAAAGGAACACAACAAAAGACCCACAGAGGAAGCCAGTCAGCTATCACACTAAAACTGTCCACACATGCAGACACACAGCCCTTATATCTGTATCTGTCAGGCAAGTAGGCCACACCACAAATATGACCATTTGTAATGGCAAACAAGGATTGTGAAAGAGAGAAAGTGCTATTTATTTAACACAAGGGGTTTTCCTGGCTCTGCATCATAGTGGTTATAATGAGCTTTGTCAGAATGACCGATTAAAACCCTTCATCACCCTGAGACCCGTCCCTCCCTCCCTCCGTCCCTCCCTCCCTCCAATGGTCTATGTGTCTGCGCTCTCCTTACCCGCTCTGTCTCTCTCTGTTTCTCCCATGTGCAGGCTGCAAATAGAATCTGTCTCCGTGATCAGCTGAGAAATTAAATGTGCCCACTCTGGCCTCAGCTTGCCTCTTGCTCTGCATAAATAATGGGACGTGTTCTCAATAGCTCCACGGCTATCGTAAGTCTTTTGTGTGATGCATCTTATTCCAGGTGCCTAGCCATTATTTTTCTCTGCTAGCTGCTGACTTAGTCCTTTGACATTTTTATAGCACAAAGACTTTTTAATAAGATCTATAAATATGATATCCTCCTTGTATGAGACGAGGAGGAGAGAGGGGACTAATGTGTCTATTTCATACAGCAGCATTGTCATCACAGTTCAGAGTTGTGTTAAAAGTGTGGCGTCTAAAGTGAGCTAGCTGCTCTTTGTGGCTGCTACTGGGCTCTATGAAGCTAATGCTAACCTTTGTTGGGGGTTTTCTTACCTTTAGACTAGTCATTTAGTCTGAATTTAAATTTCAGTTTAACCCACTAGGAAATTGTTTGACTTCTTGATGAAGGCTTGATGTCGAAAGTCTTTAAAGTCAAAGTGACCATGCCATATTTTTATATAAAAACGTCTTGGCACAAAAACACAGCAAAAACTAGGGCGTTGACGGCTCACCGACGGTCCAACTAGGACCGACAGCCGACGATCTCCTTGGTGTGTCAGGGCCTTAAGGTAATCCTCTCTTTGCTCTTGCACTACAAGTGATCCTCCTTTAAAACTTGTGGAGTTTGCTTTTTAACTGTCTTGCCACCACTGAACTGACAGCGTCAGGCCTGCCAACTTAATGAAGTGGAACATTTGGTAAATGGCAATATGAGTGTGTTGAAATACACGAGAGAAGGGAATTGGGAGCAGAAATAGTAGCTTATAGCCAGAGGGTTTTATTTGCTTAAAAACTGGAGTATGAAGTAAATTAGCTTTGACACTGAAAACTGAGATTCAGCAACTAACAAGAGTAACAAGAGAGTCAAAGCTATCCACCTCAGTCGGGTTTATTTGACTTCATTTTGATGAATTTTCACAATGCAGACTGTACTTTATTATGGGCAATTAACCAATATTTAACAGTGCTGTATTTTTCCACTTTAACCCCACCACTATTTCGTTTTTTTTTTTTACTTTTTATGCCTTTATTTAGAGATAGGACAGTGGATAGAATCAGAAATCAGGAAGAGAGAGCGGGGAGTGAAGGCTCGGATTCCAACCAGGTCTGCCCACTTGGAGGATAACAGCCTCCGTACATGGGACACGCACACTAACCACTAGGCTACCCGCAGCCCGTAACCCCACCACTTTTTAGTCAAGCACTGCATATAGCTTGTTTTACTTTCTGAGGTCTTCACAAATTCTTCACTGTTTTATCTCCTGCCAAATTCAGCCAAGGTAAATTACATTTTGAGTATGCTCAAGGCACTTAAAAGCCATCATATCTAAATCTCTTACAGAATTAGACTATGTCTCAGACAGTGAGGAGGAATTCAGGGTTTCAGCCTGTACAGAAAATAACTTCTAAAAACCCTCAGCAAATCAAAGCCAAGTCACAACATTTGTTAGATAAAAGATACAATATCATAATACCAAAAATCATTAAGCACTGATTACAAATGGCTAATGAATTTCTATCTGAAATAATCTCCAAGTGTCTCCACTATATTGTGGATGAGAGAATTCTGTTAATTATTTGAAAAGATGATGTAATGAAACTCAGTACGAGCTCAATGAGATCAGACTCTCCCCGTTCAAACATCAGCACAAAAGGATGAACAAATGTGCTGTAAAATATCTGCTTCTGTAATTAAAAGGTAAAATGCCCAAGCCTTCACTTTTAAGTACGACTCTCCAGGTGCATTATGGTTCAGCTAACTCATTAAAAAAATACTGTTAAAGATTCTAGTGTTTATTAAACTAACAACAAAGCTACATCTCTACATGGATTCTTTTGTCAGTGTTGTGGAATTCAGAAACACAGTTATCTTGTTTTATTTACAGATGCAACAATTAAATATGAAACTTCTGCTTGGAAAAGTAGTTGTCTGGGAAACCGCAGGGTATACGGTGTCATACAAAGTGACTGAAATAAAGCTGCAGGAACAGCATTCTTTTTCTTTTACATTTTCCACAGCAAAGATTCTCGAATGGTGTACCCTTAGTTAAGGTGGTGGGGATGTTTAAAACATGCTTTTGGATAAAAGGTAAATGAACTTGAGCTTGTTTAGCTCTTTTTTAGTTTTTTGACTAAACAAAGCGCTTTTAAACCGCATGTATCACTTACACATTCACTGATGGCAGAGGCTGCTATGTAAAGTGACCATCAGAAGTTACTAATGCCACTCACACAAATCCATACACTGCTGACAAGGCAGCAAGAGCAACTTGGGGTTAAGTGTCTTGTCCAAGGACACATCGGACATGTCGCTGCAGGGGCTGAGGATTGAACCCTCGACCTTCTGGTTGAGAACGACCGACTCAACAAACTGAGCCACAGCCGCCCCAAATGCAGCTTTGCGGGAAGCCGCCTCACTCCCACCGAAACAGGAACTTTATGTAACCATGGTTTTATGTCACTGGAATAATAATTTGTCCAGTTAAATAACATTAAGCAGACTCATTAAAGTCACTACACAATGAAAACAAAATTCTTTTAAACTTTGAACTCTTTTCAAGTTGTCCTGAGTTGTTATCTTGTCACGTTTTTGAGAGTTCCTGTAAACCTATAACCCTTCCCAGTCAAACACAGCTACCATAGTACATTAGTTAAATTCTTCATATAATGTTAACATTTTCATTGTTACATTTGTATCATACTACAATGTATTTTAATCTTATTTAAAGGCGTTTAAGTTGGTTTGGATCATTTTATGGAACTTGTATGCATGGATCGTCTCCCATGAAGAACAATGAAATGAATGTGTCAACACTTGTTCAGTATGCCAGCATTGGGGCTAACTCACAGTTGTTTTTTTTTAACAAACCACCCACACTGTAACATCAGAGTTTTGAAATGGTTCTGGATTTGTTGGACCCTCCATACAGAGCAGAAGAGTGCATCGAGAGAGTGTAAAAAGTGGTTTGAGAAAGGCCTTTTATGGCATGAATTAAAGTGGGAAAAAAACACATCCTGATCACGCAGCCCCTCCCACTATAGAACACCTCCAAGTGTCTCAACTAGAAGTTCACAAGGTCATATAAATAAAGCTAATTTAGGCATTGTAACAGGATTTTAAAGTCAGCACACTGTTGACCCAAAACTCCTGATGGTGCTTTTTGTGATCGTTGGGTGAGTTTATGCCTTTTATCCCACTTCCTGTTTAACTCTCAGGGGGTTGACTCCACTTTGATGTGTACTTTCTTAATTGATAAACTGGGAATGGGGAAATAGAAATACATACATAAAAAATATCACGGACGAGACAGAATCAGAGATGCCCAGCATCACACTGCTTAGAAGATTAAAGATATTTTTGACTTGAAAGCTTGAATTTTACATTTGACCCAAATGTGTCGAACACTTGGTGGTTTCTGGGAGGACCGCAGGCTTGGCTGATATAGCAGGGGGAGGAATGCTTTTACACCCTGGTAATGGAGAAACACAGGATGGTCAGGAAAGAAGCTTTGGCAATGTTGTGAAATTAAAGTAGCTTTGCTGTTGTACTTTGTTTTTGTAAAAATCTTCTTATCTCTATACTATCAGTATAAAGAGAAACGCCCAAGGTGTTGGATATCTGTAACAAGCCTTAATTATAACCTTATCAAAGCTGAGTTAAGATAAAAGTAGCAACACCCCAGGCAGCCTTTAAGGAGGTGGTGCTTTTCATCAGAACTCAAAGATACACCTCAGCGGTGGTGTCACAGGAGGTTAGGAAGGAAGGAAAACATCCCGTCCTCAGTTATTATAAATCAGGTGTTCAGACAGTTTCTATATCTGATGCACAACTTCAGGACACAGAGCGAGGTGGAAGGTGAGCTGAAGACTGTGCTGTGTTATGACATGTCATCATCCGAATGGAGTTAAATTTCCATTACAAAGCTGTCATGAACCTGAAAATTAGTCTGACGGATCGTCTGAATACATACAAGCAGGTCTCACAAGCAAGTCATTAGATACCAATATTCTGATCATTTTCTGTCAATTACTTCAGCCGTGACCATCAGATCTCCAGGGGGTCGCCTCTCTATTGACAGAATGGCACTTCAAGCCCCAGTTCCTTCAGCATACATGTGGACACAGAACCCTTAGTTGCTCACACGGCATGTTGTGCATGTGGTGAATGTGATTTGATGGGCAGATGGGCATTTTACGTAGTAGCATCTGCCATCAGTGTGTGAATATGCGTGTGTGTGTGTGTGTGTGTGTGTGTGTGTTTGCAACCCATACCCCAAACATGCTTTGAATGGTTGTAAGACTAGAAAAAACATGCAGAATAAAAAAACACTCATTACATGCAGTCCATAAATAAACACATTCATCAGATTCAAGACATCTATGACGCTCCTAAGGTCTTACACAACCTTTTTTTTTCCTCCACATGGTCAGATACGCCATTTCATAATTGGTGGAGTTCCTCTTTAAAGGAAGAATGTGCAACACATTAATACAGCAGAAATCACGTATAACTGTGTAAATGTCTCTCTGAGTCATGAATGTCTACAATGAATGAGAAGTGTGAGTCCCGCCAGCTGTATGTTGTCAGAGTCGTGTTTACATCATGTTTACATGGACGGCCTTGCATATAAATCTGTTTCAGTCAAGGACTAGAGAAAAGAAGAAAAACATACTCACTGCTTATTTGGATGTCACACAAGTGTGTTTGGATCTCGGTCATTCTGTGTCAATTTATGTGCAATATGAAGCTTTGAGCTAACTAAAATGTGCTAACATTAGCCTGCTAACACAACAATGCGGGCCACAGAAAACTGAGGCTCGAGCCACGGGACAATTTTGTCGCTGCTTGCGCTTAATGGTGCTTAATTATGGTGTGTTCTAATTGATAACTCCTTCGTACGCGAGTGGAGAGGGGTTGGAGTTGTGTCGCTGGAGGAGAGCGGAGGCTTCAGAATAGTGGAGGCGTCTCCATACAGCAGTTTGTTTTGGTTTCATGCTGGTGCTCAAGGGCGACATCTACTGGATCAGAAAGTTGCGCATTCTTCCTTTAAGACTGAATTTAGTTTGGACATCTGGAGTTGAAACTGACCTACACAACTAGAGGGTCATTTGTTCAAATTATTTATGCATTTGTATTGTTTTCTTTCAGTTCTTCAGATTGTACTGATGTTTTAATAGTAAGACCTACAGGAGGTTGTAAAAGTAGAAATAAAAGGCTACCCACTTGGAATTACTTCAACTTCACACACAAAACTATAAAGGTCGAGGTGGATGCATCCAGTCTTGTATTAAAAAAAAACAATGTAATGTTGTGCAGAGTTACCAACACTGTTTACTACCGCCCTGTGATTTTATATACAGCACCCACCCATATTACCTTATTTTACACCCAAACTAAAGCCTATCTGTAATTAAAGGATTTCTTTCTTTAACCGTAACGGCTCAGGACTCTGCTGTACGGGTGAGCTATTCCCAGACTGCTGTTGGCTTTGTGTTTAATGGGGCCTACGGGTGTTACAATAACATTAAATGTGGCCAGTCAGGGCCCCTACTCATGTCACATAAAAAAGAACAAGGGCCGTTGTGCGTGACATTTATGAGATAGTTGGCTGAGCAGTGAGTGTTTGGAGATGCTGTTTGTTGTTGGCTGAAGGTGTCTGCTGCTCACAGAGATTGAAATAGACAGCTAAGCGATTGATCGTGGAATGAGCGGGGTGTTGTGCAAGATAATTACATAGAAAAACAGAAAGAAAGCAACACCACAGACACTTACAGCCCATGTTTCAGTACTTGGGTGTGCATACATTATAGACAGTATTACATTTCATGTATGACATTTGGCACATACGTTATCCATTTGGCTGTCTAAAACTGGATATGTTACGACCAGTGAATTTAGGACCCAGATGCAGGACACATAAACAGAGGGGTTGATTGGTAATGAGGTTTATTGTGGCAAATGGAGATGAAGATGGGTTGAAGATTATGGAGGTTAGCAGAGTGAAGGGGATGAAGGCTGACCAGACCAGAGTAAGGGTGTGAGCGTGGCTGAGCAGTTTTGAGTCCAGAGAGCAGGTTGAGGCAGATGGCTGAGCAGGAAGGCAGGTGGGTGAATGGTGATCCTGAAGCAAAGGAAAAAACAGCATGAGACTCAAAAACAAAACTAGTACAAAAGATTATTCTCAAAGATCTTTCAAAAGCTTAATTAGCTTGAGATGTAGTCTACCGCAGTAGTTGACTCAACAATCCGGTGATGAGTGGATGGAGAGCCGGGGTATATATACTGCTGAGTTGATGATGAGGAGATGGAGAGCTAGTGTGCAGGTTTGAGCAGGTAAAAGGAATGAACCTCAATCAGGAGGGAGCCACAGAGTGAGAGAGCCATGGCAGGATAATCATACCTGAAAACAAAGAAACGACCTTAAACCACACATCTTTTGTCACATATAGATAATAACTGTAATCTCAACATACAGTAGAGTGGAACTGGAGCAGAAATGATTGAGTTCATGGTGACAGGTTGTTACTCTGTCATTTTCTTATGTTTACAGTATTTGTTGATAACATAATGGTTTTGTGTACTGTGAAATGTTGAGGTTATTATTCCATCGCATGGGTTTAGACTGTTTATACACGGCAAACAGTTGCTATGTTTGCAAGGACAGAAATAATCTGAATGAAAGCCTGATTCATGTAAACACCTCAATCAAAAGTGATATCCAATCTGGCGCATTCTGTGGTTTATGCCGTTCTTTCTTCAAGGCATCCATGTAAACACTTCTGATCGTATCTTCCTGGTTGGTGTAAAATGTATTCTTACTGCGCATGTCTGGAGGCCCTCCTCCGCTCTCCCCCTGTTTATTCAGGTCAAGTATGTACCGCTATGCATTGCCCTAATTGAAAGAAGAGAAGAAAAAAAGTGTTGTTTTCAGTACATGGTGGTTCAATCTTAAAAAAGATACAACCATCCGGAGTCTCTAACAGGAGCGAGAAGAAGAAGGAAATCTGTGTGCACAGCGAGGGCTGAATGGAGGAGCAACACCTGGAGGTTTTTTCAGTTAGTTTATAACAGGCCGAGTCAATTTTACAGCACATCGGACAAAAACTAGACATTAAAATAAGAACTGAATAAGAAGTTCTGGATCTCACACAGGAGAAAACTTTATTGACACAGGCCGATTGACAGAAACATGTCCTCATAACGTACAAAAGAAGAGAGCTCCATTTCTATTTTTTTTTTCATTTCATGTAGGTAAAGCTTCTTTTTTTTTCTGCTATTTGTGCATGACAATATTGTTTTATTGTAATTAAGTGATTGATGCATCAGGTGCGTAAACGCCCCAAAATATTCTTTAGAAATGCCTGATGCATGTATCTGCATGCCATAAGCAGATGCCTTTATTCAGCAGCAATGTAAACAGGGACATTGGATTGATTTGAATTGGGTTGAACAAATGAACATCTGCACATGTACACAGAGCCAATGTGACCGGACAAGAGGCATACTTCCTCAATGATTTACATTTCTAAATTAAACTGGGATTAAGCATGTTTTATAAATTAAACAGATAGGTGACACATTCATGTTACTGTGTGTGTGCAATATAACTGTCATGATATTTGAAGTTACTTAACAATTTGGTAACGTGATTTTTTTTAAAAAGTTCACTTGTTTAAGAGCTTGATTATTGATAGATTTGATTGGATCTTTATAAACTAAGAACGTCAAATGACTTTATAGAAGTACCTGACAAATCCCACAATTCTTCACAAACTTCAGCATCACAGGTGCTTTAACAGAAGCATACATCCTAATGATGCTTTTAGTTGTAACAGGGAGCAATCAAGTAAAAATAAGTTCAGATTTGGTGCCGTGAACTTTTTTCTGAAATCTTCAGAAAAAAATAAATAAATTCTGACTTTGCAAAATAATTAAATCAAAAAGGTTTAACCTAATTTTCAATGAAGAACATTATTTGGGAGTCAAGTATTTAAAATCTATATGTACAGTTAGTTATTGTAGTTGTTGAATGTGCTATAGACTTTGTTAAGCTGAGATGTTTCAGTGTACATTTTCACAATCTCCACATTGTGCTTGATCTGTGCTGGAGGTCAGACACCCTCTCAGGTGTGTTTGATTTGTGAGTCATGAACATGTTGTGGCGCTAAAAAGGGAAGTCATTTATCAAGAGGAGAATGAGTCCAGCTCGTGACATGACATTTTCTCCTTCCTACCAGGAGGCAGGAGCTTGTTGAGGAAATGACACCACACAAAAGAGAGGTCAATACAGCCGACCTTTGGCACTCAAATCACAAATCAGAGTTAACTAGAGACAGCCTGCTGTACGTCTCCAGCGTTGTCAGGGGAGAGGCATAAACAAGATAAGCTGGTGTAGAGCTTAGATTTCAGATATATTGTACTAACACGGCAAAAAAAAAAGTCATACTTGAGTATGACTCTCCCCGGCTTTTGACAGCAAAGAAAAGAGGATGTTTTCAGTGTTTTGGTTCATGAAGTGAAGGTTCTTCAGAGAGTCATGAACCATGACATTGATAGCAAAACCAGAGAAAGACCCTTCAAGCAACAAATGTTGACATCAACCAGTGATTAAACACATCATCATATCAAATCACAATCACAACCGCGTGTGGCCATGTGGAAAAAGAATAACAATTTAAGTGGTGCTGCATTTTCACTGCTGCGCGATCCAGCTGTGCGGGCAAGGAAGATGATGCACGCTGTGAAGCCATTTCAATGTCCATGATGGCATCGAATCCCGCTAAGTTTCTGCAACCAATGACCTTGTGGCTGGAAATGGCTATTTTTCTTCTTCTGGGAAAAAAGAGCAGCAGCACCAAACCACAGGAGGTCTGTAAAGAGCAGGAACTGTAAAAGGGTAAATTACACTTGGAACAAAAGAAGCTGTGCTGCTCAGATGGAGGGTGGATGGTGGGTGTTTTGTTGTTAACAGGGAGTCATTCCAGACAATTTAACAGCCACCCTGGGAGGTGCACCTTCCTCCTTTTTTGCCCTCTGGTTGCTGTTACTCCTAACCTCCCCTGCGTTTGACCCCTCCACATAGAAGCTCTATCACTGCTTAACACACCTCAAGGCATTTTGAGCCTGAGCAGGCTACTTTGCTAACAACGACGTTCATGTATCAGCTCTGACAGATTTTGCTTTCCTCTTTGCATCTAAGAGAAACATAAATATGTTTTAATTTGCTCTCTTCATTTTGCCTCCTAACACGGACAGGTCGGGCACAAAAGGAAAAGTGATGCCTAGCTGACAACTACACACTGTTCCAACACCTTGCCATACATCTGTCAGCTAGTAAACATGCATTCTCCAGTGACTCTCAGATAATTGCCACATTGTGACTGAGTTGATTTGCATAACTAGATTTAATCAATCAGACGCTAAATTGGAAAAACAGCGACAGCGGCAGTTATTGTGCAGTCACTGTCCTCTCGCCCAGCGGATCTAAAGCGTACACTTCATTTGTTTGTTTCAGAGAGGTGTGTAAGTGACACTGTTAGCTGATTGCTAATGAAGAGGTTGGCTCAGGGGGATTGTGTACATAATTTTTTACCTTCGTAACCTGTGACAGAGATGCAGACTCTGCCACTTACTGATTCAACTCAAACACAGACACAAGGAGCCTTTTCTGTCCTTACACAACATACCACAATTTAACTCTATAAGTCGACTTGATGTTCTTACTTTAAAGCATCCACCTTCCAAACAGAAACATTCAGGAAAAGACCAACGATCTTGAATCATGTGACTTTTTTAAAAAATTGAATTAAATGAAGCTCCTGTGAGGATTATTTTTGCTAGCTATGAAACATGCTTAAATGAATGCGAATGACTCTTTGTGAGCTCCAAAAGCAAACATGACCATTGGGACCAAGAATGATTATTTCTGTAAAGATATTTAATATGTCCACACTGCTGCCAGGGGCTAGTTGTTATTTTTTGATTTTTTTTTTTTTTTAACTCCATGCTCGAGAAACAGATTTTTTTTTTTTCCACAGCAATGATTCAAAGTGGGTAACATATTTTACTGTCAAAAAAGTAGGGGGATATTTTTGTGAGAAAAGAACTGTGTCTCACACTATTTTTTTAATTTTAGTTTTATTTGTGGCTACAAATGTGCTCAATGAAACCACCACAAAGGATTTCAAAGTATAAAAATGTATCTCTGACCGTCTAATAATAAAAATAATGATGAAAACAAAAACCTTCAACAAGTACAATAAATAGCGTTTTTTTTTATAGAACCTCAAAGAAAACAAAAACAAAAATAAAAAGCCAGCAATTAGAAATATGAACCTAAAATATTCACTCCCGTTTTCCAGGCACGAATTAACAAATAAAACCTTACATGCTTTAATTTCAGTGCTTTCATTTTACGTTTAAATCAGTTCTCAAGTCTTCAAGGATTTAAACAAAAGTAAAACAGTTGAAAACATCAAATTTCCTCCAAGTTCAGCTTAAAAAGAAAATCCTCACTTGAGTACAAATACATGCTCTCACTGTCGGATACAAAAAAGCTTCCTGTCAAAGAAAAATAGAAACAGAATATTGATATATATTTCTGATTTAAGAAGAAAACCTTAACCAAAAATAAAGTTTGCATTGGGACACTGATGGCCTAGTGGTTAGATCGTGCCTAATGTACGGATGGTATAGTCCTCCAAGTGGGCAGTCACGGTTCATGCCCAATCTGCGGCACCTTTAATGCATGTCATTCCCCGCTCTCTCTCTCTCCTCATCTCTCTCTCCTCATCTCTTTCCACTGTCCTGGCGAAATAAAAAACAGGAGCCCATGAATCTTAATAAAACAAACAGAATCAATTCAGTTTGTACAGAAATGATTCTGACTGTTAGAAGACCAACGGAGCTGGACAGATTTGTGATTCGAACGCATAAACGTATTTAATGATTAATTACAGAACTGTGTAATCAACTGAAACTGCCTTTGGAGGAATTGTAATAAGGTTTCATTTTTAAAGCAGAGCTGGGAATATCAATGGAAGTCTCACATCTATTTGTGGAGAAGCTCACCAGTCAGGCACCAATCAAATCAAAATGTGACCAAATTGAATACTAATATCAAACATTTAATATTGGTGTGCACAATGTAGAAGAAGACACGGCAATGATCATGATGTGTAAAAGAGACTGGTATTCATTCATATTTGACCTTGTCCATGCAAGGGAGGGTCTGAACATACGATTTACACTCTGTTACTGAGCCACATCACAGATAGGCCAGAAAGACACACATGCACAAACAGTATGATATGGACATGCATTAGGGCCTGTGTGCACATGCAGCGCTAAAAGCGCTAAAGACCGCCATTTCAGAGCGCTTCTCACCAGCGCTCATTGTTGCTAGGTTACGAAAGTTAACTTCTGCTTTCCTTGGTAATGTACATCAATGTGTTAGTGTGTTTTAGAAAGCTCTGTGTGCTTAATATTAACTTTAATTCAAGGAAATATCACCAAGAAAACATGAAAACAATGTACAGATGTCATGTCCAGACATCAGCAGCAGCTGGAAGTTGTACTCTCAAAAAGAAAAGTCAGACTAGAACCTTCTCCGCCATTGCTGTTGATAAAGCCTGATGTTGTTAGTCCCACCCCGTCTAAATTCTGATTGGTCGGTGAGGGAGAAGTGACATTGACAAGTGGCGCTGTTAATTGAGATATGACAGAGTGAGGGGGGCTGCACACAGGAGGCATCTCGAGCAGTTGGGGGTTTGGTGCTTTTCTGAAGGGCACCTCAGAATGAACTGGCACCTCACCAGTAACCAGACCAATTTCACTGGTTCCCAACCCAAAACCCTACAGAATGAGCGTAATGCTACATCTTTCCATTTAGTCTCCATTATTATTGCAATACAGTGAACACACATTTCAAATATTGGTCTAAAGTGAAGCCGCTGTTACATTATGTTTGTGGCTCTCCAATCTCAACCACATTAGCATGTAGCCTATTCTGGGACTAAATGACTGCTGTTGGCATGGGCAGATTTTAATGGAAGAATAGAAACAAGGAAGGAGAAAGGGAAGCTGTAATTTCATTGGCAGTTGTCTGTTACACAAGAAAGGTCGTTACCGGGGCAATGCTGATCCACATCTTCAGGCAGGCAGAGAATTTGGGTTAATGAGTAACCATTACCCTTAAACGAGTATTGCCAAGGTGCTGTTGGAGAAGGCACAAATGTTCCAGTTGAATAACTAAGTCATGCTCAGTAAAACACTGGCTGCTGCAAGATGCTCTAAGGTGTGAGAGTGTGTTGCTGCATCTGTGTTGTGTTTACTGAAAAGACAGCATTCAGTAATCCTTTGCTGGGTTAACAAAAGTTGAAGTGTTTTTTTTCTGTGGCCATATTACAGCCTTGACCTGTGTGAAACACATTTGGTAAAATATGCCTGAAGAAAAAAACTGGAGCATTTGGGAAAAAAAGCATTGGAGAGACTGCGGACCTACTGCTGTTCATAAAAGAGTCAGCTGTTTCAGGACCATGGAGAGCTCCATCATCCACAGAGGGGATCAGCACCAAGGACAGCACCCGTGTTGGCCACAGTCACTGCTGGAGAAGGTTAGAAAAGAGTCTACGGTTCATATACTACCAGCATAGAGGGACAATTCCTTCAATATCAAGGTGTTAAAGAGGATAATACAGCTTTACTACACAAAGAGCTTGAACAGCTCTTTCATAAATTCATAATGTATTCAACACATGAAAGCAAAGCTGCTGTTCGTATTATTTGTCTCGATATAAAAATCTTCTGGATAACTGCCAATATGTGTGGAGGTCACCCCACTCACATTTGATCTTCAAACAAATGTAAAATTACAGAAACAGAGAACAAGGCTAATTCTCTCAAAAACAGCCGTTCTTCTCAGGGCCAGAGTTGTAGCAGCAGCCTCGCATGAAACATTCTTGATTGAGCTGTGCAGTTAAATTATTGACCCCCTTGTCGATCCCTGCTTTTCCTAGCAACTGTTGCTATGCCTGTTCTTTCCAGTTCGTACATGACAGAAACACAGGATTGTTTTTTAACATTGGTCAGGACAATACAGGTTGTTGGTGGGATGTTTTGTCGCCTTTGTTTACTGCAACTGTGGCTAGATTTTCACGCTAACATTAGCTTTATGAAAACAAGAAACAGGCTGGTGGTAAACAAGCTTATAAAATACAATATCTGCCATCTTCATGCTGACAGACTAACTGACAAACTGCCCCCCCCCCCCCCCCCCCCCCCCCAACGCCCCCTTTAAACTGTGCCTATTTCAGTTCTGTCTGATTGTGGTGCATCACTCAAGCTGCACGGCTGCATCAACCCCCTCCCATCGCACCCTACCCCATGCTGAGGCCTGGGCTGCTCTCTACTCCCTCACAATATGGCTGCCTGGTGAGCTGGGCACACACAGACATCAATTAGAGAAAGGTTACCTTGTGCTTCTGCTGGCTGCTTGTCTTTCTGGCTACAGAAGGGGCGGAGAGGGAAAATACGAGAGATAAAGAAGACATCTGTGGGCAATTTTATTCCATCCTCTTACCCACAATCTACCCCCACCGGAAACAACACAATCATAGCCACTCCATGTCATTGTTTAAATCCAACCAGGTGTTTGATTTTGGAACAGTCACCTTGAAGCTATTACCTTTCCGATATTTCCCAAACCAATAAAAAGTGTAAACTTGAACTAAAATGAATATTTACCTGGGAACTTTGGGGGAGGAGGTTTTTAAAAAAAAAGCATAATAATAATAATTTGAATCTGAGTGTGAGCAATGCAGTGACCTGCCTTGGGAGCCAGTGGTATTATTTAATTAGCCACGTTGATATCGGGTTCATTATTTGTTTGGGAGAGAGGTTGTGTTTATGCCACTGGATATTTACTGGAGCAGTGGAGGTTAAAATCTTAAGCCTGTCTTCTTCTTTGTTCATCAGATTAAACTTCCGTGCCGCCACCACAGGCGACTGTTAAAACTGGCATCAAAGTATTAATTATAGAAAAGAAGCACTGCAGCAAGGTTGGAGGGAATGTGCAAACGTGTGTGCTTTTTCTTTGTACTTCTTCCTGTGACAGTGTGTGTGTGTGTGTGTGTGTGTGTGTGTGTGTGTGTGTGTGTGTGTGTGTGTGTGTGTGTGTGTGCGTTTCCACAGGAGTGTGAGCACTAACGAGACTGATTATCATCCTGTTGGTGCAAAGCATTTCAAACAACTGAATGGTACGTAAGGCACATTGTGTTGTCTTTCATTATTTCATGTGTGCCCTAATGTGAAATGTTTTGGGTTCAAATAGTGAAAGAGAGTTAATACTAACAGAAACTTTAATTGACAACAAATGCTGTTAAACTTGATTCCCCATCCCACTTGTTCCTGACGAGAAGTTTTACACTTCAGTTTCACAAGTGTCAGTCTGTATTTCATTCATCAGACAACACTTACTTTAAAGAACTGCATCTTGTTTCACTAATTGGACAGGTTGTGAACAGTAGAAGAAGTTTTTTTTAATGTCTTCTTTTAAGTCATGGTACTGCTTTAAAGAATGTTTAAAAAAAAACACTTTAATCTAAACCACAAAGTTAAATCTCTTCTATCTCTTGACACAATTTAGACAGGACTATTCTTTAACCCTTTTGCAAGACAAGTGTGTTGATGTTTGTATAAATTCCACCTTCATGTCTGTGCATGGAAAAACTAGGACTATCATAAAGTAAAAATTACAGTTATATCAAACACATTGGGGATAAGCCATGATTGGTCTGAAGTACCACTTTTTTCCCAACTTCTTCCACTATTTATTTTTATAAATCAAATTTGGCTACTGACTGACTTTTCACATCATTTAAAGGACTGCCTGAGTTTAACTGTTAGTTTGAAAAGTGAATCGGTAGAGTCAGAAAGAGAGAGGGAAAGAGTGGGGGTTGACATGTGGGAAAGGAGCCACAGTTTAGATTCGAACCAGGCAGCCCGCTTAAAGGACTCCTGCCTCAATACGTTTTGTTTAGAGCCTTGCATGGTCCAGCTCCGGCTTATATCACTGAGCTGCTGAAGCTATATGACACCATCAGGTCCCTGAGGTCCTCTCATCAGGGTCTGCTGGCTGTTCCTCACATAAGACTGAAAAACTAAAGGAGACCTTTGAGGTTGTCTCACCTGAAGTATGGAATTGTCTTCCCCCGGAAACGGGAGCTGTGAACTCTTTGGACACTTTTAAACAGCAGTTAAAGTCTCATCTTTTCAGACTTTACTTTTTTTGATCTGTCTCTATTTGATTTTTTATAACTATCTCTTTTTTTTAACGTCTCTGCTTTTTCCATCCCTATTGTGAAGCACTTTGTGAGGTCTGATATTGAAAGGTGCAATATAAATAAACTTAGCTTACATGGGGTGCGCTCACTAACCACTCATCTACCGGAGCCCCATGATGCAAGCTGTAGTTGAGCTTCTCTTCAGCTTGCAGTCAAACTGCATTTGACTGCCCCTCCCACCCCCCACCTCATAAGGGCCAATGCCTTTAAAATTTGACACATTCTGTTTCAATCAAATAATATGATAATGCATATTTATTCAATATGCATAAAAAGCATTTCATTAAAACATTTTTCTTTTTTTTAATACTCAAAAGTTCAAGGTAAAGCGTATGATGTGTCGGCTCTTTAGTGTTAGGACATATGACATTCAAATCTATCTATAATAAGACCTGACATTGGCTTTGGGCTTTATTTTCAATGTTTCAATTTTCAATGTTTATTTTCAACTATACAGAATGTGAGTAGGAGCTGCAAATACACAAAGAGCCTTACATCAGCTTTTGAATCCTTGACAGACCACAGAACTGTTCACTGATTACAGCTTTGGATTTCATGTGAATCTTTTGATTAGGACAGGATTATTACTATCAGACCTACTTTTCAGCCTTTTCTCCACCAGTTTCAGGCATTTCAGTGGCTTTTCATTCCGCTCAAATCTCACTGGCCATTAAACTATAATGCTGTGTCAAATTTCCTGGAACTTTTCTCAGTTAATAAGTTAAAATGAAAATTCTCTTCTGTTTCCTGCCAAATGTTCTCCTTGGGACTGACAACTGGGAGAAGGAGAGGAGAAGAGGAGGTAGAAATGAAAGAAGGGAGAAAGAGAGATGAATAAAATATCCAAGAAACCATGAAGAAGGAGAGATCACGTGAGAGGAAGCAGGGAGATCTTAAGGAACTCCACAAAAAAGGAGATTGGGAAACAGTGACAACCTCGACAATGAAAGGGAGATGGTTGGATGTGAAAATGATTAAAAAGATTGAGTTAGAGCCTGAAAAGCTGACGTGGCAGCAACATTTTTAATGCGAGCCGGAACAGATCAAAAGTTATTGCACAAAGTTAGAGGAAGAAGAACAAGAAATTATGTGAAGTAGGGAAGAGGGGGAGGAGAGGGAAAACGACAGCAGAGGACTTAAGAGGGGCAGAGACCCACTGGGTGACATCAGGTAGACATTAGAGGTCCACGTCACCTACTGCAGGACATAAAAGGACGAGTGGGGACACATCTGTGTGGACGCAGCCAGCCGTGTGAGACCGATGCTGCATGAGGTCACCTGTCAGGAGCAGGGACTGCTGGGAAGAGGGGCAAGGGCAGCTCCACAGGAGGCAGGTACCCAGACAGTTGTTGGGAGAAAGAAAAGAGCAGGGGAACAAAAGGGTGTGGGGGTGAAATACATACAGGCAGAATGGGAAACACATCACACTGAAGCATTCAGGGAGGAGGTGGAGAATGGAAAAATGTAGACTCCTGCAAAGTGGGAAGAGGGAAAATGTTTTCCTAGGGCAACTTCCTCGTCAAGGTTCTCTAAAATGCATGAAAGGAGGGATGCAGAACAGCTTCTGCTTCCAATTAGCAGCCATGTCAACTACCAAAATGAAAACAATAGCTGTGTGTGCTGCCCAAAGATGCTAAATAGTGGGGCGCTGGTGGAGCAGTGGTTAGTGCAGGTGCCCTATGTACAGGGGCTGGTCCTCCAAGCAGGCGGCCCAGGTTGGAATCCAACCTTTGGATGCTTTCCCGCATGTCATTCCCCACTCTCTCTCTATCCTCTGTCCTATCTCTCAAATAAAGGCACAAAATCTTGAATAGTACCATAGAGGAGCAGCATATTACATTAAAAACAACATTTTATGCGAAGGGTTTTGCTGGTTCATACACTTTGAGTTTTTTATCTTTATTTTTGATTGTAACAGGCTGCTTGTGTGTGGCAATATGTGGCATTCAGGCACTCTCAACCTACTAATGAAGTTTAAATTTTATGAAGTTATGAATATGTAAATGAATGGATGACAAACCAGTTTTAACCTCAGTAAAGAATTTCAACTCTATATCACAAGTTTGAGCATTTATCTTAAGCAAATGAAGGAAAGTTATAATGGGAATGTAACATAATGACTTAGATGTGATTGATGTTTACACAAGAGGGTCCTTTTACACGCATTCACACACTGATAGGAGACACTTCAAAGTAAAATGACCATCAGAAGTAAGAAACTAATCACAAACAAAGCAGCGGGAGCAGCTTGGGGTTAAGTGTCTTGTCCAAGGACACATTGGACATGTGGCTGCAGGAGCTGGGGATTGAACCCCCAACCCTCGGGTTGAGAGACTCTACCACTGAACCGCAGCCACCTCCTGTGATAAGATGACAGAGAATCAATTCAGATATTCTTTATGATGTTCAAACTCAAAATTGTAAATATTTAGACAAATGACATTGTGTTCTAGAATCTCATCATGTTGCTCCTAAAGAGTTCAGAAAGATTTTAATCTAACCCCTCTGGCACTGTCCTCATTGTTGGTGTATTCATTCAAAAATAACCACACGTTTGCAAACACAAAACCTTAAAAAAAGTTAAGCTGCTCCAACAAATGAGGGAAGCCAGCGAGCTAGTTCAGACAGGAAACTGGAGCTGTACTGTTTTCACACTTGACGTGCGTCATTCTCCATGATCCCCTGACAAACACGTCCTCTACTATGCAGCAGGATTTCCGCTCTCTCCCCTCTGCTCTGTCATTGCCAATGCTTCCCAGCACCAGTACTGCGCTATTACTTTCATCTCCACCACCTCCCCAGTATCCCCCTGCAGGCTCAGACTAGGGGGTTTAAGATATTTTCTATTCACTCCTCACATTTCTACATGTAAAACAACCTGCAAGGAATGATGAGGTCAGAGCCTGGAAGCCAAACTCTTTATGCTGAACGGACTTCTTGATTGACATATATCATTCTCTCAATCACCTATTAACATATCCTTCCAGTGTGGAAAGATTTCCAGTCGTTCCCTCTGCTCTGTCTTTGCCATTGCTGTCTCGTACCAGTGCTGCACTTAAACTTTCAGCGCCACCACCACCCAACACCCCTCCAACAGGGGTGTTAAGATATCATCTCATCTCTCCTCAAATCTGCTTGTGAAATAATTCTGTGAGGAGTGATGAGGTTGGAGCCCTGACGTCAATCACAAACTATGTTCTGCTGCTGCAATAAACATGTCAAACTTTTACAAACTCGAGTTTAACTGATGAATGAATGTATTTTTGATATGTTGCTACTGCGTCAGAGCATTGTGAAGTCCAAGGCAAATTTCCCACTGGGACAACAAAGTGAATCTTAATCTTAATCTTAGTTATCCAACTGAAATGAGATATTTGTTGAAAAGAGATATAAAGTGGATGTGTTTAGAATTGAGACAAAAGAAAGGCTAGGTGGCTAGAAAGCTAAACAAAAGCCATTCTTACTAATGTAGATAAAACAGCATTCAACAATGTAATTGTTCTGAGGAATTCAAACATATTGCCAAGACAATATCTTGAAATAAACTAAGGAATTCAAACATTTTGCAAAGACAATGGCTTGAAATAAACTAGGAAATGTTCTGAATGAGTCATCAAACTATCATCTAGTCATGACTACAAGATGATAGCTATAGATGTTGCTTTTATGTTTTTGTCACTCCATCACAATGACTCATGCATGAGCTGCATCAGGTGTGCATGGATCCAGCTTTGTGTTTTGAGGGGAGTCACATCCTCTTATACCTCTTGAACAGATGTGCTGCTCACCATGGCGCATGACGAGAATGATCGAGCAAATGAGAAGAGACCAGACTGACAAGCTCAGGTAATACAATGGAAATGCTGCAAATACAGACATACACGATGTAAATATGATTTTGATAACACACTTGGTGGTATTTGAATGCCTTCTCTCCTTTGCCTTACTCTACCAAATATTCATACATGCTCTTCTAACTTCATTTGCATATTCTACAAGTCATGGAAATAAGCGTGCCAATGGATATCAGCGAGCCAGAGAGCTCAGGTCAGAGGCCACAGGGTCAGAGTTCACAAAGATGCTCAGAGCAGAGACCTCAAGGGCATATGTGCTGGCGCCGCCAGTCAGAAGGGCAGCCAAGGGGACTCCAGGTTGGGAAAGGTTGCTGGCAGCGGAAGATGAAGTGGTGGAAAGGGGAAGGGTGCAGAAGCTTTGCTTGGAAAGTGAGCACAATATTTTATTTAGCAAGAAGCAACTTGTACACATACATGTTTTAAGTGTCCTGTATTATTATAGGAATACATGTATAGGGGACAATAAACAAAGCTGACTGATATCTCTTCTCAACACATTTCTTATGACAGTGAAGCAGGTGACAAGGACCTGGAAACAATGTAATCCATCTTTATTAAACTAGGGTTCACAACAGACGAACACATTGTAAATGCCAAGAAGGTAACATATACAATTAGAGAATTATGAAATACTAATAAAATAAAATAATAAGATCTACCCTAGTCAGCCCTAGACTGTTTCAATTGCATTAACTTAACTCAAAACATGCAGTGGAAAGGATCCTGGCCTAAGACTTTCCGGCACAATGAGTACAAACAGGGGTGGTTCAGGTAAATTCAGACTGGTTAAAAAATGCAGACCTTATTCTGAACCACACTGTTTGAATCTGGAGAGAGCTTGGAGCAGAACTTCTACTTGTTTGCTTCAAAGGGAGCCTACTAATGGCTTTAAGCATTAGGATTAGGACGCTTCCAAAGCATCTCCCTTGGAGGTTTTCCATCTACACCCAACTGGGAGGAAACTGGGTATTCTCCCCATCCATTATCTCCAAGTGGGAGTTCTCGATGGGGAGATTCAATATCCAACCTGGCCTGGTAGTGATTCCTTAGGGGCAGCTGGAAAAATGTTGCTGGGGAGAGGGATACTGGGCTAACTTGGTTAGCTTGCGGACACTCATCATGGATGGATGAACAGAAAAAAGTCTGACATTTTTTTGAGCTGAGCTACACCAGAACAAGCCTGCTGTTGTGGGATTGCTCCAGCAGATAGTCTGACCCCAGTGTGCCTTAACTGGCTTGCAGACATCTTGCCATGTGGGGTAAAAGGCCAGGTTGCTTCAGGTCAACTTTGGAAAGACTTTTTTTTAAAGCTCTCATATTTGTTTCTTCTCCTCTATAAGCAATACTCTGTATAAATTTCCCCATTCCCGTGCCTCAGCTCCCCTCATTAGGTTGGAAGATTAGTAATTATGATAAAGAATTACTGTTGTAAAGGCTCATTGCCTACTAATTTTGATTTAACTTCACAAAACAGAGCACATTAAATGCCACACAGAGGACTGGAGAAAATTCAATGTGAATGCAGAATTTTAATATTTTTTGGTACCACAGGTGAGTTGGTGGCTGTGCAAACATCCTCCAGCAGGCCTGGCTGAGGAAGAGAGATCCTCTGGGGGAGAGGGGGTTGCTGAGTGCACTGGCCTTCCTGAGAACTTTTTTTTTTTTTGCTGACTGAATGACAAAGTAGCTGTGAAGACAGGAAACAACAACATCTGATTTGCCACCAAAAAAGGAAGGTGTCGCAGTTGCAGAGTGTCGGCTGTTTGAGAAGTCTTCCAACACATAACACAACTTCATATGTAAGTGATTAAATCATAATTAATTGAATTATAGGATTTTTATTCAAAGTAAATTCAAAAGATGGTCATAACATAGTGGATGAAAGAACTGTTTTTATATGTCAGTGTTATATGTTGCTAATGTATTCTTTAACATAGTCGGACGCGCTGTCCATGAGTGAGTGAAATTAGTCTAAATGAGTCCATTTAGGATTCCCTTTTTGGAAACTGTGCAAGGAAAAGTTGAAGATTGAAAGAGTAAACTAAATGTTTAAGTGTTAATGAACCATCTGACTGCAGATGGGAAAGATTTATGTCTAACATGACCTTATTTGGAGGCACAGTACAGAAAAAAACACCCAAGCGATATGAGCGCGGCTTAATATTTCGTGTGTTAAAAATACATGTGAAGGTTAAAAAAACCCCAATATTTTCACAATGAGGACTGGCTAACAAACACGTATCGAACCGTTAATCAGTTGTAATTATCAAAAATCTCTAAAGTCTGGTACGGTAGCTTTTTAAGACCTACACAGAGAGCATATATGTAACCAGAGTCCTGCAAGGAGCTTTCAGTTTGTGAAAGAAGAATTTGTTTGTTATTTGATGAAAACTCTCACCCTCTCTGAACAGTAAAATGTATCCCGTATCAAGAATCTTGGCTGTGGAAAATGTATAAGTCTATTTCAGCAGTGTTCAGTTAATCGCTTCAGCTTGAACCTACCCTGCAGAATCAGTTGAAAGGAACAATGAGCACCTTTTTTGATCCTTTAGGTGTCGCCCTTCAACACCAGCATGAAAACAAAACAAACTGCTGTTTGATGACACCTCCACCATAAAGCCGCCGCTCTCCTCCAGCAACTCCTTCAACCCCCTTGCACTCGAGTTCGCATGAAGGACTTTAGCCTAAGCTGCGCACAATATTGTCCTTTGCTCGAGCTGCAGTTACCTGTGGCCTGCCCTGTGTTAGCAAGCTAATGTTAGCACACTTTAGTTAGCTCGTAGCTTCACACATATAAATTGACATTGAAATTGGCAAAGAGAAGGCCCTGTTATTCTTTTTTTCTCAAGTCCTTGACTGCAACAGCTTTTATATGCAAGGGGAAGAGATGGCCGTCCCGCCCATGTAAACATGATGTAAACACAGCTCAGACAACAACACAGCCGGCGGGACTCACACTTCTCACTCATAAACAGTCATGACTCAGAGCGACATTTACATAGGGTATAATTGATTTCTGCTATATGTAAAATGATGCACATTCTGTCTTTAACCGCTTAAACTAATAAGATGAATCAGTGTTAATTGCAATCTGTTTCATAACCATCTAAAAACTCATCACAGGAACTTTAATATAACTTGTAACGTCAGCGTATTGGTTTGTTTTGCCCCCTGCACATGGAGGTAATTAGTTGATCTGCCATGCTGTTCCACTGTATCTGTTCAAGAAATACTTAACTTTCTTAGATTCACAATATTATCCCCTGAGCGACAACAGAACTATTACACAACAGGGTAAAAACGTAGATAGCTTTTGCTTTGTGCAGTTGTCCTCTGTTGTTGTCCAGGCTTTTACAGCTACTACTGATACCTTATTTAGCCATCTTAATCTGTGCATCCTACCCAGAGGTTGTCTGAGTAGAGACGGGGACAAGACTTGCTTGTCAGCCGCTGTCACAGAGGGGAATGCATCATCAGTTACACCACTCTAACAGCGAGAGTACAATACTCTGGAGTCCCAGCGCTGGTGGGAAGTATCGTTAGAGCCTGAGTGAAGCACAGAGAAAACACAGCACTGTGCGGATGTGCCACTTTAACCTCCTCAAACTAGATGTTGTAATACCGTGTAAAGCACTATGAACTCAAAGTAAAATTGGATGAGTGTGTGAGTTCCACTAACTATTTCTTTCACTCTTTGACCTCTGGGGAAAAGTTTTTGTTCATGAAGTTTTAATACATGATTCTGAGTAGGCCAGCACAAAACGAGAAAAATACCTGATGTGAGTAATGGACACACTGGGGACACCAGTTTGCAAGCGTGGATTGGTTCTTTAGCGTTTGGAGGGAATTTTGTTTAAAATAACAGCACGTTTGGATCAAAGATGTGCATATATTTTTTTGAGACTAAGAAAGAATCATGACATTAACTCCATGAATTTATTAGTCATTGTAAAAGGGGATAACCTCCAGGCCTACATGCAGCAGAGAATTAATAAAAAAAAGACCACTATCATTTCCAGCGAGAATGTGATCATGTAAGTGTTTCAGTTAAGCCCCTTTTTGAAAGAAATACTGCATGAGGTCCTTAAAGAGGGCCTGTGTTTAAATAGGTATGACACTGAATCAAACAAAATGACACATTGCAGGTCTAGATGGGGTGTGATATGACACAGCATGTCTGCGTTAAAATAACAAAAAGGCATGACTCATCATCTGCTCATGTCATCTACATTCTCAGACACTATTTGAAGCTGTTAATTAGCTGACTAAAAAGTGACACTTACTCATAAGAAATTAAGATATTAAAAGTTCAGTTCTAAAAGGTGGCACATTTCAAAACTACAGAGTAACCCACAATTAAATCCAAAAGCATAATATTATGGCTTTATTCCTTTACATTCTGATTTAATACGTATAAGAGGGACTTACTTTAGTTTTGTTAGTTTTTAAAGAGCAGAGGTGTTATTTTTCCCTCATGATTGTTGGCATTGGGAGGCCTGATGTGTGGGCAGGACAAAAGTCATACTGGGAGCTTGAATGTCACCTAGTGAGTAATACATATGACACGTCTCCAAACTGTGAGAGCCACGTAGTACACAGCTTGGGTGCCACCCCTGAAGGTTTCTTCACTTCCTTGGCCCTGGCACGGTTTTTGAAGAGGTGGGCTTGGGCACGTTGCAGTTGCTCATACACTAACAGAAGCAAAGGAACCAAATGTGGACATGCCGTATAATCGACTGCTGACCTGCATTATTGAGAAATCCAGGATTGAAAGAGAGTTGTATCTGAAGAAAATGACTTAAAATAAGTCACAAAGTCATTCAAGTTGCAGTAATGTTCCCATGTGTTGACCTCCACTGTTAGAATAGATTAGAGAAAATTCACTGTGCCACTATCTTACAGTTTATGGCAGCTATTTGACAGCTACCAGACATTTTCAGGTGGAGTGTTTACTTTCATGTTGCTCACTGCATGAGTTGACGTCGTAAATCAATCAAGCCACCTTAAATAACAAAATGAACTACGCTCTCCCACCTGCTCAACCTCATTTACAGCAAGTATGTCCCTGAAATTTGCTGACCAAATATCTGCGTATCTGTGTCATCTTCATCAAAGCTGCATTTTGTATGACACATGTTTTTTTTAAAGGTGGTCTTATGTGAAGGATCAGATATAAATTATGCAATTTCTTTTTACAAAACATTATATAAATAACACAAAATTATTGTAAATTAAATAACAGGTAATTTTACCAAACCTTACATTAGACATTAGCTGTCGATTAATGTTCTATAATAACCATCTACTCTCAACACTTTGTCTAAGCAACATCACGGTAACTTCAAATGTGACTGGCTGATGCTAATTGACTGCAATGGAACCATACATTGATTATTGTGACATTTATTGATATATAACGACAGTAACTGTCGAACAGAAGAATTCTCAGTCTTCTTTTTCAGGCTTGATGCAGCAGTAGAAAGCTTTTCCAAACCATCCGAACCAGCTTTGAATTCCAGACTCCGGGATCTCCTCCTGCACCACATCATTGGAGATTGTAAGAGCTGGTCTTCTGCTGGGCTGCTTATTTATCACCTCACCCCCCAGGACTGACACCATATATACTGGAGTTTCAGCTGGTGGGGTTACATGCCGTGATTGAGTTTGTACCTCAGCAGACTCTTGTGGAGGCTCTTCTTGTGTAATCTGGGTGACAGCAGAGGTTTTGTCGGCATCAGCATCAGTTACATTAGGTGGCAGGGCAGGCAAACTGGCGGCTTCTTGGATAGGCTGCTTTTTCCAAACCTGACCCCCTAAGACTGAAACCTTGACTAGGGGTTCATCTGGGTATCAGGAGGAGGTAGTTGCAAAAACATCCCAGCAGCACAGTATGGTTCCTTGCCTGGTAAAGGATCATGTAGTTTTGCCTCAGCAATTACGTAGAGTTTTTTAGTATCATCTACAAAAAGAACTGGAGCTTGCACCACAGCAGGTTCTTGATCTTAGCTGGGCTGCTTATCATCAACCTCACACCCCAGGACTGAAATCATAACTGGAGGATCAGCTGGCAGGGTATCAGGAGGTAGTGGCAACAGTGTCTCAGCAGAGTTTGACTCCTGGCCTAGTCAAGGCTCTTCTTCAAAGACCTGACTGAAGAGAGATGGTTCATCTGCTTTGGCTGAAGGAAGTGGTAGAGAATCAGAGAAGAGAGTCATATTCGGTTCTGGTTCTTGTTTGGGCTGCTCATCAACAACCTCACTACCCAGGACTGAAGCATTAACAAATACTTCAGGGGGCATGGTAACATGAAGTGATTGAGGTTGCACCTTTGCAGGCTCTGGTTCAGGACAAGGCATTGTCTGTTGAGCTTGTTCATCCATGCTGATGATGCCAGGGAGTTCAGCATTGCTCAGAGGGAAAGCAGTTTTATCCAGAGGAGTCAAAAAAGAGGATGGAAGGGAAATGTTTGCAGAGTCTAGTTCTCTGAGAAGTTTCACATCCATTACCTTACCCTCCAAGACTGAAGCTGTGACATTAGCTACAGAAAGCAGGGTTACAGGCAGAGCTGGGCTTTGTGTAGCCTGGCTTCTATTCAATGACCCCTGGACAGCAGTGATGACTGTAAGTTCATCAGCAGGTATGTCAGAGTGAGTCTGAGGCTCAAATAGCACACAGATGTGTTCCACTGCAACACTTGTGATGCCTTTCAACACCTCTGCTTCAAAGCTATTCAACTTCCTCCTCAGAGTATCTGGAGGATACATTTTCCTGACCTTTCCCTCAATTGAGAGGACCATATCTTCTCTTTCTGATCGGGAATAGGTGACCTGATGGTGTGTGGTAGACATTAAGGTGGTGGAGACTCCATCCAGAACAGCTTTGCTGACGCTTACAGCCATTTCAGAGAGCTTTTGGGAGGGCATGTCGCTGGATGTGTTTTTTTTAGGCACCCAGAGTCCCTGCAGGACTCTTGGAACCAAATCCAGTACCACCTCCTGTGGGTTCAACAGTTTGGAGATGGTAGGATCCTGTTGCATTTCCACCAGGATCCTGGCGTATTCTTATGCCTGGGTGAGGATCTTCTAATGTTTATAGGAGGGAGGAATGTCCTCTGGAGAGTCAAGCAGTCTTTTTGCTTGAAACCCGACATCTCTCCTCTGCATGCTGGTGTTAACCTCCCACACCAGCTTGAGAAGAGGCTCCACCTCCTCTTCGTCAAAATCATCCATCTCAAACTCCCAGAGCTGCACCCTCAGGGACTTTTTACTCTCTTCCAGCAGCAGGTCAGTCATGTCTTCAACAGTAAGCTCAGATGGAAGCTGCTTCTTCTGTTGAAGGTTTAACAGTTCAGCCACCACTGCAACCTTCACTTTAAAGGATTGAATGTGCCAACAGATCTGTTTGGCACGTTCATAAATCGGTGTGCCAAACAGCACCCTGATCGACCTGTAGACTCCTCTACTTCCCTCCATGAACTCCATGGTAAACCTGTTTCTGTATTAAAATACAGAAAAGGATAACACAGAACAACACGGACAAACCAACAAACAAGACCAAATAACTTTTGAACGCTTTGAATATAACAATTTCTATAACAAACTCTTTCACAACTATCTCTCACGCCTATCTCAAACCCACAAACTCCAAAGCAGACCAAAAGAGTTGAAGCTCCAGTCATCAGAACAGATTTTATGAGATGCTGTGATGTCACGATCAACAACATTTTACAACTCAACAACATAGAACTCATCATTTAGAACTCTTATCGCCATGGTAACACAACACAGAAGATTAACAACAGCTGGAGATGTTTCCAAGGGTCTACAATTACACCTTTTTTTAATCCTCATCTATTCCCTCCTTAAATTAGAGCAATGCAAAAATAAAAGGGCAGTTTTTTGTTGACATCGTCCTCCAAGGCAAAGTTGCATCATCATTAATATCAGTCTGTGCACCAAAACAAAACATGCTAGGTAGAAATGATGAAAAAGTCAGATGAGGTTGTTAAACACCTGCTACCCTAGCAAGACCCTGAGCTCATCTGGTCAGGGTATGTTAGTTTTCCTGGTGCCTAACTTAAAAACTAAAGGCAAGTGTACCTTTGTTGTTGTCGCTCCTTATCTTTTGAACTGTCTCCTACTGGAACTCGAGAACTATGAACTATGCAGACATTTTTAAAAGTAGCTGAAGACCCATTTGCAGTCCCCTCATGTCCATTTACCATTTTAACTTTTATTTTTTCTGTTTGAAGTAATCCAAAAACTATAGCAAATTCTTCCTGTCTGTTGTCTGCCATGTTTGTTCACTCTAAAGTCACGTTTGGCCACAAGAAATCTTATGAGATTTCCAGTTTTAAGAGTCAGAACTCTGGTTGTTTGTTAATGGAAATGGTTGTGTGTGGTGTGCTGTTTTAGTCACATTTTACCCGTCAACAATATAGGAAAAAATATTTTGGTCGCTCATGTTTTCAAAATCTGTTTCGATTTTATTAATCTTTTACTGTCGTCCCAGCATTGTCCTCATCTCTCATTAAAAAAGCACTAAAAGACATGAAGACCACAAAGAGGAGACGAAGAAATAAAATGCTAATAAAATAAATCATAAAAGTGTCAATCTCCAATCTCAGTGGGGTTTGGAGAGAAGGCCTCACCACAGATGAGCGTTACTGCCATTTTGAAATTACCATATGTGCAGAATCTACATGTCAATGGCTCTCTGGTGTGCAGTGCAGTGATAACGCTATAGTAAAATAAATGAAGATTCCAATGAGGCGCAGGCACACACTGCTCACAAAGAAGTAATGCATGCATGGCAAGAGGGAGCGAAGAAAGGAGAATATATACACTGACAGCAATTCATGTTAATTGAGGCATATGGCGGTATGAAATCCTCCCTCAGACATACATCACACTGCACATTTATTTCCCCTGCAGTAATGCAAATGAATAGCATTGTTAATGAAAGAATGTGATGTATTTAAAATATGGTAATTATGTCTACATTATGTGTAATTTGTAATCTTTCATCTTTTTTGTTCGTTCAGAGCAGAATTTGAATCCTGTCACTCTTCTCTTCTGTGCATGGAGTCTTTGTTTTTGTGTGCAAATGTGGAAATCCTTCAGTGCATGCCTTACAGTATCTATAAGTTAACACCCAGAAATCACGGTTATTCCTGCAGGACATTGGCATTAGAGCACACAGCTTTCAGTTGAGTGAGAGTGAGAATAAAGGTGGACATTGGGTTTCAAATCTTAGGCTTGCCACCAGTTTAACCAACCAATGCTCACTCCTAAGTCCCCTAGGAAGGAAGCATGAAGTTGCCTAACTATTTAAAATTGGATGTTTTTGGTCATTTCTGGATGCTGTCATGATAGCTTGATATTTTTGTGGGCTGTTGAAGTCTGAAAAGTGCAGTGCAAAAGTCCAGTGTTGCATTATTTTCTTATTTTTCTGGATACAGGAATATAGTGACATTACTTACTTAGGCTGTAAGACATGAAGGTAAAATACATTTTATATGGTGTCTTAGCCAGGTAGTTGCTGATAAGTATACTGAAGTTAAACTCCAGTTATTATCTTTGTTTCTGAAACACGGTTTTTGTAACTTTTTACTATTGAAGTATTTAGTTTGGGTGCCAAACTGAAAAATGGAAGACACAATCACTGAAATATTTCCTGAGCAATATGTATATGTACACATACACATATCTGTTATATTATTTATTTTCATATCGTATTGAATTATTGTCAGCACTTTACCTTGGCCTGTATTGTGAGCTGTTGTAACAACCCAATTTCCTCAATAAAGTCTATTCTATCTTCGATTACTTGCCCACAGAGCCCTGCATGTGCCATGATACTAGAGTGGGACCCACATAGTCATTGGGCCACAGACCAAGGCGCCATTATTGATTAGGTGTGAGTGAGAACCAGTTAGTTTGACAGTTGCAACAAACCTCGTTTTTATTCAAAGGAAAATTGGCCTTAATTTTCAGATGTATTTGCTTGATTAGCTGAGACAGGTGGGATGAGATGTGATTCGTTTTCATCAGGAGTTTGTGCGTGTAATGTGCAATGTGCATCTCTACATGGCTATAGAGCGTCAGCATCAGCTTCCCCATTGCTTACAAACTGTCTGCAGCCATGGTGGAGGAAAGCCCTCATTGTGTGAAGGACAAAAGCGGTGTGTGCCACCAGTGGGAGATAACTTTGATTTATGAGGGCCTGTCACAGCGGTGGCAGGTAAACATGCACTTTGGGGGTCTGTCTGTGAACTCGCCGCCATTCTGTACCTATAAGGAGAAGCTGGCAGGGCTATCAGCATATCCAACTATATAATGATCGGCAAACAGGGCATAATATTTCATTTAAACCTCGGGGGAAGAGCTGAGATGATGACATGAATAAAAGCAAGGAGTTGCATTCAAAGTGTGTGTATATGTGTCATCCTTTACATATAACGTAAGCTCTAAAGGTGCAAGTTTTGGAGCGTAATCACTCATAAAAAGGACTTCCTGTCCTTGTATTTTTTGCTCCTATCACGGAAATCTGACCTTCCATTAATCACAAACCAGTCCAAAATATGGCAGGAACAACATGGAAAAACACACAAGTGTTCTGATATGATTGTCATACAAATTGTGTTTCTTAAAACTTAAATTGTGTCATAATAAAATGTTTGCAATCATTTTGCAATTTTAAGTAAGTGCCAAATGTAAAATCATTTTAAACGTACAATATGTAGTATTTTTATGACAGTGTTTACATGTCTTGTCATGGAGGGCACCATTACAGAGCCGCCATGGCAGACAGAATGTTTATGGTTGCTGTTGCTGTATGTGCTGCTGTAATAAAAATGTCATGTAAATTATACTTGGATACATCGTGGGTAAACATTTTCTCTTCCTCAGATCTGTTTTGCCAGTTCATCTTTACTACGGTCAATGTGGAGAATTTCACGGGGGGAATAGCAGAGAAAACTCCCATGATTCCCTGCCAGCCTCAACCTTTGTGATTGCAGCATTGATTGAGAGGCCCCTGGCAGCGGAACCTACATATTGTGACTTAACTTTCATGAGAAACTGTGGGCTATAAAATAATGTTTTCTGCCCCATACTCTTACACACACATTTACTTGTGTCTGCCTCTGACCCTTAAAACAGACCCTGTGCCATTATGAAACAAAGGGCTGAACTAAAGTCTTTCAAATGAATACTTGTGCGGGCCGCTGGTAGCGCAGTGGTTAGCGCACACGCCCCATGTACGGAGGCTTTGCTCCTCCAAGCGGGCGGATCAGGTTGAATCCTACCTCTGGCTCCTTTCCCGCATGTCATTCCCTACTCTCTCTCCCTGATTTCTGAATCTATCCACTGTCCTATCTCTCAATTAAAAGCACAAAAAACACAAAAATAAATCTTTAAAAAAAATAGAAAGTATACTTGTGTATCATCTACTGAGCGCGTATTTCATAGCCTCTGAAAGTAGCATGCACCACTTACATTTACGTGCACCACCATTTACACATGTTTCTCTATTTTACACTGCAAAAACACTACTTGATTATTAGGTTTCTATATGCACTTTGTTGAGGTTCGGATGTCAGTCTCATAAAGCTGGGTAAAACTGAGGTACATCACCAACCATCATAGCCTAGCCTGTATGAGTACTGCACGTTAGTGTACTGTATTGTCCAGTGATTGGATTGAAATCACTTACAGTGGCTATAGTTTGTATATTTGTTATTTCACATCTCTGCTTTTCTGTGGGAGAGTTAACTTTGAGAATATAGAGAACTAATTAGTCTGAACTAAAGACAACTGGATAAATAAGTGTACACTTTCCCCTTGTGATTGGCTTTAATTAAAAACAGACTAGACACAATGTCCAAAACTCCCTGAATGGTTCTACACCAGAACAAAAGGTTGTGCCCTTTGAGGTGAGGCCCTCGGTTAACCCCAAGGATTGTTCTAGGATGAGTCCTCCTTAGAATACACATGTGAACAAAAATCATTTTCAGTTAAATGAACTGTACTAGATGCTCAACACATACAGGGGGTGCTGTGGTGGTGGAGGGAGGTGCAGCAGCAAACTGTGTTGAAACGAGTAACATCTGCAAAGAACAGTGAGAGGTGATAATGGCTGCATGAACAAATGCTTTCATACATTTGGATGTTGCCAATCAGCTCGAGGTCAAACAACTTGTGAATGAGCCAATGATGATAAAGGAGCTGTTGTCACTGAGAAAAATGCTGTTAGATTATTGAAAGGTATTTTCTATTATTTTGCCCATTTGTATTTTATGCCGATGCTACTCGAAAGCTCCTGTATCTGAAATTATGAAACTCTCTTTTTTTTTAATGAAATAGACTATAATTAAAATGTGGGCCTTTCTCTGGCTGGCAAAATTAAACTAGGAAATCTGCGAGAAGATTGATAATTTAGTCATTTTAATTCCTGGTATTGCTGCTAAAGGTAGATTTCAGACAAAGTGATCAACAGCACGCTCCCGAAACAGCCGTTTTCATGAAGATTAATTGAGTGAAACGTTTGGCTCCTATAAGAAAACCTGATGGCATTTTTGTTTTAAAAAATGTGCAGGACATAGTCAGCAAAGATATAGAAGGTACTGCTTGACCACAGGGAGCGCAAAAATCAACACAAGCCAAAACATTCTCATAGGCGCTTTAAACAATAACAGAAACACCTATTTGTAAAATACTAAACCCTTACAGAACAGTTTGAAGAAAAACCTGCTATTAAGGAGTTAAAGATGTTGTAGAGCATAGTTCACAGTTCAGACAGTGGCTGAGTGTCTCCCATTTGCTGCCCCAAGGGGGTTGAACTACTCCCCTGAGGGACTGTAGAGATCTCAGACTAGATACCAGATCATTCCAGTACACGTTTGGGATCATCAAAGACTGCCTGGTGTACGGGAGAAGACGGGACAGATGTGCAAGTGGCTGGTAATGGTTTGGGTGATGTTGGCCAAAAATTCCCAGGCCTGTAGAACAGCAGGAGGGATGAAAGTCTGCCATATTTCATTCAGCTGTCTTTTTGGATTTCTCCTGCCATAGAGCCTGACATTCATCCAAAAGAATACTAAAAATGCATTTATTTTTTAACAATAAGAAAGCAAGAAACTGCCACACCACATTTGAGAAGAGATGCCTGGAACAGCTGACTAATCACAAAGAACATCCAGTACGTTTTCCAGCTTGGTTTGCAAGCTAATTATGAACATCAAAAATCAGTGAACAGTACCTAGGGTTCACTGTGACTTATTTAAGACACAGTGTGTTCAGTGACAGAACAGCAAAGTGCACCACATCTTGAGAAAAGTTTTCCCAGAGAGATGTGAGTAAGTGTACTATGTGAAACTCCTTTCAAACAGTTATTCAACCTGACACGTTTTTTCCAAATATAGAACCTATACATTAATGTTGATCCCCCTAAAGCCTGACACACAGTAAACTAACATCAAGGTGTTGATTATGTGATGTACTTTCCTTAAGTCTGCCCATCTTTTTGCCTTGCATAACAACAATTAAACACAAACATAAAGAATGACATTTCTCACCTGTTGAGATGGCAAAGCAAAACCTGTGCCAAGATGCTACCGTTAGCACTTCTCAGGCATCAACAAGACAAATTCACGGCGTCTTTAGCCTGTTGTGTGGCTAAGGTTTACAACTTCAAGATGTCCGATGGCCTTTGTGATTTGTTTAATACATTTGAGTGTAGTTACTGGAAAACAAAGCAAGCATTTCACTAAGAGTGTACCAGAAATGTAAAAAAAAAATCAATTTAAGACAAAAGTTCCAGGAAAGAAACCCTGTCTGATACAGATCATCAATCATAAAAAAATGCCCTTCATATGTGACATTCAGCATATTATGAAAGGGGAAAAAAATATTTATCTGAATGTTTTCTTTATTATTATTTGATAATTTGTTGGAAGTGTTAGCAAAGCTTTACAAAGCCCATGAACTGAGATGTAGGCTACAGAAGAGCTGAGGTTTCTGTGTTAGTAACAACATTTATCTGGACATGTGTGTGTGATAAAGACTTTACAACATGGAGTATGATCAAGGTTTTAATTAGAAATGCTTGATGTTGATCCTTTGATTGGGACAGTGATTCTGTGCCTTCTCTTTCATTACACTACTCTAGAAATGTTTAAAAATTTGACAAATTACTCAGGATTTCTTTTAATTAACAAAATACTTTAACTGTGGTCTGTAAGTAACACTACACAAAAAAACAGATTTAATGTGTTATACTGTGAAAAAAATATATACCAAATCAGATAATACATAAAAGAAGTGCTCACAAATTAAATTTTCACCAAGTAGGAGGGGTTCTCTCCCTGATGTGTGGGAGGATGCACATGAAAGTATTCTGTTGGATCATTCAGCTCATCAGAGAACAAATCAGGAATCATGGCATAGATTCATGACAGAGCTGTCAATTACCCTGCATATGCTGTGGAAGGAGAACATTTGATAAAGCCATGTGCTGCCGGGATCATTCATATGCTCGCATGGAAAGTAAAGATTCACATCTTTCTCAAAGCTGCTTCTTTCCTAAGAAGCCACGAGCAGGCTTGGAAGTTAAAATACTGTAATGTTTTAGCAAACAATAAACTGGATGCTAATTTAGTTTATGTAACTTTAGGTACCTGATGGGTAGTTATTATGTCCTTGGACCTAAAAAGTGAAAGTCCATCTGGATTATGTTTCATGGTACAAAAGGGAAGGCATACATTCCTAATGTACTGTAACGTAAGTGAACAAACAGTATGTAACAGTAAATGTCATCCAGAGACACATTAAAAAAAGAGCAGTTCTAGACTGTAATCTTTGTTATATACATTTTTTTATTATTATTAATATATTATTATTATTTAGGAAAACCCAACATAATCCACCATGAGCACATGATCGACCCCAAATTGGTACATCTTTAATTAATTCCTAACTGTAATGCAATTTAACTTACTTATACTGTATTGGCAAGGACTAAGCTTAAAGCTACTGATAGCTTGTTGCATGTTAGCTGTCAGTACCTAATGGGTTGTATTTGGTTCTTTTACCTTGAAATATGGCGAAACGTCTCTCTGGACCTTCACTAACCATTGTCTAAAGAACCTGATAATGTGGAAGCAGTGAAAAATCCACCCTGATACATCAGAAGAAAATGACTACCACGTGAATAAAGTGTAATGTAGTCAAAGTGTTGAAAGCCTAACCAGAGGGACTCCAAGTCAAATATCTGTCTGTGAAACTGGAGCTGAAACTAAAGACATGATAACAATGGTAAACAGCCTCTTGTTTGCGTTCTACTACTCTTCAGATCCCAAGTGTCTGAGTTTTCATGTGAAAAATGACATTGTGTGTGAAGAGGTTGAGTGTTGAGTCAACCTTCCCCTGACAAAGACGCTCAAATTTGGCTTTTGTTTGAACTGCAATAACAGAGGAGGCCGTATCCAATCATGCACCTTCAAGTCACAGAACGACACAATTCTTCCTCTCTACTCTATGGCCATCCCACGTACAGAACTAAGTAACAGCTTCTCCACACATGAGAAGCTTACAGCCAGAGAGATTGTTGGGTTTTCAAAGACACACAATTATGTGTGGGTAAGTGGGGAGGGGGGGGATCTATTTATTGAGAAGATTGCTGTTTTTTAGTTGCTTTGACACCACTTATGCAGAATTGTCGAGGGGAAAAGATCTGGGCTGAAGATTTATTGTCTCACTGTGAGACTAGTTGATATCTAAAAAAACATCTATAGCCTAAATGAGGGAGATTAAGGATACTGATATGCAATCTCCAAAACACTGAGGAGGACATATATTTCAATCATACGAAAATAGGCATGGCATACACTTCTGCAAAGAAAAATGATAACAACTGCTGTGCAATAAAAATCAAATTAATTTGTTAAAAAGAGCTTTGGCTTGTATTTAGTCAAATATCTGCACTTTTTTTCAGCCTTGTCATTTTAAAACAGCATGCAGGCTGAGTAAAGGCCTGTGTCTACAGACCGCTCATTTTCACCCAAAAAAAACAATGTAGTTCAACGTTTGCAGCGCTCAGCACCCTGAGCACAAGAACGACCCTCTTCGTTAGCTTTTTTTTGTCGCTGCACTCTAAGCGCTCTTCAGTTGAAAACAATGTCACTTCTCCCCCATCGACTAACCAGAATCGAGATGGGGCAGGACATAAAACGTCAGTCTTGTCAACAACAATGGCGGAGGAGACAACTGGTCTGACTGGTCTCTTCGAGGATACAATTTTCAGGTGTAGAGCTGCTGCTGATGCCAGGACATGATTCCCTATCATTGTTTTCCTGTTTTCTTTGTGATACTGGTGTATAGTATAGCTCCGAGCTTCCACTTTCATAACATCATTAGCTTGTGTAAGGGTACCTGTTGTAGCCTGCCTTTGAAACCTAGTAGCTATTCATTCCATTCATAACATCATTTGGTTTCTGAAACAGGCAAACTTGATTAAAGTAACTTCAAATGATTATTTTTGATTGAACAGTAGGGATGTGCTGTACTGTAAATGATCAAGGTACGTAAGTTGTAACCATGGCAACAGCTCAGCATGTCACTTCCTCCAGAGAAGGTGAGCGATTAGCAGAGTGTACATCTGCACGAGCTCTCTGTTAGAAAACAGCAGGTTGATGAGAAAGTCTGTATTCTAATTTATCACGCTGGCCTGATAGAAAGTCTCGCTCACTAAGATCCCCGCTCCAGTCACCACCCAGGGTCTCAAGAAGCTGATGTAATCACAGGAAAGGTGAGAGACATTGTGAGACACGTTGGGCGGATGCTTTCACATGGAGCTGATCTCATTTTAGTTCTGCCCTTTAAGTGCGTTTGGTGGGATTAAGGGAATTTATTACTTTGACCTGAGTGGGCGCTGGGATAATTAGTTCGTTTGACCGCTGTTCAAAAATTTACCGATGTCACCATGAGGTAATAATGAGCCAATGATGGAAGTTATTCTTGAGATGTTGCCTAAAGAAGGCAGTCCTGGGTGATTCTTTTTTTCTCTCCACAGCAATCGAAACGCCTCCGTCTGCATTTGGAACATGGCTCAGCTTGATGTACAAAGATAAGGTGAAATTTCATTTGAATAATCAACAAATAACTAACCACCACCCTGATAAACTGAAATACACATTGCTTTATATTGAACAACATACTAGTGTTGTAGTACTTGAAAGCGGTCTTTTTGAAGGGCTCGGTCTCGTCTCAGAATCGAAAGCATTTTGACTCGGCCTCGTCTCTGTAATTTAAATTTACACCACTGACAGGCTGTTATTCCACATCATCACTGGGATTGGAAGGAAAACGCCTCTTTCTAAAAGAAGGGAATACATTTAAGTCATTCATAGTTACACTTTTATCCCCCAGTTACAGCCACAAACTTCCCAGTTTTGGTTATGGTTATGGGGCCAAATTAGTGACACGTCTGCTGCACAAGATGATGATTTTTCTGTGATGTTTATGGTGGTCTTGGTCTTGTCTTGGTCGCTGTCTTGGTCTCGTCCTGCCTTGGTCTTGTCTGGGTCTCGGAGCACTCTGATCTGGGTTAGTGTGGTCTTGACTACAACTCTACAACATATAGAAAAAGAAAAAAAAAACACCTACCATATAAATACATTTCTGAGCTTTTGTTCAAGCTCATTTTGAATTACTCCCCAGAGTTATCTGCTGCTGTGACAGTAGTGTCTGCATCTGTGTGATATAGATATGTCATCATTTTGTCATCATAAATGTGATTTAAAATCTAGAAAGCCAGCTGGAGATATTGGTAATCATTCTTTTTTCATGACATAGTATCACTAATAGTGATATACAGTTTCTGGCCCTTCTCAAGGCCACTCACCTTGTCCTCACCATAAAGCAAATGCCACAGGGTGATTACATTAGGGGGGGGAAGTACAAACAGAAGTGTCAGGACCTGCTGACTACTCATCTATGACAGCACAATGGACAAGTGTATCTGATAAACAGATGAACATGTCAGACCCTCGTTACCATGGTGTGATGTTCACATGCTGCAGTTCTTTAGATTCAAGCTGCTCTGAATCACAGCACACATTTAATACTGTAATACAAATATTACAAAAAATCTTCCCTGATCATATCAGTGTAAAACATTCCAAGGTTGTAAACTTCATCACAACAAGTTCATTATCGTATGTATTATTAAGAATTTTGTGGTAAAGGCTTTACGAGACATGCAGGAATTATCTACTATTTTGACTCGTATCATAAAACACACAGGTGAAACTAATAAAGTTAATAATGGCTCCCCTCCATTTGGATGTTCCAGTAGCCAAGTCCGTCAGCCAGCAGGAAGAACACCATGCAGAGCCAAAGAACTGGTACACCAGAATTCAGCTGATATTAATGTAATTTGTTTCAACAGCAATTCTCATTTTATTTCCAATCAGAATATATGCTGTAAAAAAATGTCTATTAATAAGAAACTAAGGTTTATTTACATTGACAAAAAAACACACTGTCTGTTTTTTATTTTTTCTGATAAGGTTCCAGAGAGAAAGCCGCAACACACTGACAGTAACCGGATGTTAAACGTATTCTTAATAATTTTCTGTGTCTGTTCAGCTTGGTGTAGTCGTGTTTTAGGAGTTTTCAGAATGAAAAAAGGAAAGGAAATTCAAGAGTGAATGCATTGGTGTACTAGGATGTCTTTGGACCCAACACCAGCACACAATGAAACAATGGTTTCAATGGAAACATCTTAATTTTATTTTCGCCAGGTATATAAACAATACTACAGAAAGAAGCTCCCCTCTGTCAGACTGGACCATAAAACCAAGAACCCAAAATGCAAGACTCCACAAACACTTAAGCAGATACAAAGTCTGTTTATTCAGAAGGAGGTTGGTACACAACAATCCAAAATCACCAAGTGAAGGGAACCAAAACGTCAGGCTAAGGCAGAAACTGGTTGAAATACTAACTAGGAAAAATACACAAGAATGCTGGAAGGTAGTCACTAAGGGACATATAGAACTGGCACAGAAGGAGGGGAACACAGAGACTAAATACTCAAGGGGAGTGAATACAATTAGACACAGGTGAGACACATGAGGTAATCACAGACGCGGGAGACACAGGGTAAGTATTAGCATAAATAAGGAAGTGCGTTTCCTTGTCTGACTTCCTGTCATATTCTCTCCAGCTTGACGCGTGCCTGCAGCGTACTCCGGCGAAAATAGACTATTTTCCGTATTTGAAACGGAGCAGAGCGCAGTGCTGTTGGTGACACGCTCCGGAGACGGACCGCAGAGCGCCCTGTGTGAACACAATGATTGACTAGAGTGAGTACTTGACGGACCGTGGCGCGGTGCGCACGAAGTATGTGTGAATTGGCCTTATTGTCTACAGTATCATATAGTTTCTTTCTTCTGTTATTCTGATTCTGATATTTTTCATCACTTTATCAACATTACATCAAAACAGGAACTGAATTAACAACAGTGCAGCTTCAGAAAGACAAAGCAACATGTTGTTTGCATGTTTTTCTCTTTATTCCCGCGGGATCTTGTAGTTCTCCTGTGACGTGTCATGGGTGCGCTCCGCTGTGCCGACGTCCCCGAAACGGATCCAGTGTGAATGGGCGCAAGACATCTGACTTTTTTAAATCTAAGATTTGTGACACATCAGGTTAAATCATTGATACTTTTACTAAAATGTTTATCTTCCCCAATTTAAGACAATTTTAAACATGTATCTATTCAAGCATGTTTTTGATGTAAAAGGTACATTTTCAGTCAGTCTGGGCTTTTTAAACTAGCTGATCAAAGCTTCTGACTTTTAATGTGATAGGCCTGGTTGTCACTTTTAAAATGGATGCATAGTATTTTGGCAGCAAACTCTTGATCACTAACTTTTAAACTATGCATGTCACAAATGAACAGAACTGTGATTTTTCAGCTTCTTTTCATGAATGGCTCTTCCAATAATACAATATTTTAGTTGCCTAACAGTAAAACATTTGGTGTCTGTTTGTTGTGTTCTAATGATTGGCCTAAAACAGATCTTCTAATCTTCCAGATGTTAAACCTTTTTTTGGAGCTTTTACCAATCAGCGACAGAGTGTGTCACTTGCTCTTGTAAACAGGGAGAAAGGGTGTAAAACAGAGTTTTAATGAGCCTCCATTCATGAAAAGAGTCTGACACAAATTATAAATAATGGCGAGGTTCATTCATTCCCTGCAGCTGGTTGTACTTGATCAGACCATGCAGAAAGCCAACACACTCAACATGTTCAGCCAACGGGAGTTGAATTAATTTCCGAATCCGTTTCATTTGAAGAACCTTTTAAATTGATTTTCCTTGGACTTGCAATGCCCCAAACTTAACAGTTTCAGCTGAAGACCTATTACACTCCATTCACTTCCATCGCCTCGGCTTTGTTCCGACACCTGCTAGCAAGCAGAGTGGGAGTGAAGCAGAAACTGACTAAACAAGCCATGGATTTCTTCATTTTTCTTGCTTGATGAAGGAGGCTCCAGCTAATCTAACTGAATGAAAATTAAATTTCCTCCATGCTTTAAGTTTTCGTTAGACATAGTGATGCCACAGAAAGCCATTTGTTACGCCTGACAGGCTTTCAGACAGGGGAGAAAGTTGCTAAATCCTTATTTAATCCTAATTTTCTTTTTTAAAGGAGCTTTTTTTGTACATCTGTGTTTTTTACTAAAGCCATGCGCCCAGGCTGTTGACAGAAAGAGGCTAAGAGGTCTTTCCTTTGTCATTGCCAAATTTGAAGAATGAAGTATTAGTGCTCACCAAGCAGCTCATGTTCAGCTAAAATATGTTAAGCATTCACTGGTGTTCCTTTGTACTGTAGCTTCATGGTAACTTTGTTTCTCTTCCAAACCAGTAAAGCTAAGCATCCTCTTATGCACTGTTGGAAAGGATAAGCATAAAAGGGGCAGTTAAAAAAATAAATTCCATGTGTTCTATCAACATTTCACTCATCAGCCATTGTGAAACAACACAACATGGTTCTAAATAGACTTGCACATCTGCACAGGAAAATGTCAAAAGCATCCTCAGAAGGGGACGCACACGTGGATCAAGGCGGGGCTTAAGTGGTGTAAGGCAGAAATACTGATTAGGCGGATTTGAATCGAAAACTTTTCCCCTTTGGCATCATTACTTGGTGAAAAACGTACACACCTTCAACACATAATGATTTAACTTATACCCAATATAATAAACTTACATTTAGAGTTGGGTTAGAATTACAGGGATTCATGAACTACTGTAAATGTGCACTGATCTTGAACACAATCTTATAAAAGCTTATCCTGCTGTCAAATGTATCTCTTACTGTGAATCTTTGCCATGTAAAAATAATAAAAAGGTTGTTTTTCATTTAATCTGTCACAAACCCAATTGCAGGGATAAAAATTACCATTAAGAAATATTCAATCTTCTCACTGATGGTCTTGTTTGCTTGTGCCGGACTTTTAGAGGTTATGATTAATTCCAGTGTGTTTTAAGACCAGGAAAAATACTCCTCACTGAAGCTTCAAGGAACCTTACATTTCTAAAGATAGCATTTCTTTCAGTTGTAGATAAACGTATTACTCCACCTAATATTTCATATTTGATATCAATAAACTTCCTTAAGAACTTGTCAAATAATCTTAAATATAGTCAGACTTCTTTAGTATTATAGTTTAAATGGGCTATATGTAACTTTTTACATGTATACATCGTTTTTTTATCGCCCATTAATAAGCGAATGGTTAACTGATGTGAAAAAGTAGATGTTCACTGTGTTGCCTGTATAAAATTATTCCCCGGGTCGTATTTTCCGCGAAAGCTCCAGGAAGTGACATTTTATGCACGTTCTCAACGTCCTCCTCACTCCGCTCTGCTTACAGAGATCAACAGTACAAACTCATCACACACTCCCGGTCTTCACCTCCACAGCCTGAGGCCATCTTCCACACACTTCTATCCGCCCTAGGAGCTCTCAAAGGCGGACAAACTCATCACACACTCCTTCTCTCAGCCAGTGCCTGCCGTTTGTAGGATGGAGAATGAATACAGACACACAGACTCCTTCACAGTCTTTCACATGTGTATGACCACTTACCTCCTCTGTAAACATTATGCCGGTAAATATCCAGCGTTTTGCGGCCGATGATGATGCTCGTTTGTGTACGTACGAGCACGTATGACGAGCAATGCGAGGGAGAGCGAGCAACAGGTTACTGGTGCAGTTCGCCTAACAGCCATGCGGTATCGCTACAAACGCAGTATTTTTGAAAGTTACATATAGCCCCTTTGAATTGGTCCATATATCCTCGCAAAAAGGATCTAAATAGTTATGTTGGCATACATCCAAGCTCAAAATAAGGAGGGGGAATTTTTAGAAATGGTTTTATTCCCTCAGCAGAAGGCTTTTTGATTAGTGTGAGCATTTCTTTTTTACAAATTAGGTCAACTTAATTAATCTTTTCACAAAAACGTTTCTCACATTAAGTTTAACATGTGCTAAAAGACTGTCCAAATGTTTCAGTCTTACTTACTTCCCATTTGCTCCTTTAGGAAGCATCGGCCGTTAACCACAGTCTGCCAGATGAGTCTGTCTTTCTGTTATCAACTTTTCTATAGCATGTAGGTCCTTTGACTGGTTGGGGTTGCAAGCCCCAAGCCCAACCGTCCACCATTTCTGGCTTCTGGTGTGTTTTGGAGTTATTAGTTTGTCCTCTCTCCTAACCTATTGTCTTCCAGGTAATGGATGACAGTCTCTTACCACATGAGGTGAGACAGGGTTCGGGCTATGTACAAGCTGTGTTGGTAACCAACTCCTGTAACAGTGTAGTGATAGCTGCAACCAAAGCAAGCATTTCCTACCAGCAGCGCAAGACAGTCATATTAACCCCTAAAGAAGAATGTGTTATTCTCGAAAAGGGCTTTGGTTTTAACTGAACGAAGACACATATTGATTTAATCACATAATACAACTTGGTCAAAGCTGAACTCCAACTTCACATTCAAAACACTCTTCCCGGCTTTGCTGAAGTTTAAGTTTCCAGAGTGTGACCTTCAGTTAAGTTCCTATACAGTACTTACGGACGTGTGACAAATGGAAAGAGAAACCAACATAAAGTGTGCACTGTGAAGTGCTCGGCCACGTCAAGCCTCCAGCATAGCTTTAATGCATCCTGGCTTAGATTCTACTTGAAGGATGAACTCCATTCTTCATTGTGTCAGTGTGTATAGGCAACACTATACAGCCTATATAACAAGCAAGTGAAACATATTGGATTTTAGTCTGTTGCTGTTCTAGAAGCACAACGCATATCAACAGACTCTAAAGTTTGCAGTGGGAATATGTGCTTATATTCTACAACTACATTCATGTTTTATACAAATAATTGCATCATTTAAAGTACCGCAACCAAGTTATTTCACTCACATTCAGGCTGCAGAGAGCATAAAAGGTCTGTGTTCTTAATAAACAAGCCGCACACACTTAAATCATTCATACTTAACAAGCAGACATACTTTCCTGTTACTGTGGCTGTCTGCAAGCAACAGTGGTCCGAGTTTGCACTGTGGTCCTGCTGTGATTGATTTTCCATATGATGGGAATATAAAGGTTCCTGTCACATGACAGACATGTCACACATAAAAGGTATTAGACCTCAGTGGTGAGTGTGCGGTTTCATATTTGCTGAAACTGTAATAAAAGCCTGTCACCTGCAACTCTCATTTCATCAGCTCACTGGAACTGTTTCTTCTTTTACCCATACTGCTGTCAGAAAGGTGCTTTAATGTAAAATAAAAATCAAGGGAATAAAAGTAGCTCATGTTATTGTCTACAGCTGCAGGAAGCTTTAACTATACATTTACTCATGTAAGGTTTCATAATTGTTCATTATGAGAAATTTGACTATGACTCAGTTTAAGTTGCTATTGCATACTGCATGCTGTTCAGAAATGTTTCACTTCTGCTTACAAACCATCTGAACCATCTAGTACTTGTTCCATGTGATGTTAACAGAGGCAATTCTAGAGTCTGTAGGGGAGCTAGACAAAAATGAATAAGGATCCCCTCCAACCACTATCATATCTAGCAGAGTCCCTAGGCTTTTCCTTTTTCTTTTTTTCACTCCCAGACAGATAATTTCTCTTTTCCTTCAGTGATTATCGTTGACTAAATTTGGTTTTTAAATACATGAGATGGTAAGCAGGGCAGTGAGTGCTGTAAGATGGGGCCCCATTTGGAAGGTTTCCTACTGTCAATGCAAAATTTGCGCATTTTGAGCTACTGCTGTGGTTTAAAGTTTGTCAGCCCTCGGGGGCCCTAAGTGGCTGTTAAGTACCCCAAGTACCAGAAAAGAAGATAGTGTCTACATTGAAACAAGTTTTTTTTTTTTAAAGTCGCTATTTAAAAGAAAAAAATCTTGCCTGGCTTACTGCAGATTTTGAAGTTAGGATTGGATGTTTCGTGGGCCAAATTGAGCCTCAAAATACCTGAGTAAAGTTCTCTGTGCTGCATTATCTCCTTCAGTGTCTAGAACGAAATGACAAAACAAAGAATCTCAGAACAGCACTCTTTCACTTTTCCTCTTGGACAATACCATTTCATTCATGAAGCTCTTTTTACTTTCCAGTTATTCCTTTTATTGCTGTAAATTGCAACATCAATTGAAGCCACAGCATTTAAATCAGTCCATTCTTTCTAGCCTTGGCCAAGAAAGAAAAGTGTCTATCAGCAAATGTTTGAAGTGTCAAGTTATCAAATATGATGTTGTATAGTCTTGATATTTTGTAAGTCTTGGAGAATGAATCATTGTGCTGGATTGTGGCACGGAGGAGACAGCTGATATATTCATGCATGATACATACAGAGGGGTTTATGGGTTAAGCTGCAACTATCAAGTTGTGCTATGACAAGCCCACGGAACAGCTACATTGCTACTTTTTCTTTTCTTCTGCAAAGTGCTCCAACTCTGTTGGACATTTATTGTCTGAATGATGGTGGAAGAAAGAAATGCCTCACACAAATCTGAGAGATGTTCAGTTCAGTTGAGATCTAGCATCCATCTTCAGTTAAGAGGAGTATACACTAAAAGATAATCGTTCTGATTTTTGGCCCGATACCCCCTTTTCCAAATTGTTTTATGGTTCTAACGATTATCTTGCCAGATTGTTGTATGGTGTGAGGTATGTTAAGAAACATCAGATCTGTTGAAAGAACGCCTGGGCCGCACTGATTTCAAATCATTAATATTAAACATGTTTAATATTTATGATCCAATTTCCTGTTGTGTGGCAGGAACCCTGAGGACAGACGAGCATGCACTCTGTAGAGTGTCACTTGAACGTAATGATAGCAAATTAGGAAGCAAGCTGAGTAACGAAGGAAGCACAACAACAACCACAGCGAATCAATTGAACTACCCTCCAGCTGGTAATGTAGCACTTAGTTATTAAAAAGTCAAACAAAACTATCGCCAATTATCAGTTTCCGCCTTTAAATAGTATTTCTGTAAACTTAATTTGCTTGTCCTGAGAATCTAACCCCAAAGTTAAATGGTGAATTGACTTGCGCTCGTAAAGCCATTTTCTAGGTTTCTGATTACTCAATGCATTTTTACACTAACACATCTAACTATTCACACTACATTCACACACTGATGGCAGAGGCTGCCATGAAAGGTGTTCATCACTATTAACTAAGCTATTCATACAAGTCCACACTTTGCTGATGCAGCAATGGGAGAAATTTGTGGTTGTGTTTTGCCCTATGAACACGTTGACATGTGACTGCAGAAGCTAAGGATCGAACCCTGACCATCCCAGTTGAGAGTCAACTGACTCTACCACAGCTGCCCCAATCTGACATATGTTGTGCATTTAATGGTGATATTCATCTTGTGTAACTTGATGACATTAATTTATTTTACTTATTATTATTCAAAACCATCTGCTATTTTATTTTTTGTAAGGTCACCTTGACTGACGAGACTGACGCTGAAAGTCACAGACACCAAACACACTGGAAGGTGTTTTGCAGCATGCTGCTTAAATGTCACCTCTTAAGGAGAAATAATACTTTATTTTATAGGTTAACAGTATAGGTAAAATGATCTATAAAGAAAGATTAACACTGAACTTCCACCAGATATGTGTGCATTGCGTGCCCGCTCCGGTCCGTTTTGGCTGCGTCCTCCGTCCGCAGCACGGAGAGCACAGCCGTCAGCTGGAGTGCCGAGACAAAGGAAGTCCCACAGTAATTAAACAAACTAATTGCCGACAGTGCAAGACAATACGATGTATGTGGTATAAAACTCTATATAAACCTTATAAACACATAAACGGTCATTCTTCTGAACCATTAAAACGGAGTGTTTTATTTTGAAAATTAACCGGATGTTTTAATGTTGTATCGGTGTCTGACTTCCCGTCCCACTTGTTCTTTTCTGTGCTAAATTGATGCAGCAGGCTCCGGCATCCGGCAAAAATAGAAATCTACGTATCTGCTGCGGACCCAGTGGAAGAACACACATTGAATAAAATGAAAACCTATCATCTCTGCTGCCGGAACGGAGCGGAGACGGACCGGACTTGCATCTGGTGGAAGTTGGCCGTCAGGTGTCTAAATATTTGTATTTGTCAACTATATTTTTTCACATTTAAAATTTCACTAAGACCCTTCAATCTTATTTAACATCAAAAAAATAATTTTTGAGATGCCTTTAGTTTGCTCTTATCACCTGTAGATGTCAGCTCTTAAGTAACTAAATGCCATTAAAGCTTGGGAATTTGGCAGCATTGGACACGACACATCCGTGTGATGGTCTGCAGTCTATCTGTGTGACTTCATGATGGGCCATTTCTCCATGTCCAAGCCCATAAATGAGTTTGGCATGGGTTTGATTGCTCCCATGGATACACAGGCAGGGAGCCTGACAGTGGGACCTCTGTGATGAATAGCCTTTTAAAACCATGAAGTACAGCGCCGCCATTGTTTTTTTCCCCTTCTCTCCTCTTTCCCCTCCCCCCTCACCACTTTTCCCATGTGATGGATTGGTTTTCAGCCGCTGAGCGTCAATGCCATTAGCTGCAGGAGCTGTCCGATGCTGCCACAGCGGCATATGTGTGGAGACACAGATCAGAGAGAAGGAAGCCGACATTTCCGGGCAACCGGCCTTGGAAATGCGCAACACAAAACCAGTGATGGAGGTCTTGCCTCAGACAGCTATTGATGTGTCATGGGATTGTATGTCACAGAGCAAGCAGATAAACACAAACATGGCTCATCAGTTCTGTGTCTAATCTGAGATGATATGCCAAAGCCATGGAGCCTTAAACCAAATCTGACAGTAATACACACATCACCATTGTGTATTATGATATTTTTCCCAAATTTTGGTTAGAATTACCTTATTAGTGAAACCACAGTTTCAGACTCAATTTAACTTTCTGCGTACAAAAAGTCATCCATAGGTTTAAGGGGTTAGGATTAAAAGAATTAAAGCAAAATCCCCACAAACTGATCCTCTAACCTTTAAGATGTTTTGTGAGTCTAAGTACAAAGCTGCAGAAGTTCATGCATATTTCTGCTTTTGCAATATTAAGCATCAGGCAGACTCCAACACCCAGAACAAATAACAAATCATGAGTAACTGCCTGTGTAAATACCACCAACTGTTAACACAGAGTCATATTAAATCTGCTTTTGGAAAAATAAGAAACTTTTCCATGACAGCTCAAAAGAGTTAAACCTGACTACTAAAGAAAAAAAAACATTATTTTATCTTACGAATTAAAGTGTTATCAGACTCAATACACAAAGGCTATGTTCACACCGCTTGCAAAAGTGACCCAAATCTGTTTTTTTTTAAGACGGCACATGTCACATGAAATCTGATCTTTTTGAATCAGATATCGGCCATCTTGTATGTGGTCCTATATCAGACTCAGGTTGGATCTTTTGAGTGCGACCTCAGTCTGAACAGCCAGGTTGGTAAGCATGGGACCTTGAAGTCACTCTTGAGCAACACCCGTCATGGTTTTGAGCTAGAAGCACATTCAGGAGCAGGAGTCTCTTGCACTTGGAGAAAAACTGTGGAGTGGAGGTGTCAGTAGACCTCATACATTATTGTGGGTGACACTTCTGTATAAGCAAAACTTGAGGGGTTGAATCGTAACTGGCCAGTGTTTGAAAGCATATCAAGCTTCTTGTGACATCTTTCAATCAATCAATGAATCATTAGTTGTATAGCGCCAATTCATAACAAGTGTTATCTCAAGATGCTTCACAAAAGAGCATATGGGATAATACGCAGGCAGGATTTCTCCTTTGTATTCCTTGTGTTCCTGTTGTCCACACTTCCTTGTTGCTGAGGTGGAGGTTGGAGCGGTGGTTCTGGGGACGACACAGTCTGATGGTGGTGGCTGGGCGTCAGACGTAGTTGTTCTTCTCTGCATGTTGGTCAGTTCAGGACCATGTCCTCTTCACACATTATCTAAAACGGGCCGTGTTTTAAAAGTAACATGAACAGCCAAATAAAATAAAAAAATCAGATCCCTGAAATAAATCAGAATTGAGCAGTGTGATCATAGTCATATAGGAAGGTATAAAATGTCTCCAATAATGCTGTCCCTATGTGTGAATCTAAAACAGTTTTGGGAGCTAGACTAAGAAGCAAATACAATCAGATAAAGCAGTGTGAGTAATAAACATGCCATGATCTATATTAAAAAGCCAGCCAATACTTTCTCGCTGTGAACTGAATCCACTTAACATTACAAACCTACACCTGAATAGACTTTTCAGTCAGTGATAAAGCTAAACGTGTTAAAATATACCCTAAGGTATGATTACATATGAGTACATGAAGAAAAGCAGTGAATTGCATTATCCTGGTGTGTTTTGTAGCACCAAAGTAGAGAAAGGGATGCTTCAGGTTGCTTCTGAAATATAAAAATGCAACATACAAAAAAGTAATTTACCCATCACATAACATTTACAATTTTATGACAAAATGCTGAACATTCTGGAGAGCATAATACAAAGGAAATATATTTGAGTTATACAGAAATTCACAAGCATGGTATTACTCTTAAATAACTTAAGAAAATGTGTTCTCAAGAATGTGTGCAGGATTGTATTGATGCTGGGTGAATGCTGAAGGGGTCATGATCAGCAGTAAATGATTGTTTAAAAGATGAGGCCCTTGGTAAAAAAAAAAAAAAAAAAAATGATTAAGGCTCTTTAAAAACCAGTCACTGCATACTTTGTTAATCATCTTTTTTTCTTTTCTTTTTTTTAATCATTTTTGGATTACATTTTTGGAAAAAGAATACACTTTTAATTGTTTAAATTCCACCATGGTGAAGGTTATCTTTCTTTAACAACTTTAAAATGTGTACAGAACATTCCTGTGAATATTCTTCAGTCATTGTTGCATGAGTCACTTCTCTTCTCTAACCGCACAGTACCTGTGGCTCTCTTTCTCAGAGGAATTTAGAGAGCATTGATGGAAAGCCAGTCTTCTTATTTAACTTCAAATGAAATCTGATGGGCAGAAGGATTCTGATAAGGGAGGATCATCTCAACTCTTAACCTGAGATATGTTATCAGTGTGTACAGCTTATCTCTTTCTCCCTGTATTTTGTAATCTCACATAGTAATGACTTTAATTTTATACTTTTGTCCATCTCGTTTAATTTAAAGCAACAATATGTAGCTTTCCCACCTTAAAATAGTTGTTTTAAAGGTTGATTTAATAGAACAATAACTTTCATCAGGGAGAATGGCGTCACTTCCATGTCCAAATGCGGCCTGATTGCCTGTTTACCGCAGTATGTAACTTTGGCAGCGGGCCGCGACCATCTCGCAAGAACTGCTTAGGCTTTACGGCACTACTGTAGTTATTACAAGCAGACATTAGTTAGCCCCTCTTTGTACCGTTTGATACAATAACTGAGGCAAAGAGGAAGAAGACGGTGACGACTGAAGCTAAGAAGAGAAAAAGAGAGAGTGTCCAAGTAAGAAGCAGAGTCTACATTCCTGTAGAAATTATTCACAAGAGATTGCAACATAACGTTAGGCTATATTGTTATCAGTGTCATTGTTTTCTTGTGTTTATCAGCTTTACCAGGTGCAGAAAGTAATCTAACCCAAGTTATGTCTGGAGATGTTTATGTCTGGAGATGTTTATTAACTTGGGTGTATGTCAGTACACTGATTTCTTAAGATAACTTATCGTCTTGAATTAAAGCTGACCAATTGAGCTGGACTGCAGCCTCTGTACATTGGGCTCACACTAACCGCTGGGCTAAAGCAGCACTATAAATACTCTTAGGTTTCATTGAATAAACAACAGTTCTAGTTTGAGTCTGTGGATAAATTCCAGGAACAATTTCTTTGTATAGTTATGCATGTATCATAAAGTCCTTGGCTATGACTTTCGCAGATTTACCACAGCGATAAGTGATAAAGCACAAAGCTTTTACAACCAACCAGTGCCTTCAACTCCCGAGAAGTCTTAAACGATTCGGCTCGGGATCTTTGCTGATGCATCCCAAAAACATGACCTCCTGGAGGGGAACAGACGTATTCAATCTCACTTTGAAGAACAGAACAGAAAACAGGAGCAATCCTAGAGGAGACTGATACAACAACCAATACAGACAACAACAGACATAAAGACCAGTTGACCAGGAAGGGGTTAAAGGTTACAGTTATTGATATGGGTTTTGTCCCACCAGAACACCATTGATTAGTGTTTTTAAGTGCCATGAGTAAAAATCCTGTCTGTTTTTTTTAAATGATCAACTTTGGAAGCAACTCTTGGTGTACAGGTGAACTCTTTTCTGAATACAATCCATTATGAACACTGGTTTCCTATCAAATAGAAGAAAACATCAGAAACACAAACTTTATATTTCCGGTGAATAAAGGGAATTTACCCTTGACAAAACTTTCCCAAGGTTAATTAACACCAGTTATTTAGCACTAGAATAATGACCCCAGCAGAGGAACGCACAGTTTGACTTTTTTGCTCATCTGCTTGTGTCCGTCTGATCGACCATCACTTCAGCTCACTCTCTGCTACCCTAAAAGCTTCGCTTGCTCTAAACAACAATCAATACTTTTGAAAATGAGAACTGGAAAGAGCGGCACATTTGGTCACAGTTGTCTCTTTCTCTCCACTCTCTTCGTCTTTGTGTTTCCTCTTGTTGGGGTCTTTTTTTGTCATCAGCCAGAATTTGGTTAATGACTCAGTGATTGGCAGGGAGCCAGGCAGCTACCAGAAAATGGGCAGTGATTTCTGTAATGAGCATGGGATGAAAATTGATTGTGTTTCAAGTGAACCCCAAGAGTGATTAGCTGGATTCATACAGAACTCTAATGTGTACATAGATTTTAAATTAGAGTTTACATTTGAAGCAAGCTGTATGGAACATAGTAGTTACACTGAAAGGGTGAATGGGAATGCCTCCACACATAAGAAGCCATAAAGATCTAAAGCCGTTATTTCATTAATGGACAAGCTTTTGTACCACTAGTTACTGTTAACCTATACTATCCTTTAAAGGTCCCATATTATGCTTTTTCTGGTTTTATATGCCCTTTAGTGTGTTTTCCATGTGTCCTGTGCATGTTTAGGCACATCTATGTGCAAAAATTCAAAGTCCGCCGAAACGCGGCTTCTCCTACCTCCTCCTGTTAGCTGTAGCATTAGCCGCATGTAACGCTCAGTTCTAGCCCCCCCTCGAAAAAAATTTGTCAGTCCGACGTCATTGTCAGTGTGAGATCACTGATCTAAGTCCATTGGCTCGTTGTGGCAAGCCCTGCAGCTCATGTTGAAATTTCCGAGAAGCGTGCTGAGCAACTGACCAATAACGACAGAGCGGATCGGCAGACCAATCAGAGCAGACTTGGCCCACGTGGGGTCTAACAGTGTGGGCTCAACAGAGTGTAGCTGACGGACTCAGAGCGGAGAGGGAGCAAGGAGGAGCAGTACATGAAAACAGACACTTTTTTCTGACTTTAGTTATTGTGAACGTACAAAAGTAGGTACATAGATTAAATATAGGAACCCCCCCCAAAAAAAACTTTAATTAGGGATGCACCATTGTATCAGTAAGACATCGGTATCAGATGATTTGAGCTCTGTTGACAGACATCGGCCCATCTGAAAATAATGTGGCATGCACCGATGTCAGTAACAGATGTTGTCGTGTTTTAACAATGCTTGCAAGCTAGTATACCTAAGTGCTGATTCTGAGAATTGGGCAGATGAAGTCACCTGTTGGACAAACTGTGGTTTTCTTCAATGGTAAAACGTGAAATCAATTGTCAGCACTGTGGGAGTCGTGCACCGTCTCAGGGAAAGATAGTCCCCATGCAGTTTGTGAAACATGCTTTTAGTTACATTTCAAGAGGAGGAACTAGCAACAACATTTGAAATACATCCAATCACATGGCTTATTTGAAAAGAATTACAAAAAAGTAATGAAAAAACATTGGAAATAGAATCAGCAATCGGCTAAATTGTTGATTTAGATATTGGGATTGGCCCTGATTTTAACAATCATGCAATTGCAACAATGGTGAAAAACAATTACTGCTGTGTAAGTGCAACAAAAACTTCAGCGCTCATGAAAGTTTCAGTGTCTTTATTCTAACTGTATAATTGACTTACCTGCTGTTTGATCCGCACAGAGTGTAACTGAGTATTCAGAAAAGCGCAATATAAGTCCAATCTATTATTATTATTGTTATTATTTTTTAACTGAGGTGCCAATGTTTTGCTGTGAAACGCAAGCATATCCTAACTTATTACAAGATAATTATCTCGTTAATTCAAAAAATCAGAGCAGATTTTTCTTCATGTGAATTAAATACTCTTCTGTAGATCACAAACCATTTCATAAACATGTAAACCTTGGAGCATTGCTATTTAATTTTTTTATCACAGAGTCTTAAAGGCGTATTTCCTTGAATCTCTGCATTTGTGGCCGTGTATAATCGGCTCTTGCTTTACAATGTAAATGTTAAACCTACCATCACATCACACTCTGCAAAACTCAAAGCTGAACTGGATCCAGCCCCTCAGGGTCACTGGCTGCCCACACCCACTCTCTAAACTCCTGTCTCGTTAAACATTAATGGCCAATATGAAACTGGATTCCTCTCGGTCCGAACGGGAGATAACTGCATCTGCAGGGCAACATGATAGCATAATCAGAGGTAGACAGCTCGCGGGCTCTGACAGCTACAGCTAGCTTGCTACACCGCTGGAGCTGAGGAGACAAATGCCTGAAACCCAAAGATGACAGACGGGGGTGAGAGCGTGTTGGGGCTGGTGTGTGTATGTGTGTGATTGAGAGTGTGTGGCAGTGCTGGTGGGGTGGAGATAAGGCAATAGGGAGAAGGAGATGGAGCAAGATCTGGGATAAAGGGGGGGATGTCAGTTAGAAAGGAGAAAAAAACATGAGGAGAGGGAAGGTGAATATCAGAGTCAGGGAAGCTAAGACGGAATAACTTAGTTTAAAGAATGAGAGAGGAGAAGAAAACGATGGCAAGGAAGGAGTTCAGATATTTAAACACCTATTTTCAGCCTTTAAAAATAAGAAATGGAGAGCCACTGCACCCTAGAATACTGATTTAAATAGAAAACGGCAGATATTTCCTCCCCACGTTCGCCTGTCTCTAACTATTAAAGAAAACTCAAAATTGCTCCCTATACGGCTACGGTTCAATGGGCTGCATCACCTTATCTGATGTAATTTTTATGAGAGTCTGTCATGAATCCCCTCTTTGTAGGCTCACACTGTCTCTCCTACGAGGAAGTTAATGGGAAGTCGATGTGCTTGTTAGCAAATATAAACTGGCACTGGCAAGCTGTCAGTAGGAGCTGTTGTGATGTACCTCTGTTGTGTTGTCAAGCGACAAGAAACACCGGCTCTTGTTGAACGCATCCCTAATGCCTGGGAGTGTAGTGCAGAGCCCGTCAAGCATGTCTTTGTTTCCTCCTTCCCACTTTCTCCATACTTTCCTGTTCCTCTCACTACATGACCTGCTCTAAAACAGATGGTGGAAAGGAGTTTAGGGAGAAATAAGTTACAAGGACGTTGTTTGTGAATTTCAGGACTGAGGGAAAAAAAAATGCCATGGGGGACCTTACATCACTGGAGGAGTGGAGGGAGGAAAGTAAAAGGAGGGGGATGGATGTTTTCCCGCGGCACACAACATCTGTTAACTTCTTTGAGTATTGAGTCTCAGGTGCACCAACAAACAGAACGTATATTTTCCAACCAAAACAGGCCGATCGTTTATTTCATTTCGCAGTTTTGATATAACACAATGTTCATTTTATTCTTGTTGGATCTGACAGCCTGGTAAACGAGGCAGAAAGTTTTATTTTAATTGGGACATCAGAGCTTTAATACGCCACAATTGTGTGCGATTCATTTCATGTGGGATTGCATGGCACTAAAAAGGGTTTTCAGGTGTTATTTCGAAGTAATAATTGGAATTTAAAAACAGATAAACCCGCTCGGGTGACCAGGTGCGTACAAGCCAAATGTGGGACAAAGAGTATGTTTTTGTGAGACAATGTTACCGCAGTCACCAGAGGTGTATCAATATAATCTCCAAATAACCCTAAAAAAATAAACACTTCTATATTGACACTATTAGCTAATAAAAATCAACAAGGTTGATTTGGTTGCACACATTATGAAGGTTGTGCATATCTCAAAAGAGGCAGGGGCATCCACATCTGTAACTATGGTGGCTGCTTTTGTTCATACACAGGATTTTCTTTTTTTTTCAATTTCTAGGTCTAGGAAAAATGAGCGTGACCACTAGTTATTTTAACTGCTGTTACTTTATCTGTTGGCCGATCCTTTTTTGGTGTCATTTCTCTTCATGAGCAAGGCCTTTCTCGTGAGTTTCACCTGCAGTGTGTCGCTTAAAGGTCTCATATTATGCTTTTTCTGGTTTTATATGCTCTTTAGTGTGTTTTCCAGTGTCCTGTGCATGTTTAGGCACATCTATGTGCAAAAATTCAAAGTCCGCCGAAACGCGGCTTCTCCTACCTCCTCCTGTTAGCTGTAGCATTAGCCGCATGTAACGCTCAGTTCTAGCCCCCCTCGATAAAAATGTGTCAGTGCGACGTCATTGTCAGTGTGAGATTACTGATCTAAGTCCATTGGCTCGTTGTGGCAAGCCCTGCAGCTCATGTTGAAATTTCCGAGACGCGTGCTGAGCAACTGACCAATAACGACAGAGCGGATCAGCAGACCAATCAGAGCAGACTTGGCCCACGTGGGGTCTAACAGTGTGGGGACAGCAGAGTGTAGCTGACGGACTCAGAGCGTAGAGGGAGCAAGGAGGAGCAGTACATGAAAACAGACACTTTTTTCGGACTTTAGCTATTGTGGACGTACAAAAGTAGGGACATAGATTAAATATACAAACCCCAAAAAGGGCATAATATGGACTCTTTAAAGTCGCATCCTCTTCCAGTCGTGATTGGATTTTTGTGTTCTTTGTGTTGTGGCATTGTGACAAAATGTAGGCAACGAGGTTGGTGACTCATTGGCGAGCCCTTGACCCCACATGTGGGCTGATGGATTGACATCTGAAATAGCCCATGGTGAAAGCCTTTTCTTGCTTTCTACATAGCCATTGCATAAAAAACAGGTTTAAGAAAGGCAACTGTCTAGAGCCAATCAAAGGCGGGACTTGTGGGATTTGCGGGACACAGGGCAAGTTATGAAAATGCTTTGCAGTCCTGCACAAAGCTGGACACCGAGTCACCCTACAGTATAAACATAAAATCCAGAAAACATAAAAAAAATAGAGCAGAGAAAAAATATATTCCTAATCAACAGTGGCAAATCAGTGAATCGGTTCTGTGATGTACATTAGATTTGAATAGGCACTAAACCTGTTATCAGATCTTACTTGTACCATGAAGAAAAAAAAAATCATGAAAGAAGTGTGAAGGTACTTTTATCTATCCACCACAGCACAAGATATATTTTCCCTTCTTTATTCTGAACTCAAGGGGAGAAAAAAAAGGCTTAAATCAAAAGCTGTGTATGGTCTTTATGCTTACTTTTTCTGTAAATGTCAATAAACACAATCGGAACTCCTTCCTCTGAACTGTGACCCCTACAGTTCTCTTTCATCTGTTTTCAAGAATATTGTCCTCAAGCCCCAAACCTTTTCTGATCTCAATATCAGAGCCATCACTCAAATGGCAGCCAACATGACACAGACCAGCCCCCCACCAAATGTGACTTTATGTGGCCCAAGAACAAATTCAGATGGGGGAAGAAACACATTTTAGCTGAAGCTCTGCCACCATATTTCTTTTTTAAACTAATATTTTACTTCGTATACACTGCAGTAGTTGCAAAGAGGTGAATGTATGTAATAAATACCCCAATGTAAAAGCTTAAAATAAGAATAAAAGACATCAACAAAAGAACATTGAGGGACATTTTCTGTATAGGCTCCTTCAAAACAACCAAATGTTAGTAGTTAATTCTATTTCTTTTTCTGAGTGATTGTTGCTGAAGCATTGGCCGGAAGTTTTTGTTTTTTTTTCCATTCTGATCAACCAGTCAGCCAGATCCCTGACAAGACAGAGTGATTCCAAAGAAGTAACTAATTAAAGGAAAGCTGTCTGCCTTTATAGTGCTAACATCTTGAGGAAACATTGATAAAAACTACTTTCACAACTGCCACAGTATAAAATTACTTGGGTCATTTGTACAGTATGTTTCATTAAGATAGGGTGATTTGGACATAGCTTTTATTGATCCATTTGTTCCATTGTAGAGTAGATTCTGTTAAATTCTGTATAGCAGGTTGTAGCCACATCACTGCATTTATTTAATTGGTCCATGGTTCCACATCTTTCCCTGTATTCTCTGATGCACACACTTTGAGTCAGTAAGTTGTAATTTTGCTAGATGTTACTTTGCGTCAAACTCTAATTGCCATCTGAATGACATTAATCTAGCAAATTGAATTTACAATGTTCATCACATGTGTTTCATAATGCTACAGTTGCTTTCCACTGAGTGAAAATCCAATTTATTATGCATCAGAAGGCGCACATGAAAGATAAAGAATGAATATCTCATCCATCACACGCTGGAGGAAGTATCTTCATGGCTGATGGGAACGCATTACATAAGCTGGTAGAACACCAGGCAAGACTCTAAATGCATGTCAGAAAGCTTTCCTGTTGCTGAGTTCTAATTAGTGCAAATGCAGCCCAGTGATTCAGAGGGAAGATAGTGTTTCCTGTGCATGTTTCATGTTTTATTAATATTAAAATGCAAATACATCTCTGAAACTCGTCTTTACAGAAGTATGTTTCCAAAACGTATAATCATGAGCACTTCACTGTTCTTTGTGCTATTTAAGAGGATTTGTGTTTATGGATAATTATGTTCTGTTGGTAGAAAATACTGTAGGGAGGCAGACCAATTGGAAAATGCTATTTGTAAGGACCTTTTTAGCTCATTTCAGATTTTTCAAGGTCCTTTATCAGTGTTTGCATCCAAATCACCTCTCTGGCTTGCTAATGACACTAATAAACTTAATTTATATAGCACTTTTTAGAAATAAAAATACCAATAGGCTTTTACGAACCAAACAGAAAAGGGCATTTCAGAGCTCAGGAGCGTTAACAGCAAAGTCTCAAACCAGTCCTGCCCTGCCCCGTCTTGGAAGCTGGAGTGAGATGAAAGAAATGATAGTGGACTTCTGAAAATCAAAATCAAGGCCCACTGAACACAGATATATACATGGGGGGGAGGTGGGGAGCTTGGGGTTCCTCAGGGTGGTAAATCTCTGCTGGGCCTTCCCCACCTGGTAGGAGATGTTAATGGACCAGGTGAGAACTCCACATCCTCAGGAAGCTGAAGCAGGCTCATCTGCCACAACAGCTGCAGGTACATTTCTATCAGGCCAACAATGAAAGCCTCCTGGCTGCTGATCGGAACCACACCAGCACCTTTCAGTGACATAACTAACTAGCTCAGTGGGAAAGCCAACTGTATAACAAAAAAACCCACCCCTTGTTTACATTTACTTTATTGTAACGAAAACAGCTTTAGACTTCACCTGGTCACTTTTTACAGTGTTTTTTTTGACTACAGTGCCTTCTGCCTTCTTTTAAATGTTGTGCTAATGTTTCTGTTTTATATGTGCTGCCCTTGATAAAGAACTGCTAAACAGACTTGTTGTTTCCATAGCAACTACAATAAAGATATATTGTATTCAAAATAAATCTGCAAATCAAATCACTACAATGCTAAGCACCCAGATTTGAAGCCATGACGTGATATGATCTAGAGGCCAAAAGTCCCCATTTGTACGCTATGTGAATTACTGTCCCTATCTCTGACAGGATATCTGGTTTAGAAAGTCCTACAACAGGGGTAGCCATCTGGATTGTTTACAAAAAAATGGCATTACAGCCTCAACCTGACCCAGACTACATAAATGGTCATAAATAACCCGGCTAGGACGAGGTGCCCTGGATTTCTTCTGCAGATGGACCAGGCACAAATTCCACAGCTAATGAGACAAAGGCTTGGAGAGTGATCTGGTTTTATTCTACAAAGATAATTCAGGGCTGAAATGCGATTGGTCTAAAAGTTAAGCAGCCCTAAGTAGGAACCAAACCTTCAAATATTGCCCTGTGGCAGTGGCAACTAATGGTTTAGATAGCTACAACTTCATCCAAAATGAACTGACTCATAAAAACACAGCAAGTCAACCACATTACAAAAAACAGCCACATTTTCACAGACTTGAGTTTCAACTTTTCACCCACAAATCTGCACACCTTAGTCCTGTTGTGTGTGTGTGTGTGTGTGTGTGTGTGTGTGTGTGTGTGTGTGTGTGTGTGTGTGTGTGTGTCAGTTTGTGCAAGAGTGTGAACTCTGCCTTTCTGCTCACAGATGGATGGATGTGTCACTCTTTGCTTTTCAGCTCTTTTCCCTCATGGCAGCAGAGCGAGCGAGTGAGCTAGAGAGATAATGTCAAAGATGGAGATATAGTTAAAGAGTTTCTGTTCAATAGTGATCTTACCTGTCCAGGGGCCCCGTTTGTACCCTCACTGCTCTCTATTGTGACAAAGTTTTTAGAGCAACCACTTTTTTCAATATTTTACTTTTTGACAGTCGAAACTTCCATTCAGATTGAGACTTATCCTGTAGGAGGAATGAACTATGCTGGAACATCTCGACACATTGTGGCATACTGTCACGGAGGGACTCAAGTCGACTGATTGCCACTTCAGCGCACATGTCATGAATAACTGTGGCCCAGGTTAGTCGCAGGTAAATGTAAGTTTTGATGGTCACGATCTGCTTTCTGCAGTGAAACTCGCATCAAGTCCTCGTCTTAGGAGGAATGACAACCACCAGATAAACTCAACACGTTGAAGCATATGGTGAGGAGTGACTATGAATGGATTGATGGGTCCTTCCACTTACTCTCATGGATTTCTGTCCCACAGGTGTGCGGCACAACTGTTGTGAGTTATTATGGGCAACATACCAGCAGAGAAGGCGAAATCTACACTATTGTTGAAAGAACACCATGCTCTGTTCTTTTCAATTTTGATGCAATATGTAGCAAATTTGAAGCGGTCAAGCTTCATAAGCTATTAACTTTAATAAAGTTAGTAAAGTTAATGAAGTTGATCTTCATACTACGAGTGTTGCTGGAGTTTTTCATCAAGCCTTTCACTCTCCATGCACCTTTGTAGTTGGTTAAGTTGTTCCTGAAATACCGACTCTGCTTCATAATATAGAGCAAATTTAACAGCTGCAGCACCCCCTTAAACTTTACACACATTTAAAAAAAAATAGCAATAGAAACATTTAAACTTACTTTTATGCCCCTTTGGGTTATTTAGATGATATAAATTCATGATGTGTGCATCCTCTGTTTGTACATTTACTAATTCATTAAACATTTTAGGAAATGTGTTTGATCTGCTCTTGATTTTCAAATATAGTTGTTTTTGCAATTCAACAATGTGTGTCTGCATACTGGTTTACTAAACACTCATTTACCTGCTTGTCTATGATCAGTTGTCTTTATATTCACAGAAACACAGACACTTTTACCACCTGCACACACAGATTGTATAAATCTGAATGTCTGGAAGTAAATCCACTGACAACCCTTTAACAATCTTTACACATGCTAATAATGATTCCCTATCATGATGCAGTCCAAGTTCATCTTAACAAAACTTTAATATCAAAACTATTATGAGGCAATCTGGGTTGCTAGCGGTGACAGCTCAGCTGTACCCTTGTCCCATGAAGTAGCAGTCTATGATGGTGTAGCCTTTTCTTTGATTTAACCTTTAGATCTGAACCTTTTTAAAGAACCAGTTGCTGTCCTGTTTGATAAACTTACAACATTAACCTCAGCAGCAATAGGTTGAAACTTGCTGTCATTTCTTTTGTTTCAGACCCCCGACCCCTGCTGAGGACACCACATGCTCAAGGGACCTCGAGTTTTGTGACAAGAAGAAGTTCTTTCTCTGAGTTGATGGTATGACGCAACACTAAGAAAAACACGAAGCATTTATGTTCAAATGAATTGGTGTAGAAGGCAGAAAATGGAGCTCATCCAAGTGCACTCATTTCCAAGTACGCTGTTTTGTATAATGCAGACATGCAGCATGCCTTTCAATAAAATTTAAATTGTCTGATATGTTGGGGGGCATATAGTTTCTTTTTTTTTTGCATGGATCCTACATACTGATTTTTAAGGCCCCTGGACACTACAATCCCTTGATATCAAAACTTGACCTTTGGAGCGACCTTTAACTCAGCATTCATCAGCAGGAGCAGCTACTCATAGGTCCTGATGCACAGAGTTGGGTATTGATATTTTTATGCTTTCCCATCTTGAGAAACTTTTACAAAGTACAGCAAAAATCCCAGAAAGTGTTTCAGTCCTCATGGTCTACATCGCTATTCGCTATGTATTCCAACATGCTTTCTGCAGCAAAGCGGGCACTTGCATTAAATGTTCCATTACATCACATTGCATGCAGTGGGTGATGGTGGTTTCCGACATGATGGCACATGTCACAGGGGTATATGAGGCAGCCTAATTTTGTAGATTAAACATAAGGCCCTGTGTCCACCTTTTTTTCTGAGAGCCAGCGTCTTTTTTTCAATAGTTTTTAATTGGTAGAGAGCGCTTTCAGCAGCAGGCAGGTGCCTGGACAAATAGCGCTGCACAGAGCATCCTTTTTCCAAGCGCTCTGCCTTTTCTGTGTGGCCACTCAGAGCGCTTGAAAGAAGTTGAAAATCTTTCACTGATCCGGAAAGGCTTTACAAAATGTAAGATTTTCCATGTATTTTTGCCTTCTTCAGATCGTGTCTTGGACCAACATCCTCTTTGCTTGGTCTCTGAACGATCTCAAGTATAAATCATTCTGTAATATGCAACAGAGCAGTGTCAGTACAACGGCCTTTGTCAACAGAATGTGGTCATAGAGACAGGCGGGACTTGCGGTACTTTTATTCTCAGCACAGCCAGCGCTTTTCTGCCCGAAAAAAAAACATTAGGTGGACAGGTATTGAAAGTTGGCCTAATACGCCATATTGTTTGGTATCTTTTAACCTACACAGTTCCTTCTATCAAGGTAATTGTGCACTATATCTGCTTGCAGACTTGCAATGAAAACTGTGAAATTTTAGAATGATTACAGGATGCAATTCTAAAACACATGACCACACGTGCAAATAACATGCATGGCTTCAAAGGGATGTAATTGAATATTTCATTTTGAATATCCTGTGAAGCTCTTAGATGGTCACAAGCATCGTCTTTGACTGTCAGTCTGGTTACTGTCAGTTTTCAGCCATGTTGCATTCAGCTATGAAAAGGTGTGTAGAATTTCTGCGCAGCACAGTAAATTATACTACCACATTGTCCGTCATGATGCTAAAGACAACAATGAAGATGCTTTTGTGCATGGCTCTTTGTGATCATAATTTACCCTGTACAACGAGATAGAGTGGGAAACACAAGGATGAAATTATTTTGAAAATAGCTACAATTACAACATTGATTTGATAGTATGTGTGTTAAAGAGGAAGGAAGTGTGTCAAATGACAAATTTATTTTAGTGCCTGTGCCATCCATGTATCCAGCCATAATGTTTGCTTGTGTCAGTATTTTCACGTAAGCCCTATCATGTTCCCAGCTTAACACGGGTGCATTATTGATTAGGAGTGCCCTCACCTCCACCTCCAACAAACTGCTCTCAGCATGTGTGTGAGCAGCACTGAGGCAACCCACAGTGTAAGATCACCCTGACAACAACCTCCCATGTTATCCACTTTCTGATGTTCAGCAGAACTGTAGATGACCCCTGTTTCCTCCTCATGCCTCATGGCCATACAGCTGAAAAGAGGGTTGGATGAAGATAATATTGTAAGCCGAAACGTCTGCAGCGTGTTCAGTGACAGGACTCCTTTCATGGCTGGTTTGTGTCGATTATGATTTAGAGAGTTTTAGCTGTTTTTATGTTTCAGCCAGGGGTCAAGAATCGTTTGATCTAATGGCCAGGGACACCATATACAATGTACTATTTCTGACAGCGTTGTGCTGTAGTGAATTATTTAGAAACATGTTGCAGTAATAGGATGGAAAATCCAGTTTTTTATAGGTTAAGTTTTTTTTGGGCCTGTTTGCCTTTATTGATGGGACAGCTCAAGAGAGAAATGAAATATGGGAAGAAGAGAGAGGGGAAGATACAGAGGTACAAACCAATAGGCAAGGCAGACAACTGATTGGGGCCCCAGGTCATTAAAAGGCCCAGAGAGCCGACCAAACCACAGAAGTGGCTCCAAATTTGTTAAGGGGCCCTCATGTGATAGCACTCACTGTCTCTGTGCTGCTAAGGGTTGCACGCATTATTCGTCATTAGTTTGTCATTGAAAGTCACTGTGGTAGGTGGAGCAGATAATGATGATTATGATGATGTATCAATGACTGAATGCTGCTATTCTATAACAATGGACGAGAGAGACGTGGATAACTTATCTTTCCCTTTATGCTTCTGCTATGGGGTTTGTGTTTTGGTGTTTTGTTTCACATTTAGTTAACTTAATAACCGAGTTAAGTGTGCATCGCAGAGAGTCAGGGGCCCCTGAAAGTTTTTTGCCTAAGGCTCCAACAGACTCAAGAATGGCCACTGGGTAGATATGCATCACCGGGAGTCAAACCAAAGCCAATACAACAGAGACTGTAGCATCTGTTTACTCTGCTGCCTGAGTTAACCAAGCTCCTCAGAAAATGTACTTATCAATATTAAATAGATCTTGTACAGTTATAGACAATTATAGAAATTATGTATCACTTTTCTGATAATATTAATTTATTTCTGTTTAAAGAGCTTATGGACCATTTATGTTCACCTTTTCCCCTGCCAATCAGTTGCATCACTGTTCATATGTCCTTTGGTACATTGACTGATCACAGTCCAAGGTAACATCAGTACATAGATAAGTAAATGACGACGGTTCAAAAACACTGCAGCATGTTCTTCATTATGTGAACGTTATCGTGAAGCTGATTCTTCACTGATTCTTTCTGGCTGCAGTTCCGAAGTACGCTCAGTCTGTCGGATGAAAAAATACTAATATTGTTTTTCATTTTTGATTTAATTATTACTTTTCCGTACAGGTTATCCTGTACATTTCAGTGCATAATGGTTTTCTTAAAAGTAATTCAGTACATGGGCATCATTCAAGCCAAATGTCTGGGGTGGCTTACTTAGATTGGGGGGCAGGGTGTCCTTCTGGGGAAAGAATGGGAGGAACTATGCCATGTGCCGGCAAGGGAATACAGGGTTTCATTTTGCAATCAGTCTGAAAGTCTGAGAAGAACTTCAGTTAAATCACTTAACAGTGTCTTATCGTCCTAATTACTAAAAATGTTTGTGTAGCTCTCAATAATCTATTAATTACTACAGAAAGGCCAACTGACTGAGCCTAACATTTCTCTCAATACATTTTTCACTGATATTTGTATCATCATCAACAGGCTCTCATGTTTACATGCCTCCTACAGGTCAGCAACTTGCCTGATGAGCATCACCATCACATCCTCTGTCTGACTTGTCAAAAGTCACTTACAAGCAAATAAAGAGATCAGCATGAGCTGCAGAAAGCAACACATGAGGATATTCATGTTTAGCATGCTGTCTTGGTGTTTGCATTTGTTGTGAGTAGACAGCTCCAGACGAGTCTCTTCATAATGTCAAAAAGCAATGATCCGTTTAATCATTTAGGTTCAGTGCATTTAGTTATATAAACCCAAAGTCAAAACAAGTGATGGCACACAGTGAAAGTAGGACAGCATCCTGCTACAGCTGTAGCCAGTGTTATCAACCTGCCCTTAAGGCTTTCTCACACCACTCACACTCTACCAGCTATTATTTATATCTCCATAACATAACACATCTGTTTCTGGCTCCTGCCGTCTATTGTGAGTGGCTGATTGTCCCCATTGCCTGTATGACTGTAGGTGCTCATTTCCAGTTGAAGTCGATTCGTATAGCATGACACATAATCCATTCAATGCAGCATAATACTGTTTCTTTCCCCATACATATGTATAATTTTCATATCTGAGCTGCTATCTTACCCATGGGGTAGATTTTGTACACAGTGGTATACAATACATGAGCAATTGTTCCCCTTAATGCTGCAAAACTGAAAAAAAAAATGCAGGAAAAGTGCCCTCTTGGATGCACCAGTGGTAAATAAAACATAATAAAGTGCACTATACTGTAGGCCAGTATAAAAGAAAATATGTTAAAGTCCCCTCTAGGGTGCCCTTCTATTGGAGATAGTGTGATGCATTAAATGTAATGCTATATGATTCAAAAAGGGTTTGGACCTGTTTCATCATGAATGGATCTCAACTGTTTGGCTCGACCACTTTCCTTGTCACTCAGCCAGCCTGTTACATGACAACATGTTATTTGGAGTGGCTGTGGATCAGTGGCTGTGCCAGTCGTCTCTCAGGGGTCAGGGGTTCGATCCCCAGCTCCTGAAACTACATGTCCAATTTGTCCTTGGGCAAGACACTCAATCCCAAGTTGTCTCCGACTGCTTCAGCTGCGGCGTATGAATGTGGATAAATGGGATAAGTTAACACTTGTGGACTCGTTATGGACACATAGCAGCATCTGCCATCAGTGTGTGAATGGGTAGGTGTGAAAGCGCGAGAAAAGTGCTACACAAGCTCAAGTCCATTTACCATTTATATTACTTCCATGAAATAGGAAATTACTTCCATCTACACCTAGTCTTCTCTAAAATGGTGTCTGTATCACCAATTTGGCTCCAACAGACAGAACAGTAACTCTCATATAGGGTTGTAACAATATCAGGATTTTAAACTTTGCTATGATAAAAGTAAAAGTCAAACAATATAGATACCTGTTTCTATACAACAGACAAGTACAAGTCCTAGGCTCTCCAAATGAAGACATTTATTTTCTTTAATCAAAAAACATAGCAAACAAAATCCTGCTCAATGTCTAAACTGTACAAATAAATCAGCGCCGCTTTATCACAAAAAAGCTGCCAAATTACAGTATATGTGCTGTTTAGGCAGTGTAAACTCATCTCCTGTGTGATTGTCGGCGTCATTAACACAACTTTTGCATCTTTATGAGACGGCAAAAGGACTTGAGAAACTGCAGTTTATTTTGACCTGTAAATGTGAATGGACAACTCTCTCTCTCTCTCTCTCTCTCTCTCTCTCTCTCTCTCTCTTTCTCTCTCTCTCTCTCTCTCTCGCTCATTAACGATAGATGTTGGTTAAAAATATGACTAAAGGCTTGGTCCTTTTTGGATACTAGTTGTCATTTAAATAATGGAGAAAAACAGGTATTGAAAAAAGTATTGGAAAAAAGGTGACAACCCCTTCTCTTATTGCAATCACATTTTTGGATTGACTTTACATGTCCGCACATTTTATCTGCTCATATTTTAATACCAACCTAAGAATCTTTCCATGCTTAATCGAAAAGATCGAAGACGTGATACAAAAATCCTTTTTGCAGTGACTTGCTTATTAAAGGGATAGTTCAGTATTTTTTGAAAGGGGGTTGTATGAGGAACATGCCATTAGTAAGTATATTAGCCTGCTGAGATTTTGGTCAGCTCAGCCCCTCTATAACTAGAACTAGACCGGCAGGAGTGCAGGCACTGGAGCTAGAGTATGCTATACATTATAGCTTGTTCTGTTGCTGTTGTCTGACCTCGGCTGAATGAATTCTAAGGTAATCCACAGTCTGTTTCACGATTTCATCATATTTACATCTATATTTACAGTAGAAACACCCCCACATAACAGTAGGTGTTCTAATTTCTTCTCTCTGGTAAGGCAACAATCCCTTTGAATAAATTGGAAAGTAGAAATGTATTATATTAGGATAAGCCCCTTGAGGTGTATCATCTTTTAAGGGGGTCTCAAACATATATTTACAAAGATACAGGTACAACACAGCAATACAAAACCAAAACATAACACACTACAGACGATACAAACAAAGTAATACATACAACAAAAACCAAACAAAACACACAAAAAACAAAACAAGGGACAAAACAATTGAAAAGTAAATTGTAAAGTGAAAACGCAAGTATAAATAAGAGAGGTTAGACAGGGTTGAAGTGGTTGAGTAGGTCTTCAAGTAGTTAAAGCTTGCTTCAGAGGAAGCATTTTGGATCAAAAAAGTATTTTAAGTCAACACGTCTTGATAATAAATTGGATTCTTTTGACATGACTTCCCTTCAACAACATGTCCAACAAAGTAAATATAATCCAGATGTGTCAGGGGTCAAGGCAAAAATCAGGCGCAACAATAAACCTGCACATTCTTTGACAACACTTTAATAGCTTTGACTTCAGCCAGAGTCTGAATAACTCTGAATTTCCACAAACAGTCAGCCACAGTCCTGACCTGCAGTTTGCAGCTCCAAATCCCAGAGCAGAAATAAAGGTAGATGAGAAGCACCCTGAGTGCACCCCTTACTGTGGGAAAGGTTGTTTACTCGTAAATATGCAGCAGTTTGCTCAAACTGTCCTTTATTCATCTCTAGAATTTGGCAGAATTATACTACAGCTGCAGAAAGTCTGCATTCATAAAACTCAAAATAACAAAGAATATAAAAGGTTTACATTATAACTGTGAGAAACCGCAGAATTGTGTGCATGAAGCAAATGCAAAGCAGATGTGCATTTACAGTAGTTACTCTGTGCGTCCTGTTCACATCACCAGTGTTCCCCTGTGACCGCTGCCAGAATGAGTCCATGATGGGGAGAATTTATAGCTCTGCTGACAAAAGGGGAATCAATAAGCGATTATGTGGATACGGCACAGCATGATGTTATCACCCCTAGGGCAAAACACAGTATGCATTCAAAAACACAATCAGCTTTCACAATGAACATTCAGTAACTTTTTTTAACTTCACAACATGTGCTGAAGAACCAGGGTGAGTCAAAGAAGTGCTGCAGTGTTGTCTCAAAAAGCACAATAAATATAAAGTTTATGTGGTGCAGCAATCAATGCAAGGTGATGGATCCCACTGTGGTTTGTCAGGGAAACTACCTTGAATCCCCAGGACCACTGAAACCCCCACAGGGCCAGCCCGAGGTCTTTGCAGGGTTTCCTTTTTTAAATCCTTGCTTCCCATTGAACCCCACCCTCCAAATCAAAACAAAAAAAACACCCAACAATGGCATACCTCTTCCTTTCCCCTCCTGGATACTGATTTTCCATCACGTCCATTATGCATGACTGTCAATGGATGCTGTGAATCAATGCAAAACAGAATAATAAATCATGTATTCACGGGTTCTTCCTGCCTTAAGCAATGCAGGAGAGAGAATTGAATGCTACAGCCTGCTTGGCAAAACAAGTTATTTTAGCAGGAAGTTGGGCCTCATAGCTTGTGTGAACAAAATACGGATGCTCCCACTTCAGATGGTCTGCAGCCTCAGTTCAAACACTGATGGTTCTGTAGAACATCAGCTGCTGTGTTAATTTAGCCCCAGACCATAAAGCACTGGGCTATAAACAGTCTTGGCGATGGGTGGTTGGCAAACAAGCGATAACACATGAATGTACGCGTGCCTCATTGTCTCAGCAGCCTCGCTGCATTTGGATATCTTCAATAACTTGAAATGATGAGGGCGTCGGTGCCTGTCGAGTTCTGAGCACACATCTGTCTTACTGACAGGCAGAAAAACAGAGAAGAAAGGGAGATAGGGAGGGAGTGGGTGGAGGAGGAGATGAAGGAGGAGGGGGGTGCAGCAGAAGAGATACCCAGCGGCTGAATGCGAGTATCATGAGAGTTCAACAAAGTGCACCATGGCCCTGCAGCTGGCGTTGTGAGAGAAGTGTCTGCATCTATCTTTGTGTTTGTGTGCAGGCAAGTTGGTGTCTTTATGAAGATTTGTCTTTGAGTGAGCGTGAGTAATTGTCTGATGTGTGTATGTGTGTGCCAGCTGTGCAAGTGGGTGTGGACAGTAAGGCTGTATATAAAAGAGAGAGAGAGAGAGAGATCATGGCAGGTGCGAGCTGTGGACCACAAATGAGGCTACTGACTGACAGATCGTCTTTGTACCCAAGTTTGCCCCAATTTATCCTCTCTCCCTCTCCTGAACTTCAAGCCCCTTTTCACATTGACCGTCAATATGTCCTACTTCCCGCAAAACTCTGCAATATAATTGAATGTCAAATAACTCTTACCCATCACTTTGACCATAAAAGTTACCACTCGTGGCAAAAAGAGCCCTTATTTAAGAGAGTAGTGCGCCTTATTTGACGTGTATTACGGACATACAGATTGCTTCAAACCTTTCTTGCAAAGTTTCTATCCAAATTCCCCATCAAAGCTTAAACTTTGGTTGCTAAAAGGGGTTGTCAAGCCTCTCTCTTTAGTTTCAGAGTTTTACATCTAAAGTTACATGGTCTGCATCGCCATGTCACATCAAGAGAAACATTTTTAAAAGTTGAGAATAATCCAAAAAATGCGTATGACCACAAAGAAACCGACATGGATGACAAAGGAAGAATGAAAAATAAGTCTAAGTACGATGCGAGCTTGCTTGGGATTTAACAGGGTGGTTGTCATATGGGCGTCCTCTTGTCTGTGTTTCACTGCAGGCCCAACACATCGATGATGAGATTATGGGCATTCATGGCCCACCACCTGCCAATTGCTTAGTCCCCCAAAGGTGGGGACTAGTTTGGTCTCCAGCTTGACTTGCACACGTGTACCCCTTTGTAAGCCTGGAGAAAGATAGCTCCCCTGTGGTGCAATCTTACACCAATGATGACAAGACAAAGCCAGTTCTTAGTCTGCAAGTAAAACTCCCACCAACCACCTTTGAGACGGGAGCTTTATGTAGGGTTAGTTCCTCTTCAAGCTCTGCCTGTGGGGGTTTGTGTGGGGGGGGGGCATGGCCCTGTCCGTTTCCACCAAGGCCACTCATGGAATCCTTCCTGAATTAGTCTACTTTATCTAAGACCTAGAATGTCTTTGTGAGGTACGCAAGGTCAACAGTAGCCTGTATGAAACATGGGCGAGGTCTCAGTTACGTCACCCATTGGTTTCTGAGGCTGAGTTTTGAAGCCCATCAATGGCAGATGCCATATTTGAAATGTAGTCTCAAGGTAACTTTGGCCAACCTAGCAATAGTTAAAGAGTTGAGGTGGGCTTTAAGCCTCCTGTCAAACAGCTACAATGCACCCACCTGTCAGTCAGATCAGCCTTAGCCTTAATACACAAAATAGATGAGTTTAAAAATAAATCTACACCTGTACACTGTCTAACAATAAAACAAATAGTTTATTCAGACCAAAGCTGTGAACCAGGCTATATACATGTTTATACTTATACATGTGTTTTTGGAGTACAATCTTGTTTTAAGCATTACTTCTTCCTCTTGTCATGCAATAAATGTATCATCCTCTTTTCTTGTTGTGAGAAAATTCAGCCATCCCAAAAAAGCTTAACTTTATCTAACTTTCAAGATATTGCTCTGCTGTGGAGATTTCTTCATTTTCACACCATGAACCAGCATACAGAAGACAGTTTCTTTGCTGAAGAGAGTGTAATAGTCTTTCTATGTGCAATGATGCAACAATATAGAAATGGCACATTACTAATTTGAGACTTTATACAAGTGGGTTTAAGAAAGGCAAAATCCAAAGGAACTTTTCAGACTGTTTCCATAGTCAATATATTGTTTTAATGTCTTATCTTCATCTTCATCTCGCCATGGGGCAACAGATGCTGGTTAACATACTGGCTAATATTAGCACATATATACTGATAATATTATAATTATTTTAATACTGATAAAGACCAATGTCCCTAAAAAATAAGGTGAATACAAGCCTAAACAGCAAGGCAAGAACATCCATAAGAGCTATACTGAAATGTACTTGCAGGCATAGGACAATGGTCACAGTAAACACGCATTCAGCTCTGTTATAGTCACAGGAACCTAAACACATTTTCACACAGCAAACCATCAACACACACACTTAAGCTCAATCAAGTGAAAAAGAAATGCCATGCGTTCCGTGCCTAATTGAAACTAAGCAGATGGTCCCCGGTTTTCATGGAGGGAACTCAACATCAGGTGCTGAGAGGTTTTGAAGAAAATCCCGTCGGGCGCGAGGAGGAATGTGAACAAATCTCAGTTCCGTTAGATCAGACACAGGCAGGCCCACACCCTGGAGAGAACCTTAATCGATACTAAAACAGTGAGAACAAGTCCAGGTCAAGACACAGGAGAGCAATAATGAGAGAGAGCAGCAGGAGGAAGGGAGAGAGAGAGAGTGAGGATGGGGGGGAGGCAAAGAAAAAGAGATTGGAGATTGGAGGGTTGGTGAGACAGAAAGAAGAATGAAAGTGAAGCATTTGGCAGGGATTCTGCCTCTGAGCAGCATGACTGAAGATTTCAGTATCCCACATTTTAATTGTTTAACAAGAGTTCTTTTTCTTGGAGATGTGTGACATGACCAGAACTGCTGCCCAGTGTGAAAAACTGCAGTGAGTGGACCAATCTACAGGCAGGGGGCTGTGACAATGTGTGTGGCAAGTAATAGCCTTGTAAACATGTTCATGTTGTGTTTTTTAACAGCCAAGAGACATGTCAGAAGCCAAACAAGTAGCCATCAACAGCCATGCTTTTGGGCTTTTGGGTGTAATAGAAGCTCTCAAAAGAGAATCTTAGTGATGTTATTATGTCAGTTATGTTTCAAATAGATCTTCTTAGAACAGGTCACGAGAGCCAAGGTTTATGTAACATAAGCTTCATATTAGCTGTTTGATAAATAAACCACACTGAAGACTCAGGTTATCTATTTGTGTTGCATTTTTAAAAGTGCAGTGAGCAATCAATGAAAACATCACAGAGCCTATCTTACTCCTGGTGCAAAGCTGTGAAGTTTTCTGTCAATGCCTGGTGCACACGTTGTGTAAGCAGCAAATGTAGTTGTAGCCGCCTATCTGTGCCCCCTCTGGGTGTTTTGGTCGTAAAGTGAGGAGCGGTCACGTGCATTGTAGGCACAGGTCTTCAGGCAGCAAAAAGCAATTACTCTTTGGACAAACAAAAACGCGACAAAAGTCAATGGCCCAGTATTTTCCTGCTTTGTAAAGAGTGCTGACATTTATACAGATAAGATGGGTATAAACACAACTGTCAGGGCCATCAAACTTTACACACACACACATACAGAAAGTGATGGCATTTTAAAAACTTCATTCTATAATGTTCACACAAATGCAGGTGTTGCCAAATGCCCAGAAAGTACACATTTCAGATCAAGTATGCAACGCAGTGTTTCACCGACATCTTTGAAATTTGGTAGGCCTATGTGTCACGTTTAGAGCTACAAAAAAGTCTCTGGCGTCCAAACTCTAAATTCAACAGGAAGTCCTGTATTTTAATTAGAGTAAATTAGAATTTGAGTGTTAAGTGTAAGTTCAGAATGTCATCATTTCCACAACTCTAAATACAGACTTGGTAGGTGTCATCTTTGCAGCCAGAAAACAATTAGTAAATACTGATTTACTGCCTACTTTTTTAATTGCCGTAGGCACACACAACATTGAGATTCTGATCAATCCTGTCAGCATGTCTGGACATTTTAATATACACACAGTTACGCTGTTGGTCCTCTAGTGTAAATGCACGCAACATCTCTATTAATGCAGAGATGTGATTAACATTTCTGCTGCACTTCTTTTCATAAAACTTCAGTCCTTGCATCACAGTTCTTCATACAGTGGCAAGAGCGTGTCACCTGCGTACATATGGGCATTCTGGAAAGGAGAGGAATCCAAGCCTGGAAAAGCTTATTTTTTGCATTTTCTTTTGTAAAGGCTTAAATCTACTTCATGTTTATAGCTGTGTGCTTGTTGCAGGTGTACTGGCTTTTAAAATGAATAGGAAAGGACACAAAAACACAAAATAAAGAAGAGGCTTATTAAAACTCTCCACAACCTCTACGCCCAGATTATACTCAGTTCAATGCACTTTCGGCCGCAGGCTATAGAATGTTTCGTTAGGGTTGAGACACATGGACTATTGGCATATTCATCATGAAGGGACAGGAGCAGAGTAACTTCCAAACTATTTCAAGGTAAGAGTGGAGCATTTTGGGGGAAATTAAGATCATTATTTGATAAAAGTTTCAGGGATTTAATCAACGCCAGGACAGGCACTTAAGAGCCTTAAATCCTGATAAGTATAAGTTTTATTCAGTCCCTTACTGATTAAATGCACATGCAAAGAGCTATGATGGTGAAACCTTGTGTCACAAGTTAGACTCAAGTACAGTCTCCTCACTTTCCCATGGAAGCTTTAACAAGTTTGGCCTTTGATCATAATTTGGTCTTATTTAAACCTAATGTAAAGTTGCTGTTGTGGCTTGGTAGTTCTTGGAGCAGAGCACAGCTGAACACATTTTGCAGGGGAGGAAGCGCTCTACTCATTCCCAAAAACAAGGAATAAATCGTCTAGCAGGAGAAGCTGAATTGCCCCTCAGTTGTTGTGGTAACAAAAATGGGAGTACACTGTGCAGCTGGCACAATACACACAATATCACGATTGATAGGCCCTCCCCGAATGGAAAACTAATGTAGCGTCCTATCTACATTTGATCCAAATTGCTTCATGTTCTTTTAATGAGGCTGCAATTTAGCTCTAGGGTGTGATTCCAAGATTGTCAAAATGAGATCGTAAAAATAGAAACATGTACTTTAGATTATTTCTGTCTGTTTGGCACACAATATTACTATCAAATGTGCATGTTGACTTTCTTTTTTTCTTTAATATGAACAAGCCTCTTCGCAGAAGTGTTTTCAACCAATAACCTGTCACTGCGTCTCACTAAAACCCATTAGAGACATTCAAGTTCACGGATCAATAATTCCATCTTAAGTCTGTCCTGCACTTTTTGGCACCTTTATGGACAAAATGATCAGCTTATTGTACATTAAATAGTGAATAGAGTCAAATATCCTTCCCAGACACATAGTTTATTCACTCCCACTAACTCTATCAACTAGCCTCATTTACCCCCATTAGGGAGACACATGGTTGGACCGTCGCACCATGCTAACAGTGGGCCATTCATTCTTCCAGAAGATTTATGCCTGAAGCATTTTGGCAGCACTTTGGATCAGAGATAAAGAATTGGCTGAGATGAGTAAACACAAAAAAACTGAGCAAATAGATTTGGGATTCAGCGTGTATCGCCACATTCTAAATACACCCCCGTGTTGGTGTTCAAGCTCAACTTCAAAAGGTCCACGTAGATGTGAATTTGCGCGAATGGCACATTTGCATGTACGCGAGTGCATGCCTGAGGGAGTGCAGGCCTAAATCTAAGCCATATGCTTGTACATATTTATTTGTGTACTAAAAATATGTTGGAACATTATCATTCTGCAGCACCTTTTCATCCCAGTTGACAGAGCTAAAGCTGTAAGATGCTGGCCCCGGAGCACAAACTGCATAAGAAGCTGATGATGAGTTAGCTATAAATAACTTTTGGTCAATATACTTGACGTCACACAGCTGTTCTTAAGGCATTCCCTTCTAAATAATCATGTTTAATGGCAGTCAAGTGAGATAAATAACAAGTCTGATCATATTATGCTACCTGAAGCCACCCACTCGCTTGCATTTGCTCATCAGGTGCTGTGGTGCTAAGCCATACCTGCCAAATGCTGCTTTCTATAAAATAAGGACGCCCCTGTACAGGTAGAACACACACAAACACAAATCTACCACTTTCTTACTTTCTTTGCAAAGTCCCTCACAGTCTTGGCTAAATATAATGGTCCCCATTTCAGGAGAAACTTCCTCCAACACAGCAGATGGCAGTGATTTACATCTAAAACAGCAGCCTTATCTGCTGCTCATGGCTGCTGCTGCTGCTGCTGGAGAACTGATTGGTTCAAATGGCATCTATTCCCCTCACTCCTCTCCAGCCATGCCCTGAAGGGAGAACACACACACACACACACACACACACACACACACACACACACACACACACACACACACACACACACACACACACACACACACACACACACACACACACACACACACACACACACACACACACACACAAACACAAATCTGCTACTGACCTGCAAGCTGGCTAATGAGGACCGGACATCTATCTCAACACCAGAGCAAGTAAGCATGTGGGTCTGTGAGCACACGCGTGAAAGCTGTTGCCCAGAGGAGATGTGAGTAGATGTTCCTTCTCGCAGCCAACATGCGCTTACGGCACAAGAAGAGCTGGCCCACATACATGTAGAGTTTTAAAGTCACACAGTATAAGACTTGCGTTGTTCTTAAAGAGAGTATACTGCTAAATTAGAAAGCACGCAGTCTGTTAGAAACAGCTTCTACATCAATCAGTGTTACTGCTTTACATCTTCATTCATTGATTTCTTAACACTTCCCTGCAGATTCCACAGGATCATCATGTGCGCATCATCTCTGCCAAGGTGTTGCTCTGTCTAACGCAGCACACCCTACATCCTACTGGATCCATTTCTGAAGTGGAACACAGCCATAAGCAGCTGGGTTTGTGGTATCACAAGATCATGGGAGAACTACAAGGTCATACAGCAAAAAAAACAACATTAAAAACAACAGGTTACTTTGCCTTTCTGAGGTTGATTTTCTGTTCATTTGGTGCCTGTTTTGACTCAGTGTTGACAAAGTGATAGGCTATATGATTGGGTGTCTGTACATAGTAAAACAAGGATTCGTTCTGGTGCCTGACTTCCTGTCCTGGTCGATCTGCTCTCTTCAGCTTGACGCTTGCTCACTGCGGGCTCAGTTGAGAATAGATTGGGCCGGTATTTCAAGTGGAGCAGAGTGGAGTGGCTCTTCTGGCACATGCTGGAGATGGACCACTGTGTGTAACTTGGAAATGAGCATTGACCATAGAGGCTGCGATTGGCTTCAGAGTGTCTGGCCCGGCAAAAAGCGCCTCATATGGATTCTGTGGAAACTGCGGATTAGGGACAGCCAAACAATCTAGAACAAAATACAATAATTTTGGTTTGTAATAATGGTTTGTTTTTGGTTTTCTATTTAATGTAGAGATGAAAATAAGGAAATAAAAAAACAGGTTTCAGGCAAGGTTTGATTTTGATATTCGAATAGTCATATTTATGTGAGCTGGGAATTACATGCACCTTGCTGGAGTGCACACAGCTCATTGTAATGGGATATATGGCACAGCTTAAAAACTACAATTTGGCTTATAAACACTTCATGCCCTTAATGTGTGTTGGCTCAGTATCATAAGCATTTGTTTTAATGATTTATTGGTATCAGATTAACAATGAAGTAACAATAAATTAACTTTTAATTTCTTACTGGAGGGTCTGTGGAAAAGTGGTACAGTAGAGTCCAGTAGAGGTCAGGGGTTTGATCCCCAGCTCCTGCAGGCACATGTCCGATGTGTCCCCAAGTTGCTCCCGCTGCTTCTTTGGCGGCGTATGAATTGATTAGTTAATACTGTCTATAGCAGCCTCTGCGATCAGTGTGTGAATGGGAATGTGCGACCTTTGGACAAGAAGACTAGAAAAGTGCTATACATGCTCAAGTCTAGTTAACATTTAATTTTCAGATTTTCTAGCAACACAAGCATTTTGGGGGAATTTGTGTTTCAGGCAATCTGATGTGATGGAAGAAAAAGACTCATGGTCAAAATAAGTCTTTCAGTCATTTTCCCTCATGCCAATTAACCTGAACTTTCAAATGGCCTGGTAACTATCTTATTGCGCTTCGCTGAGCTAACTCATTAGACACAAAATCCAAAGGATGCTTCGATTCAAATACACTCACGAAGATGACTTGGTGCCATAGACAACAAGGGGAAGCCTATATCACAGAAAAAAACGTTTGCATATGGTGGTTTTCAAAGTCAGAAATAGAAAGAGGAGACAAAATGAGCAGAGTAAGTGGCATTACTGTAAAACACTTGACAGATTGTTGCCACTCTGAGGACAAGCACTGTGCAGCTCTCAGCCCTCTTTGTCATTCCTACATGTCTCCTTTCTGCTTATATACTGCATTATATCAGCTGAAACAAACAGTTGGGAGCGACAGTAAATACAAGAAGAAAAACAACCTGAATGATGTTTTCTTGGTGGACATATTTTTCTGATATTTCAGGTACTTAAGGTTTAAAGGAAAGGCCACAAGGAATGTTAAGAAGGGACTTTTTTCTTTTATAAAGATTTATTTTTTGGGCTTTTTGTGCCTTTATTGGAGGACTTTATAGGACAGTGGATAGAGTCAGAAATGGGAGAGAGAGGAGTGGGGAACAACATGCAGGAAAGGAGCCACAGGTCGGATTTGAACCTGGAGAAGGGACTTTTAAACCATATTTGCTCTTGAGTTGTTGGATCAAGGTTGCCTTAAAGATGAACTGTTACATATTTAATTCATGTTATTACTCTAACTTGACTGTTAAACTGCAATGCGTGTGTCTCCTGTGTTAAGTAGCTATTCCTGTGTATTACCAACTACATTATCAGAACAGCCATATGCTTGAAACCTTGACCAACCTGAAATTGTATCTTGTGTATTTATCTGAATATATGATAATTAATTCAATTTAGACAGACATAATTTGGGCAGCTATGCTAGTGCGAATTGTTCAAACATTACACAAATTTTTGTCATTATGATGAAAATTAAAGTTTTTCTAAGATTAAACCATTTGACATTTTAACCAGTATACCCGACTGTACCTTAAAGATGTCACATCAATTCAACAAAGCAATCAGGGTGATCCGGCTCCTTCTCTGCCATATAATGTCCTGCCACATGGTCTACTTGAATCATGTTTGAAAACTTCACCTATCAATAGTAGCAACGCCATCTTGAAACTTTAAATGTTGACCTGACTAACATGATTCTAAAGTTAGATTCAAATGTCTAAATACATTGCTGTTCCTTCACTTGAATTATATCAATGATGCACTTTTACAGAATTTCACCAAGAAAGTCAAAAATACCAGGTTTAATGTTCTGTTTTTAATGGTTAACCACATGAAAATGATGCCAACCATGCCACAAAATGTTCTTCAAGATTCTATATTAAGGGCAGGGTTGATCATTTCCTCTAGAAACACTTTTGAAGATTTTGGTTGAAATTGTCCTGACAGACGTTAATAACTTGTGTGCTCTGAAAAAGGAACAAAGAAAATCCGTCATCTGTAGAAGTTGTAAGCCTGCAAAAACTTCGACCAATGTCTGCCATGAGGTACCAATCTGATGAACCAATCACTCCTCCCTGTCTCCATGCTCGCTCTCTACCCCTTGCGTTCACTAGCCCACGCTCATAGCACATCACCGACGACAGTTTATACTGTGAGTTTGTCGTTGGCCTTTGTGAGAAGTAAATAGTTTTTTTTTTTGTATATATTATGATAAGGTTTTCACTTTTGAGGCTCATGAGCAACATCCACCATATTGGAAATTCTTGTTGAAGATCTTTCGATCAAGCTTCAAATTTACCATGACCTGAATGAATGAGAACCTACACATATACCGCGCATGCATATCATCAATAACTCTTATCCTTCATCAAATCAAAGCAGATGGGTTATAAAAAAATCATCCCCTTATAGTGTTTTAAAAGTGTTTGCTGATAAAGACATGAGCTGACTAGACCAATCACATTTTTTAACCAATGTGTTAACATGTTGATTTCTGCTGTAAAAACAGCACTTTTGAATGGGTGTGTATGTGTCTTCTGGGGCTTCTGCAGCCTGCCTCAAGTGCATTGACACTCAATGAACTGCATATTTTTGCACTTTCCCAGTGGCTTGATTGATCAACACCGGAGATTGGATGAGGTCACAGAGAATAAGAAGATCCATAGAACCAAACTGGAGACAGTCAAGCTCAATTCCATAGAGTGCCATGAGTATGTTTGACCCCTTTCACAATACATATAGTCATCAATGAACCGTTATAGATGAATATGCTGTTAATAGCTGTTAGAACACCTCCTTTGCAGTCATAATGAGGGTTAGCAGAGGTGGTGGCTAGCAGTCGTTCTAGATCTCTCTCAGCCACCCAACACTATTGCTTCATGTGTCCTCTGTCAGCATGAAAGCACACATGCATGCTCACTCTGCAGCTTAACAGCAAAAGGTCACAGAGGTTCTGTTTTCATCTTGAGTGATGTCAATGCTCTGTCACCCTGAGCCATTTTCAAAGTGTTGTGATACTGAGCCTCTCTGTTTTAGTGACACTTTGGTCCCGAAAGAGCCCTGTGGGTCTCTGGCTGAAAATGTATCTCAACCTACGGCTCGCCAGGACAGATCTGTCTGGAGGCACTTTAGGGGGCTGAAAAAAGGGACATCTCTTCATCTTTGTTCCTTTTGGTATTTCTCTTGTTTTTGTATTTGTCTTTACAACCACAGAGAAATGACAAATGATCCACTTGTAACATAATTTACCTTCGAAACAGAAACCAGGATTTGTATGTTAATGTCAAGTGGCATAACACAAGAAAAAACAGTCTAATTACAAGTTGCTTTGTCAATGATTCTGTATGAGTTATGCAGAGGAAGTAAAAGTGTAAGTTGACTACATTGCTCAAAAATTGAAAAAATAAGTAACACTTAACCCGCAATTCACACATACTCTGTGCGCGCCGCGGTCCGTCAGCGCCACGGTTTTGCTCAATCGGACGTCTCGCGCCCATTCACACTGGATCCGTTTCTGAGACGTCAGCGCAGCGGAGCGCACCCATGACACATCACAGGAGAACTACAAGATCCCGCGGGAATAAAGACAAAAACATGCAAACAACATGCTGCTTTGTCTTTCTGAAGATGCATTGTTGTTAATTCAGTTCCTGTTTTGACGTAATGTTGATAAAGTGATGAAAAATACGATCGCAAGTTTGTATATTGTGTTTTATTTTGAAATTGACCGGATGCTCTGTGCATTTCCTTGTCTGACTTCCTGTCATATTCTCTCCAGCTTGATGCGTGCCTGCAGCGTACTCCAGCGAAAATAGACTCACTGCGTATTTGAAACGGAGCAGAGCGTAGTGCTGTCGGTGGCTCGCGCCGGAGACGGGCCGCAGCGCGCCCTGTGTGAACACAATGATTGACTAGAGTGGAGGCTAAGTACAACGTAGTGCGCGGCGCTCATGGACCACGGCGCGCACGGAGTATGTGTGAATTGGGCTTAATAGTGACAGCATAACATCAAGTCAGTTAAACAATCTGTCCATTTAGGAAGCCCAAGTGTTTGTGAATGAAGTTCCCTTGCTTTGGTGCAAATTAAAGTAGGAAAAAGCAAGTTAAACCCCTCAAAAGGCAAAGGTTTTGAATGTGGTGGCCACAGACATTTGCTATCTCCTCATCCTTTCTGACTGATTCTTCTCCACTTTCATGTTCTGCCACTTGCCCTTGGTTCCATGAAACAGTACCTGCAGCCCAATCAGGTTGCACAGAAAGTCCAGCTCCTCAAGGGTGGCACATCCATACATGCAATCTCAGAAACCTTTTCTCCTCTGTGACTGGATTAAGCTGCATCATTTACTGACCCAGGTTTGCACTGCCATATTGTTGGAATCTGGCGTGGGTGGCGTACAGGGCATTGAGCAGCTGTGAGTTTCATGCTGCACAACAATAGAACAACATTCATTATCTGAGCATCTGTGCATGGTGTAGCTCTATGGTGTAATAACAAAGCAGGATAGAAAACGTTGTATAATAACCTGAACTCATAATTCCTGAAATTTCTATATGTTTTATTTTATTTTATTTACATTAGAAGTTACTGAAGGTCATATCAGTTCAGAGGCAGAACAATGGGTAGAGATTGTTTTTTTTTAAAGCTTGGCTCTGACCACCTTTACTGGTGCCACTGATAGACTGGATAAAACTTCTGAACAAGCATTTTGAAGCGCTAGAATGGCAGTCACCATATTGGAAATGCTATCGTAATCTAATGGTTGATCAATCTAGAAACAGGCAAAGCTGTCGAGGGGGGGCGAGCCTCAAGTGTCATGGCAAAAGCTCAAAGCGCTGACCTGTCGAAATCACCCATGTCACCCGAGTGAAATCACCCACTCAGTTTTGACCAATAAATACATTTGAACTAAGCCGTAAACATATCTATGTCTGTTGTAAAATGGGCATTTTAACATAGGGCTTAGCTTTTGGAGCCAGCCTCTAGTGGTCACTTGAGGAAATATCGTTTTGTTTTTCTTCATTTTTCAACACTTTTTTTGAAGTTGTGAAATTATTTACAAGAATATAACATATTTTGGCTACTTTGATGTTAATGGTTAAAGTGGGGATGATTCATGGAAAGGGTAATGTTCATGCAGAAAGGGTAAGAAATGACAAATTAAAGCTATTAATTTGTGTTTTGTTTACTCATACTTCATTCCATCACTGCATAAGTCAGTTTGGCCACCGCAGTTGAATGTCTGGCTGTATGTGTTGGAAGCAGGGAGCATAATTGATCAAAGGTACAACAGAATCTTTTTTTTGCAACCAAACACTTAATGGGGAAAGAGGAGTCATTCCATTTTTTATTCAAATTAAGAAAAGTCGTTAATTGTCCCCTATTAATAATTGTATGCCACACAACAGAGCAGCACAGTAAGAAAAGAAAATCACGACAAAATAACTGCTTCATGTTTTGTAGTAAAATGTAAATAGATTATTAGCAGCAACACAACCTCTGCAACAGAACAAAACCCTCCATGCAGAGCAGGTGCTTGACAATAAAAGCAAACCCGTGGTTCACCCAAATGAGGATTTTAATATGAAGCAGCATGCACTTTATTAGAAAAAATGTAATATATATTGAGGTTCACTTTACAATAGTAGAAATATAACACAGCTCTGATGCCAATGCTGTATGTCAGAAAGCAATTGTAAGGGCTATTATAGCTTCTTAAGATGTTAATAATGCTGAAGTAATTCAAAGTTATAATCGTTGTGAGTGGATCTTTTGAGTGGGAATAGGTGTTTTTAGCCCAACACAAGAATCGCTGGGTCAACCATAAACAGCTACTGCACAGAAAGGAAGTTGGTGCCTGTAAATACACATTTTCTAGGTTCTGTGAAAAAAAAGACCATCGCTAAGTTATTGCGCTGTATTCTGAAAAAAAGTCTCAAAACACTAACATCTCGTGTATGGGCTTTGCCATGTGTTGGGTTTTTAGAGGTCATCTGGCATACACCGTAACGTAGACATTTATGTGGCTAACTCCGACAAACATAGCTAGCTTTGAAAAACAAAGATAAGCGTACCTTATCCTTTCTGTCCTTCATATTTTCCTGAGAGAAGAATCAGCTGACTGCTGATTTGAATTCATCGGCAGAGTCGCTGAGAGAAGTGTGATGACCACAGTGACCTCAATTATCCTCACCACTGATGTCCTGTTAAGACTTTTCTTTTTCATTCTCTATATCTATTGATCGCGAAACCACACTGGAATATGTAACAGCTAATTGGACTTGAGAGAGTTTTTCTTTGGGTTGTTGATGTCATTTTCAACTCTGCTTTTCCTAATTAGCTTTGTTTTCATCATCAGACCCTATTGATCAAAAGTCAACCTTATACAACTGCTTGCATGTTTCTTAAGGGATGGAGACTTGTACAGGTCTGAGCACTACTCCGGGTTTGAGCACTAGCCCCTTTCGGGATTATACATACTTATTGATTCTAAAAATATGCATAAACTATCAAATTTTAAAAGTAATCATTGAAGCAGAAACACAAGAAGATATCAGAGAATTTAACATTCAAATCAATAATGCAGTGCACTAAGTGGAAAAATCAGATCTTAGCAGTGTACATTCCCTCTGCTATCCACTATCATGTGCAATTAGTGACTCGACTTGTTAACTGTGTTTAAACACACACCAGTGCTCATGAGGTTACGAGAGGCAGTAAACACAAACATCAATTTCATGGATTGGACAGTGTCCAAGAGGCTGCTGGAAAATGTCCTCCATCTCACGCATGGTTTGTTTTAAAACCAAACCACAACCCACATGTCCTCTGTTAAGAGTGGATTACTAATCACTACAAAGACCCCTTTTACACCAACACATCTCATGTGTGTCTGAGTGTAGTGTAAAGGCATCTGCAAAGGACACAATATGGACACCAATCAGATTTTTAAAACCAAATGTACCTTTAATTTCTTGCCAGATTATGCAATATGTTTGCGCATGCATCAATCAAAAACGTATGCAAAATTTGTAATCCTATTTTAGAATAATATTGAAAGCTTCTTTTTTTTTTACGACACACTTTACATTGGAAGCAAATATCAGTGAGCTACATTTTAACAGGAGAATAAAAAAAAACTATTTAAGAGCAAACAAGTGAGAGCAAGTAGAATTATAAACAAAAAGCACAAGACTAAAAAGGGAGCTGGCAGTGTTAAGAATATGTTGTTGTTGTTGTTGTTTTTTTTTTTTAAAGAGAAAGGTTCTTAGTCTTTTTCTTAGGAGTCAACAGTCTGTTGAGCCCTCAGGTTGTCAGAGAATGTTTTGCAATTGTGGGGAATTAAAGACGCGGTCCCCCAGCAGAGCTCATAGACCTGGAGGGAGTGCGACGGTTAGTGTGAGCCGATCTGAGGTTTATTGGAATAGTTTGTGGGGTGAGCAGTTATGTCCCCCATAGTTGTTTAATTTTCTTTAAATGGTCCATTGTAATCCATTGTGATGACGGCAACATGGTTTACTGTGGGCCACATGTTTAACCAAGCACAGTTCCTTAAACCCAAGCACAGTTCCATGGTGGTCTTGGTTCAATTGTGGGTGAAATGTTGATTACAATGAATGATCTAGCTTGTGGGAGTAAAAGGACCCACACATACTCAGCCAGTGGATGCACATGTTGCCGAGTGTTTAAACACGCCTCACAAAAATGAGTGAGACATCAGTGGGTTAGAGAGTGGATTAAATAAGAATCATTGATGACGTCTGTTTCCCTTGTTGTTCAGATTTGGTTACATGTGCTGTAGATCTGGTTTATTGGTCGTTTTTAGCTATTAAACATATGGATTTAACCTCCATTGGAAGAAGGGTCAATGCAAATCAATACAAAGCTGTTTAAAATATCATGTGATGACACCTTTATATACAGAATGGAGTTTCTCTTTAGGCATGACAATGGATGAGCAATGAACATCTATGGGACATTTTTGACTGACTAATTAACAAAAGGCCTACAACAGCACCGTCAAATCACAGAACTTGTGAATATATTTTGGATGAATGGCATTTTATCCGTCCAATAGACTTCCACAGATGTACAGATTATATGCCAAGGTGCATTGTGGTATTACCCTGGTGACATAAATATTCTGAAATAATGGAGCCCTGCAAGCCGTCTTTTCTTTTGTTTTCAATTAAGTTTTTAGCTCGACTCAGCACCACCCTCCTTGGTTTGGATGTGCATATTTCTTGATTGTTGTTCTGTACATGGACGACCCACAATGCTTAGATATGTTAATGTTGTTTTTTACTTTTGAAATAGGATAAACATTATTGATCCTGAAGGAGGATAAATCTTGTTCCAGATTGCTCTAAATTTACAGAAACTAAATGTAAAAAACAGGAGAGCATTAAATACGAAAACACAAAGTTTATAATAAAACTCAGAGTATATGAAGGTTTAGTGTAAAGACATCTAGGTAAAAAAGTAATGGCGGGGCACAGACGGCTTAGTGGTTAGGTTGCGTACCATGTATGATGGCTGTAATCCGCAAAGCGGACGGCCTGGGTTGAAGTCTGACCTGTGGCTCCTTTGCCACATGTACATTCCCTCTGCTAGCCACTTTAAGAATCAAAATAAGAAATACTTAATTTATTCCAGAGGGAAATCGAGGAACTCAACTGTTCATCCAAATGTTAATACAAATCATCAGGATTTTACTGAACATTTTTGATTGCAAGTGTAATTGGGGGAAAGACAGAACCACTACCACATCGGCATAGATGTTAATAGTCTGACAAATGTCTCGTTTCTCTTTTTGTTGGAGGCAGGTGCGTATATTGTAGATACTAATGAATGGTGATTGGAACAACGGAATTGAACAAAATTAACAGTCTTCAACATAAAAAACAACATCAACAATAAAGCATTTTATCATTGCACATATTATCACTGCTTGACATCGTGTATGTATTGTACATTATTGACAGTAAGCCCATCCTCAGAGTGAAGTTATTTAAAAGGGATTGTGTTGCTATGATTACTAAGGTCTGCCTTTGGGAGATGCAATGTCAGCAACATGGTTCATAGTGGGTCACATGCTTAACCAAGCGCAGTTCCACATTGGCCTTAGCTGAATTGTGGATGAAACGTATTGCTTGCAAAGGGGTCCAGGATGTTGGAGGAAAAGGACGCACTCACACCCAGAGAGATGTGACTGCACATGTTTCCATATGTGTCTGTGCGTTCTAGTGCTCATCAAGTGTGGATAATGGGATAGAGCCGAGATGAGTCCAGGCAGAGGACAGGTAAGCACCTTGTCGAGAACCAGTCAGGCCAGAAGCTGAGAGACCATTAGTCACAGAGGTGGTTTTCAAAAGTCATGGAAAACTGATATCAACTCTTCACAAAATGCACTAAATAATACAATACAAATTCCCCCCCGGTGAAAATAAAGTATTGTGAATAATACACTAAATAATGCCTCACAATGAGTGCACCAGAACTGTTGGGAGTTTGGTGCCTTTTTAAAGGGCTCATTGGAAGTACTTGGGCAGTGGCCCTGCACCTCGCCAGCAACCAGACCAACTTCCATACATTGGTCCACGATGGTATTTGAACCAGAAAGTCCCTACAGACTGACCTACTACCACTCCAAACAAGTAAGACACAGGTCATTGACTTGACATTTAATATTTACAAACAATTACTAACATTTGTAAGTGCTTCAAGTCGTTTTTTTCAACATTTTTATCTCCAAACAAGCAAAACTGAAGTAAGCGTTATCCTAGTTGGTAGTCTTCAGACACTTCTGATCAGCTTTTAAAGACGATTAAACCTCTGTTGATAATCTTTTTCAACTAAAAACCTGTGAACAAAGGTAACTGAAGGAACCCTAGCCATAAGCTAATCCTAGCACCTGCGAAGATGCTAGCAAACTGGATTGGTTAGTTTCAAGAAGGTGGAGACCTCTGATGATCAGGCTGTTGATAAAGACCTTGTGAAGTAAAAAACATTGAAGGGTCATTTTAAGAAATGTCACGTTCAAAGCATGCCATGCTCTTGCTTTGTGCATTTCTAATAGTTTAGGGTGAAAGAGCTAAAAGATAATCAAGCAGGAGTTTGGCTGACAGAATGATGATACTAATTCTTTACTTTTGGTGTGAAACCTATCTGACATTGTTTATAGGAATGAATCTGACATAATTCATGTTTCTAACGTGTGAATGTAGTTATTTCTAAATTCATTCCTAGATTACTTTTACTCTGACAGTCTCTTTGGGTTTCACAGATTTATATTAAAAGGACACTTCAGTCTGATTCACAGGTTGTAGATGACCATCAGACTGGTGACTTCAAAGGAAGAGAGGCTTTTTAAATTAAACGGTACATATTGATATTCATCTCACATTTTTGCACTTAGTCCCCCTCTCCCTCTTGATTTGCATTAACATCATATAAAAAGGAGGCAGAGGGAACTCTCAGCGGAGTAAGTTGCACTCGACTACATGATCACGCTGACTTAACCTGCACTTTTTCTCTTCACAGGCGTGAAGGGCACAAGGATCTGAGAGTATTAAAACAGAAGACTGCAGGAATAAAGGCAGTCGGTGTGCGATGGAACTCCTGGCTGGAAATGAACAACCCAGACAGCTTAAGCTTTCGGATGCTCTGATGAGATATGACACTGGGCCTCTTTATTCCCAGAGGTGCCCTTGCCCCTAACCTTTAGAAAGCTGGGGACTGCAGGGAGTGAGCAAATTGTGTGAGGCTTTTTTATTCTCAAGATAATATGTAGGGTTTAAAACATCTTTCCTAATATATACCTGAGGAGAAAAAAAAAGGTAAATAGGGGGCTTTTGTGTGAGTATTTCTGAGTGATCACTGTTGTCTTTTGAAGAGCTTTATATTAGTATATTAGCTTAATAGTAGTAGTGGAGTCTTAAAAGATGTAAGCGCTCCCATCCAGAGAGGCGCGCCCTGCCTCACTGGGTCCGTTTCTGGAGCTTAAGCGTAGCCATGAGCAGCTGTACACATGAGTTCACAAGATCACACGAGAACTACAGGACACGTGGGAATAAAGAGAAAAAACATTAAACAACATGTTCATTTGTCTTTCTGGGGATGATTTGCTGTTCATTCAGTGCCTGTTTAAACTTAATGTTGATAAAGTGAGGGAACATATGATTGGGAGTATATTGCCTTTTATTTTGAAATGGAGTGGATGCTCTGTGCATTTCCTTGTCTGACTTCCTGTCCGGTTCAAACTTTTGTTTTCAGCTGGGCGCGTGCTATAGATTTGGTGCGTATTTGAAACGGAGCAGAGAGGAGTGGTGCTGCTGGAATGTTCAAGAGACGGACTGCAGTGCTTGATGTGGAAACATCAGCATTGACTATAGTGGCAGCGAACAACGCTGACCGACCACTGCGCGCACAGACTATGTGGAAATTGGGAGATAGGGTTGTCAAGACAGCAGCATTTTAAAATTGGACATGACACTGTGGTAAAAATCAAACAATTTGGATACCGGTTATAATACCCTGGCCACAAAAATACAAGTCCTAGGCACCAAATGTTAAGGAATGTGTTGTTTTTAAATACTAACAATTGCAAGCAAACTCATGCACACTTCAAATTGCAAAAATACTTTGCCTGCATGATTTGTGAATGTGCAGAAATTTGAAGGCTTTGGTACTTTTTGGATAATTATTTAAAATAACAGCGATTGTATTGTTTTAAAACATGTGGTATCAAAAAGTATGACATATTTTAACTGCCTTATTTTTAATATCTTCATCACCCGTACCTTGTGGCCCCAAAACCTTGAACTGCGAACAAACTTTTAACACAAAAAATAAAATCTTACAGTCAAATCCATCACTACACCCACCTACCCACGCATGCACAGTCCTCCATGTGCTTTATATGCCTAACCCCAATGCAGACATTTAATAATGTTGGTGCTGTTGTGCTGTATTTCAAGCAGCAAACAAGAGCATAAGTACTCCAACTCATTCTGCCATATAGTTAGTTTTAATAACCATAACTGCAGCCACGTGGTCATCGTCAGGTGAATCAATTTGCAGCTCACAGACTGTAGGTACCTTGGCATTTTTCACAGAAAATATTCACTGTGAGTAAAATATTCAACAGTTAAAGGCATGAAATCAGTGACAAGTTATTATCAGCCCAACATCTGTCATGCTTTTTGGCTTAACAATTGAGCGGCATTGAGCAGCACCTCCTTTGAAATAAATAGAAACAAGCCTTTTTCATCCTGCAGATTATTTCAAATTCTCTGCACCTTGCCTGTGAAATGGACAATTTTTAAACCGTAAATCAAGAAAGAATCCAGCATCTTGAATTTGTCCAAAACTTTGACATGATTACAATGACGAATGTGGCAGGGTAATGAGGTAGAAAACAATTTCAAAGAGCCAGTCAAATAGACATGGTATGCAAAACGTATCTACATCAATGAGTTGGTCTAATTAGCATGTAATTTATCTAACAAGTTGTCATTTGCACATGGCTTATTCAGAGGAAAATGAAGGGGGACAAAAAAGGTCTGCCAAAACAGAGATTCTGACTGTGCTGATATGCTGGTACACAGACACGAGAAATGTCAAATCTAATCTCAGTCTCATCTCATGAACCACTTAGAGTTTGATTGGGGGACTGTTCGGTGAGTATTGGAATTTCATCAATATTGTACATCTTGGTATCCACAGCTGCGACCTATCTAAAACAAATTTCAAGTCAGGAAATTACAGTTTACTCTCGGCTGGATTATTTATAGAGGCTGTTTGAGCAGGTTTTTGGATGCATGCAAAAAGTGGAAATTGGATTGGCTTTTAGCTGAGCGAAATCTAGAAAAACACATTTGGTAAAGACTGCTTCATTGCTATGATAACTGAAATTACGGTCATTATTTTTAGTACTGATCGATATGTCTTTTAAAAAAACTTATCAACACCAAACTGCTGTTAGGATCTATTGTACAATTAAAGGTGTCATCAGTTATCATCTGAATCAAAACTGTTAAATGCTCACTTTGAAAGCCACTCTCATGATGGCTAACAATATTTTCATTGACTAACAGGATGAACCAAATTCCATATTGACTGTCATGTGAGATTTACTTAAAGTGGCTATGATCGATATTTAATAACAGTATTCTCTTCAATGTCTTCAAATGTGAACAACTTACCGGATAATAGGTGAGGGGTCAACGGTAGTAATGCCCATCAGAATATTAAGGTCACATATTATCCTCTTTTTCAACCAGTTTAAATAAGTCTCAGAGCTCCCCAAAACATGTCGGTGAAGTCTCTTAGGGTTAGGGTTAGGGGTTAGGGGTTGATCCTGTATTTGATGATGCCTATAAACCCCTCTATTTCAGCCCTGCTCAGAACAGGCTGTTTCTGTGCCTGTAGCTTTAACGGTAAATGAGCTGTGTCTGACCACGCCCCCTCTCTGAAAGGGCTTCTTTTGTTGTGAACATTTAAAGACTACATTGTGGCATTTCACCATCTGAAATTATCATGCCCAGTGTGACAACCACTGTTGTGTCATTTTCTTGGGCTCTGTGATTGGCTTGTCTGGTTTGTCGCTGCAGATGCTCGTTAGGACAACTGGTCACACCTGAGAGCCCTGGGTGTGTCCAGGTAAAGGTCGAGACTCCAGCTGCAGCACTGGGTCTTTCTCAATCTACCGATGTGTCTGCCCTTTTCCTTTACTTGTGTTGTTTCCCCACAACTTAGCTCCTCCTATCGAGGAATAGAAAGGGAGACGTGATGAAGAGACAGGAGGAGGAAAGACAGAGAAATCCTTCACTTCAGAATCAGTCTGAGGCTACGTCAGGTACTGATGACGAGCTGCACAGCTGTCACCTGTCAAACCCACTACAAATGCTGAGGGAAACCTTTATTCAAAAACTATTAGAAAACTGTATGTGTCTTTTACATATCTCAGTCATATAAAGTCTTACATACTGTATAAGAAAACCTGGTTTATTGAGATCTGTAAATTATTTTGCACAGCTGGCTATAAGAAGTATAATTTATTTTGTTAATTTCTATCATCTAATCTTTTTTTGTTAATTTTTATCATCTAATCTTCCTCTTATATTGCCTAATGTAGGAACAGATCGTTGTAAATGTATGATAAATGTGGTTCTTTTTTATTTTACTTGCATAACCGTTAACTGCAGGAAAATCCTAACAACACTCCTTTCCTATTGTCACAACACTGTATTTAAATCATCATGTGTTAATGTATCTGTGTGTATGGATAGTCATATTTTGCCGTCTGACACCTTTAACTGTTAAATTTACATTAATGTGCACATTCTATACCTTTCGCCTAAAGGATATTCCCACTCCTTACATCCCGCAGCTCCACATCCAATCATGTCACACCTTTGGTTAAAAGACTTCTGATTCACTTTTGTATCCTCACTTGATGTAATTTTATTCAATTAAATTCTCTTCAGTCACTGTTTTTCTCTGTCACTCCATTTGTTGTGGACATTTGAACCAGGCCATGGCAGGTATTGTGTGTTTGTTGTTTAGGCTACTGCACTTACTTTGAGTGTGCATTCACCAAATAACAGACAACAGTATAAATCCCTTTGCATCCCTTATGGGACACTTTAAATATGTAACATACCAGTGGTTTATTTCTTAAACTGGCACTCAGATATAATCCCCCCAAAAAATAATAATAACAAAGCATAACACAACTAAACAAAAAGAACAGTGGTAAATACACATCATTTATGCTGCAACAAAGCAAGAGCAAAATACAGGAGCACATGAGGTGGTGCTGCTCTGACAAACCCAATGGCCCGTGCAATGTGTCGCTCCACATGTAACATGAAGAGGCTTCTTTGGTCTACACGTGTGATGCCGGCAAGGACAGAGAGGGCTCGACCTTTGGCGGGATGCAGCACATTAAGGAATCGCAGCCCGTCACGCTCCATCTCCTCTGGGCTTGTTACGCCAGGACACAGTCTGTCAGGTGTCTCATAAGTGCTAGGCTGTGACTGCACCCCTGCAAATACGAGCAGTGTATGCCTTCTCATTAAGCACTTCATTAATCCATTTGTGTCATATTAGGGTGACATGGCGGTGCCCTCTACTACTAAAACACTTCCTGGTGGGCTCACCTGAAGGGAATGTGTAATGGCTTTGAATTAGTGTTGTGGACTAATCAGTTCAATAGAACTAGACTGACCTGCTTCCCTTTGTGTAATTAATAAACTCAGGGATAACAGCATTATGCCAAGATGAACATGCACTGTAATGTCAGTTATTTATAAAATGATACTGACAGTCATTCACACAAAGGAATCACATTAGAGTTAATGTGTATGTGTTAACTTGAGATGTGTCTCCAGTTCAGTCAAAACACTCCCTCGGGGTGTTACATGCAACATTTAGCACCCTCCCAAACTGTCAGACAAACAAGGAACACTTCCAGAAAAGTGTGTGGGCTAAAACAAAGAGCTTAAAATGAAACTAAATTACATTTTTTTTTTCTTTACAAGACTTGATTTCCTGGCTTTATACGGTTTGATGAATCACTCTCCAGACCTACAAATGATCAACGGGGTTGAGGTGTCACAAATTTACGAGGCGTATAATCCTCATAATCCTTAATCCTAAAAAAAACACTCCACCTGGAAGAAATCAGATGAATTAACCTTTTTATGAGAATTAGGTGTTAAGATTTAATCCAATTGGGAATCACCCTAAAAGTTGTCATACCAGTTAGTAGGTTAAACCATTGGGTAAGGCTGTATTCTTTTTTCCCCAACAGTAGTTCTAAGAAAACTGTTCACGTCCTTTCTTATCTGGAAAAACAGTATCCATGCTATGTCAAAATAACACTTCATCCCATTTCCCAGCATGCACTTGGTGGATGGCAGGGAGACAGTGTGAAGAGGTCACCAGGCCATCACAGGGCCAATACAGACACCGTCACACATATGAAAGCCCAGAGAGACCAACACAGCATGCTGAAGGGCAAAAACACAAAAACAAGAATATTAGAGAGAGGACACATTGCATATGGTCACCATGTCCCTGGACTTCAGCCAGGAATACTATTTTGCATGAGATTCCAGTACTAATATTCTGTGTGGAAAACTATTTAAAATGTTATTCATATCTGTATTAAATACTACCTTTTAGATGCAAACATAAGCTGCAAAATGAAGCCAATGCAGAAGTAACACAAATGATAATGATGCAGTTCCTTTAGTGGACACTTAAGGCTGGCTGCAAAAGCCAAATTAATCCCCATGTGGTCTTGTATTAAAATGCCATTTTTTACAGCAGAAATAAACATATTTACAGCCTGGTTCAAAAAAGAAAAATAGCATCATTAGCAAATTTATTTTGATGGTACACACTATACAGGGGAATCATTTTTGATTACTCATCTGTTTTGATTTTATTAAGCCTGAGAGTACATGTCACGCTTACCCCCAATTCACACATACTCCGTCAGTGCCGCGCACTACGTTGTACTTAGCCGCCACTCTCGTCAATCATTGCGGTCCGTCTCCGGCGCGTGCCACCAACGGCACTACGCTCTGCTCCGCTTCAAATACGCAGCGAGTCTATTTTCGCCGGAGTACGCTGCAGGCACGTGTCAAGCTGGACAGAATATGACAGCCCAGACAGGAAGTCAGACAAGGAGACGCACAGAGCATCCGGTCAATTTCAAAATAAAACACAATATACGGACTCGCGATTGTATTTTTCATCACTTTATCAACATTATGTCAAAACAGGAACTGAATTAACGACGATACATCCTCAGAAAGACAAAGCAACATGTTGTTTGCATGTTTTTCTCTTTATTCCCGCAGGATCTTGTAGTTCTCCTGTGATGTGTCATGGGTGCGCTCCGCTGCACTGACATCCCAGAAACGGATCCATTGTGAATGGGCGTGAGCCGTCCGACGGAGCAAAGCGGCTGACGGACCGCGGCACGCATGGAGTATGTGTGAATTGGGGGTTACAGAATTGGGGGCATGGTTGATTTGAATAGCAGGCGGATGCATTGTGTTTGCTATGAGGTACAGTACAGTTTAAGGCCAACTTCAGCTCTACCTCTCTGCCCGTTTCTCTCTCTTTCTCTAGATCGATTAATTAGCTTAGCTTAGCATTTAGACTGGAAGCGTCAGAAAAGCTAGCATCTGTCTTCTTTTTAAAGCTTGTTTGTGAGACTCCCCGTCTACTGACCCCTCCAGGTGTTTCTGATCACTTGCAGGGCCTGGTCTGAGTAAAGCATTTGATTGGCTGAGTAGTATCAGGTGTGATGATCGCTATCGTAAAGGCAAGAAAAGCAGCACCGTTTAAAATACACTACATTTAAAACAGCATTACAAGCTGCACTGTATTAAATGGAAACACATGTGAATTAGCATCTTTAAGTTAACAAGTTAACCTGGCTTGTAAAATGGGAGCCTGTCTTTATTGTCGGTGCGGGACTCGCCCCCCGCTGTTCCTCCAAACACTACTTTGTGTTTAGCCGGCATGTTTAAATGTCTCCTATAACCACCATAGATGTTGTAAACATTTTGAATTTTCATTTTTTTTTTGGATTTTGAGATACTTTTTTTTAGTCCCTGAGGGAAATTCTGGTTTACACTGTTATTGAGAGACATGAATCACACACACATGCACACTCAGGAGTTGTATCAATCCTCGTAACTCTTTGAAAGATAAAAGTCGGGACATATTTTGCAAAATGTAAAACAACGTTTTAAGTTCAAATGAATCACATTATAAGCCCTGCAGTTAAAACCTGCCACTTTAACAAAGCAGCAGAGAGTCTGGAGACTTCTGTCATCTCCACAGGAGTGAGAAGTCAGCAGCGAGCACTCCTACACTCCAAATGGATCTTCCTGGCCCCACATGAAGCCATCACTCAAGCTGCTTCTTCATTACCTGGGATCCTGTGTGTCTGCACCAGCTTTGTTCTACAGCGGAGGGCAACCATTAATCCCATCCTGCTGTAATCTCCACTATCTTAATGATACACCAAGAAAGACAGAGATGAAGGAGGAGGTGAAGACAATAGTCTTGTTCTCTTCATGATGAACCTTTTCAAACACTTTATCTTTATCTAACCTGCTGATTTCAAACAAAGCATCTGTGATTGAAGAATGGCTGTAGAGAAGAAGCATGAAATCAATTAGCCACAATACAATATAAAGCTATATCTTGGGTGATTTTACATTAGGGACTCGGGCCCGGATCCGGGCAAGATTCACCCCAAGGTCCGGTTCATTTGATCAGTTTGGACACAAACATACCGTACTTGGGTACAATGCCTGAGTCTGCTTGAAGAGGTGGTCTCTGGCACGATTCATGTGTATTCAAGTACAGTCTATGGGAGATTTGAATGTAACCGTGGAGCTCAAACAAGGAAGTGAACTGATATATGACGCCATTCTAAATGTCTGATGGACTCAGCCCGCGAGTGGTTGCCATGGTTGCTTCTTGGCGGATTTGCAATCAGACATTGTGCATACTGCCACCTGCTTTAATGGAGTGTGTACAGACACAGGTGTTCCTGCATGGTGTAAGGAATGATGTTACTAAGGTGAACGCAGACTAGCGAGGGAGAGGGAGAGTGGAGCCATCATCGTGACCAGGCTAGGTACGTAACCATCGTGCCTAATGCAAAAAAATACCCCATTTGGTTGAAGGCGCTGCCCACTGTCCTCAGGTGACTCAATGACTCCCACTTTCAGAGCTCTTTCAAAAGGATTTATGCTTTTTTGATCCAGTCCAATAGAGGTTGTCACAGTTTGTTTCTAAACACGGACACAATGGAAGTGAAGCCATGTCTTTGAAACATTTTATAAAGAGGCAGGCATGTACGTAGAAAGGGCTCAGGTACAGGCACAATATAGCATAAAAGGAAGGTGAAAAGTTACCTTTTCATATAGCGCTAAAGACCAAACAGAGCAGTGGAGTGAAAGGTGGTTATAGTCCGGGGATTCTGAGGTGAAAAAAACTGAATAAGGGTGACTGATGATCTAGAATAAACTAAAAGATAACCTTTGCTCTCTTGTAAAGAAAAATGGCTGAAACACAGTGTTAGTCCCCAACATGCCTGGTGTGTATCCTTCAGGTCTGACAAAATGTTTCTCTGCGGATCATACATTGATGCCATATTTGCTTCTTCACCACTGACTCTCATTACCACATTTCTTTCACTTTACCACCACCAGCTGTCAATGATATCAGCCCCATCATATCGTCCTTATACAGTATTTGAGGAAAACAAAACAGGTACTCACTCCACCCTTTAATTAGCCAAGAGCAGATGTACCAATATGTAGCCCTGTATTGAATAGAGTGTCATTAATCATCGGACAAAAGCAACATAGATGGATTGCTTAAACAAACGTTGTTCATAACCAAAAATGTAAACTCCTGCCAGATTATGATGAATAGTTTGAATGACTAAGAAAAGCTGAGAAAGCTGGGAAAGACAGATTTAAAGTGTCAAAGTGTTGGAGTTGGGGTTGCTGCTCATGCAGTTTAATGTTTTCAGCTTGAGTCTTGGTGTGTTCTTTCCCTAAATGTACGTATAGACAGTTTCAATTGGTTCAATATACGCACAGCAGTATCAGATCAGAAAATGACAAATGGCAAACTTTATCATTGAGACTTCGTGATTCTACAAACGAGGACATTGGTGCAGCTATCACCCTGACAAATTGTTCAATAATGCAATATGTCAGCAGATGTAATATACTGAATGAATGCCTTGAAATAAATGCAGACAAATAACGATTGAAAGGAGAGAGATAATCTCACTATAGGTGCTTCTATTAAAAAAAAAAAAAAAAGCCTGTAACCCCCAATGCCCCAAGTTTTTCTTCGTCGGACGGCGCACCCGGCCCCACTGGATCTGTTTCTGGAACGTGAGCGCAGCTGTCAACTGTACACACATCAGAGGAGAACTACAAGATCACATGGGTGTAACATTACTGATTGTAAGTCCACATCAAAATTGGGATTTAAGTGTGGCTGCTCGGCACTGGTGGTGAGCAAAAAAGATGTCAGGAGGCAGAAATCAATGCAAAATAAGGTGGTTGATTTATTAACCAAAAATAGCACAAAACAACAAAACAAAAGTCCCGGGTAATCTAATAAAACCACTAAATTACATAAACTGAAAGAAACCACAGCCTCACAGCAAGCTGCCACTAACAAACATCCCCCCCCTGGCTGGCTGTATACAAGAAAAACCCAACTGGCCTCACTCTGTCCAATTAAGCTCAGGTGATTTCACTCAGCCTAATCATTCTGCAGGCCAGTATAGGGAAGGTGGGGGCAGGTGAAAGGTATGGGAGAACCTTTTCACAATGGGACCAAAAAGAAAGCGTGCAAACAACAAGTTGCTTTGTCTTTCTGAGAATTATTTGTTGTTCATTCAGTGCCTGTTTTGATTCAGTGTTGATAAAGTGAGTAAAAATATGATCGCAGTCGAATTGGCCGGATGCTCTGTGTGTTTCCTTGTCTGACTTCCTGTCCGGGTTGTCATATTCTGTCCAGCTTGACGCGTGCCTGCAGGGTACTCCTTCGAAAATAGACTTGCAGTGTATTTGAAACGGAGCTGAAGTAGTGGCACTGGTGGCGCACTCCAAGGAGGGACCGCGGCGCTCGCTGTGGAAACACAATGATTGACTAGAGTGGCAGCTAACTGTGGTGCTGATGTATGTGGACATTGGGGGTAAGCCATGTACACAGAAAGTCCTGATCTCAAAGAGGAGCAATATGTAGACTTATATTTTAATAATTGTGGTTCTTAACCCATTTTTTCTACATTTCTTTGTAATACTCATGTTATTGTTGATCTGGATAAAATGAAGTGGTTCACTAGTTTGTTCCAGCTCTAACGTAATGATGTACAGTACTCAAAATATTTTATTTCAATTACTTGACCAAGGTAAAGGTAAGCTGAAGTGCAATAAAATAACATATAGTTAAATGATACCGTCCGTCCCTGGCTTTAGTAAGCTCCTAGTACAAACATGTTGGTGATCTTGAAGACTTAATGTTTCTTATCCACTCAACCAGGCTGGGCTTACTTTGGTGTCTTTTTTTGTACTTCAAAGTGGAAGTTTCTTTCTCGTGACATTTTAATATGACTTTTTCCGCCTCCTGCAGATAGATGGATCGATTACATTTGCTATTCTCGATACCCATGGCTCTGTGAAGAGGCAACAGACTATTCTCTCCCCAGCGTCTTAGTGCACCGCTGCTCTGACACCACGCTGAGACAAACAAAGCAGTAATGAGATATTTATTTGACCTCTAATGCTATTTTATTCTCATGCTTTATTAACGGAGCACTGCTGTGTGAATGCCATGTACTATGAAGACACAGCACCTAACCAATCATAAAAAAGAAAAAGTGAATATATGACTCAGAACAACCTGAATCACCCGCACAAGATCCCTGTCCCTTTTTTTGTTCTTAAATATAGTTATCCTGACTGACAGGAGCCTGTTGCCAAGCCAACCACGATTAAAAAAAGACACAAAAAAAAAAGCAGAGTGAGACGTCTTTCATCTCCCAAAGAGAAAGAAGATAAGCTTTCTCATCCCATTTCATTTTGTATTTCATTTCTGCAGCATGAAAATAGGTGGAAGCAGTCAGTCATTTTCATTTCAGATAATTGGATTTTGTGGAAATGGATTTTTCTGCTAAAACTCTGCTTCTTATAACCCTACAACAACAAAAAAAAAATCTGGAAGAATTTTGTTTGCTGTGAAATTTGTGATGAAGTGATAACACTAACAGGGCATCGACGTCAGTAAGTAAGTAGCCCCAGGAGTAAAAAAACAAAAGCAGATGAGATATTAAAAACATATTTAATAGGATGTCATCAGCATATTGGTGTACTCTGAACTGATGATGGAAACAGGTTCTGAGGGAATGTTTGTCTATTCTCTAGATGGACCATTTGAGGCCAAAAGTAACCTGCAGGTACTATTTACTATATCTCCTCCAAGGCCATACTATTATTCAATGCCTCACCCACAGGAGCAAACCTCCCTACTCCTCCCCCCCTCCTTACACAGTGTGATCTCTCTGTATGCCTTCCATTCTGCTGCACAACCACGCCTGATCTCCTACAAAGTTAAACACAGAGAAAGGTCAGGGAGGTATTGACGGAGCCCTGCTTAGGACGGTGACATTTGAGCCCGAGAGTGTGTGTTTTATTAAGTGTTCGATATCTCCCGGAGGTAACACTGAGGATGCTGATGAGCGTTACATATTGAAGACAGTGGGGTCAGCTAATTTGCCCGAGGAGATCAACCTGTGACAGGACACGCATGGCCGACCTCAGGATTACTCTGCAGAGGTGGAGGTTTGGCTGCTGGGGCTGTTGTTAACACCTCGTTGCCTTGCAGAGAAGTACGATACACTGTACCAAACTCTGTGCCAACACTGACAAGGGACCTTGTTAAAACACTTTTAACGAATGCTTTGTGAGTGTAATACTACACATTTGGTGTGTTGGGGACGTCTTCCCGCCACCCCCTGCAGCTGCCTCTTTCGGGGTGTTAGCCCCCAACTGATGTTCTTACTCCGGAGCCAAAGCCAGTGGCCGGCTTTCTCTGCTTCTTCTCCTAGCTCCCTCAATGCTAAGCGCAGGTTTGACCCCGGTACCACAAAGAAGTTGGATGACCGCACTGCTGACAAAGCTCCTGCATCCGACCTCCATAGGATAGACCTCAGGCTTCCAGTCTGCCTCATGGCACTCCGCTACCAGCCTGCAGTACTTCAAATGTTTCCTTCCATGGGCTTGTCATTCCTTCTTCCCATTTATGATTAGCTCAATGATGACAACCCTTTTCTCTACCGTGGGCCGCATGATGATGTCTGGCCAGAGAGTAGTTATTGTGATCTCTCTGGGGAAGACCAGCTGCTTTCCGAGGTCTAACATCATCTGTCATTCTAACATCATCTGTCATTCTTTGCCAGGTCTTAGTATGGTGTTCCTGACATAACGCGGTGCTTAGAGAGTGTTACAACACTTATCTACCTTATCCACTTTGTCACTGAAGCAAAACAGCATCCAAGTGCAAAACAGAGTTCAAGTAAATGTCTTAAAATACCAAATACAAATAAAATGTTGTATTTCTTCCCAAATATAAAAGATTCTTTACATGTTACCCGTCATCCGTCTAAATCCAGCACTCTGCTGGGATCAGGGTGATCCTGCTTTTATTTTTTTATCGAAGTGATCCTAACCCTTCCTATGTGTTTTTGAACAAAGCAAACTGGAGATGTGATCCAGATTAAAAACAGGATTGGATTACCTTATTGAATCAATCTATGTCATCCTTTTCTTCTTCTTTTGAACAACTGGACTTCAAGATAAGATCCTATTAGATGGGTTTAATACTGTTGAATTACTTTTGAACAAGCGGGCCCTTCATCAATCTCTGATACCTGCTCTCATCTTTTCCTCTGGACAGACAGCACACCTCTGCAGGCAGCTTTTCATTTGTGGAAGCTATAAATGAGATATATGATGATGGTGAATGATGAATGAGTTTCAGCTTTGGTGTCCTGACAACTATGATTTTGTTTATTGCGACTTTAAATTGTGATCAAGAAATTGTATCTAGTTGAGAATGTGTAACAAGTCATTAGATGACACTTTGATAAATCACTCTACAAAAACAACACCGCTCGGCCCTTCTTTTAAAGTGATTTCCAGACGTTGTGAATTACTCTCCTGCTGTGACAACAAGACCATATACTTAATATTTATAGGTTAACAGTTTGATCCCAGCTCGCACATGTCCAACACAAGGACAGTTTAATTTATTTATAGAGCAAAATCAATAGAGCAAGTAATTTAAAGTGCTTTACAGAGTCTAAAGGCATTGATATACAAGACATGTTCATTGGAAGATAAAAAAAAAAATAATAATCAAAAAATATATAGGAATAAACTACAGAATTATAGTGTTATAGTCCCTACTGGTCTTGCCTGATTGGGCAATAAGACAACCACCTTTGTACCAACCTTCAGGCCCCGTTGGCAAACATCTGACAACAATATAGCCTCTGGCAGCAATGGCCAACTCTTTTAGACGGTCCATCGAGTGTTTCGGACTTAACTTATTTTTGTAAACAGCCAAGCGATTAAGCAAATTATACCTTAAACTGCCCACAGACTCTTGCAGTATTTGCACACTGTTTGTTTTCTTGTCCATTTCTACCCTAGCTTCATAACTCCCAACTTTGGAACAAGATGGTGCTTCTGCCACCACAAAATCTTCACTTGCATCCTTCATGTCTGTACCACTCTTCTTCAGCTACTGACATCAAACAAGAGAAGATAAAAGCAGAGAGCGCCCTCTGCTGTTTAAAAAAAGAACGTCACAATGTATATTTCTCTCATCGATTTAACTGACTATGTTTGAATTGATTTTGTATCATGAGGTAGTGTTACATCACTACTAACACATCACATAAGACACAGTTAAAAGAAATTGAGTAGCCTTTTTATTTTCCAAATTTTCTCGAGTAAAGAAAGGACTCTGAATGTCACACTGTTTTGACCAACTGACTTTTTATAACTATAATAAATTCAGCGCTCCCGCAGCCTCTTCACAACTAATAATGGACTTTTGTCTTATACAGTCAAATTACAAGCTTGGAATACATTGGGTTGATTATCTGCAGGGGCTCAGAGAGGATATTGCTTTTCTTATGCTGCGTTCTGCAGGCATCCGCATTAAACCCACAACAGAGCGCAGTGTGCTCTGGCAGTAACATAATGGGAAAATCTCTAAACCAAAGGGCATCAGAGGGGATTCTGTGAACAAATGATAAATCTGATTTGTGAACAACATGAGGGACTTTTTATTACAGCTCGGCTTAAACAACAGCTGAGATCGTTTCCCCCTTTAAAATAAAAAAGGAGCAACTTCTTACTGACAAAGAGAAGCCTGAGCATAGACATGACTCCTTTATTGGATCACACATGTGTAGAAGTCTCGTTAATTTATCAATAAGTCACCAAAAATGGAGAGTGTGGCCATTTTTTTAGTATACAGGATTGTCAGGAAGAATAAGCAGAAAACAAAATATTACACCATTTAGTAATCAGTTTGTCATGGGTCTCTGGAGGGAGACCAGGAGATCAGACCAAATGTGGGACAAAGAGGATGTTTAAGTTGTACAATGTGGGACATGTTACCATAATGCTGAGAGGTAGTTTAAATATCGATATTATGTCCAAATAACCCTAAAAAATAAACACTATTAGCTAATAAATATTAACAACAAAGCTGATTTGGTTGCACAGACAATGCAGGTTGTGTATATCTCCAAAGAAGCAGGTGCGTGCACATCTGTAACTAAGGCTGTTGCTTTTGTTCATACACAGGATTTGTTTTGTGTTCAGTTTCTGAGCCTGTGGAGCCACAGTCTGCTGACCTGTATGATTGCTGATGCAGCACAGTGTGGTGAATGCTAGTTACTTTAGCTGCTGTTACATTATCTGTTGGGCAATCCTTTTTTGGTTTGAGGAGGAATGGATCCATAGTTGTGAGTCTCACCTGCAGTGTGTCGCTTAAAGTCGTATCCTCCTGCACGCACATTAAAAGAAAAAAAAAAATCTGGCAGTGTTGCCAAAAAAAAAATGTCTGGGAATTGACCTCCAATGGGCAAGAGTAAATACTTTACCAGACTTTGTTGTAGCTCTTTGTCGTGGTTTCCATTGTATTCTGACAAAAAGTGAATCCCGCTAGCTTGTGTCTTTGTTTTGTGGAAGTGGGGCGTAACGTAGGCAAAAAGGATGGTGACAGGTTGGCGAGCCCTTGACCCCCACATGTGAGCTGATCGACTGACATCTGAATCAGGTCAAGGTGAAAGCCTTCTTTTGCTTTCTACACAGCCATTGGATAAAAGACAGGTTTTAGAAATTCAACTGTGCTGCACTTTGAAAAACTAGAACCAATCAAATGCCGGACATCGTCTCAATTTATGGGAAACAGAGCAAGTGATGAAGATTCTGTGGAGTTCCACACAAGATGGGACGCCTGGTCACCCTACATGTATATCTTATGGATCAATACTTTATTGGGGGATATATTAACAAATAGTTAAATATCATAAAATGTATATCTGCAGAAATACATACATAGACAAACAATAAAGGTAGGTGTTCTTCATATTATCATTCACTGTTTTATAACCAGTTTACATTTCAGCTGCAAGTAATTCAAAATGTCTCCTTCTTTCTGCAAGGTTGCTAGTATTTCTCTTTTGAAGGTCACTTAAAAGCATAAGCCTGAGAGCTACTGCAGCTTTTCAGTAAAAGAAAAAAGACAAAACTCTAGCACATATAACTGAAAGATGAAAAACTATACAGTCAACCTTATAAAACGTCCTTTGTGGATATTTCCAACAATGTCTTTTGTTTGCAAGAGATGGACGTCACTTTGTAAGGCACAATAAGATGAGCTGAAGCCATGGTTGCATTTTACTTTTAGAGAAAAATGGTTACATTTATGAAACTGCAGGAAATAAGTCCTTCAGGGACGCCAGAAGGCCTAGCAGTAATGACACGCACTCCATGTACAGAGGCTATCGTCCTCATCGCAGCGGCAGTGGGTTCAAACCCGACCCTTTGCTGCATGTCCTCCCCCACTGTCTCCTCCCAGTATCTCCTGTCTCTTCAGCTCTCCTATCCAATAAAGGCAAAAATACTCAAATATAACTTTACAATACTGTATGTTCTACGATTAGAGAATAACATGGTCTTTTGAGCGATGCATTTGACTTGCATTAATTGTTCTTAATTAAACTGATGTATTAATTGGCAGTGACTTTCTCCTTATCAGCTGCACATCAACAGTGCAACAGTGCCTCTGCTTCTTAAAGAGGACAGCAGAACGTAAACACAAAGACATTCTAAAAGCTTGAACAAACAATGCACGCTGTTGTTTTCTTGTTGGGGACGTTCTAAACTCAAATGAGGGCATGTACTAACTCTTTTTTTATCTTGCTCCTCGGTCTCTCCATCTTTGACTCTGAAGGAGGATTCTCATTCAGCTCAGCTGCTGTGGGGAGATAATACGTTATCATCACTCAGATCCTCAGCATCGCTCGCTGCTGGATTATCAGGTACCACAGCCGACACAACCAGTATCCTTGTTACATAAATCAACCTCCTGGACATATATTAGGTTTGGGAATTAGTACATTTTAATGTTTTATTCGTTCTTTTCTTGAATGTTTACCTTTACTTTGTTCAAAATATCCAGTGTCTTCAATGGGCTTTTGATTAATATTAAGTGGACTTTTGAATTTATAATGTGGTCTTAACCGACTATATCCATAAAAATGACACTAAAAAAATATACCACCTATAGTTTTCTGGACTGAAAAATCCATGTCCTCCTGGTTCATCACTTTTATGCAATCACTGTATTTCAGGGAAAAATTAGACTTGTTTGGAATATTCTAATCTAAAGATTACCACCGCAGTAGTTGGGATGGCCCCCAATCCACACATACTGCATGCGCGCCGCGGTCCGTCAGCACTGAGCACTCCGCCGTAGTTCGCTGCCACTCTAGTCAATCATTGTGTTTCCACAGCGAGCACCGCGGTCCTTCTCTGGAGCGTTCCACCAGCGCCGCTACGCTCTGCTCTTTTTCAAATATGCAGCGAGTCTGTTTTCGACAGAGTACGCTGCAGGCTTGACCTGCAGAGCTCAAATGGAACCAGACTGGAGTCGTTTCAAAGTGAAACCGTACATAAAGAGGACTCAGCTTGTGGTCATGTACGATCTTACTCTTCCTATTTTAGTTAGAAAGAGCAAGATAGTTTGTATCCTGTACTGTTCTGTCTTGTACTGTGCTTGTTTGGTTCTGGTTTTTTGTTTCTATTTTTGACTTGCATGTATTTTAAAGGGCCATCCAGGGACGGACCTTGCAAATCAGCGTAGGCTATACACGCTGTAGTGTGTGGCATCAGTTTACTGACATTCTTACCCCTATACAAGTAAACATGAAATAATGATAATTTAAAAAACTGAGTTTCTACTTGTCCTAGGTCATAAAATAGTCTAAAAGCACATTTCTTTAAGCAAAGCATGTTTGTTTCTAACCAAAACAAAAGGTACTCAACATTAGAACATCCCTCTGCTGTCTTTGTCTGCACTCAAAACAGAGCATCAGTTCTGCAAAAGATAACCAGGTCAAATTTAATTAGGCTTTTAGAGGTTACACAATCATCCCTTTAAAACACATGAACAAGCAAACAATATGTTTATAGATATTCTAGAGAGGCATGCTTCTGTTGGAAGAATTTTGGTTCATTATGTAGCAAAAATGGTGAAACTGTTCCAGATGAGCTCATAAGTGGGTCTCAGCAGTTAATAAAACACTTATTTCTTTGTAACAAAACAGACAAAAGTTGTCAAAGATATTATCATATTTCTTTGGGTGTTTTTGCAAAAGAGGCTGACATCTCTTCACTTTGCCTTTCAAGGTCTGCCAAGAAAAGGTAACAATTACTGTCAAGGGTAGCGACTCCACCATAATGGTGTTGTAGAGTTGTGGCGGGGAGCTGCCATCCAGCAGTGAAAAATAAAATGCTGCCTCACAGACATTACTGCAGCTCAGAGGATAGACTGATTCTCAGAATCCTATTTGGAGCAACACTTAGCAGGTTTTTCAGGACACTTAATATTATATAGAATCCGGCTGTCAAGAATAGATTTACCCACAGTCACTTCTCTTTCTCCTGGAGACTTTAAATACCAAACATGACATCATGTACCATGCAAATACAGGCACAAGGTGTATGCATAGTACAGCTGGTGTCTTTTACTCTAAAAATGAAACCTGATGGCATAAGGGAAGAGTAAGGGGAGGTGAGGGGGTGGATGGTGACGGAGAGAGAAAAGGAGTGAGAGTGTGTGTTTTCCATCAGAGTCAACCTTGCCAGGCAATTTGGGCCCCCATTTCAGAGGCCTAATGGGAGATGGACAGTGATGGACAGCGCGTGTGGGTTACTTATTAATCTGGGAGAGGCAATTGGAGAACCTCTATCGACCTGCAGTAAATTAAATAAGGCCTATCCTGAAATGGCATTATTCTCCCTCAACTCTCCCTGTGCTCCTCTTTCCTCTCTTGACCTGCTGCGAGGGATTAGAGGAAATAAATTGGGAAAATGTAGACACTGTGGAAGGATGATGGATATTCACTACACGTACAGTAAAAAGGTATGTACAATTGTGAGAGGGTAATCATTAAGGAAAGCTCAAGGGGATTCCAGAGAAAAAATACTTTACTTAAAATGTCCTTCTATTTTATTTTTTTTCTAAAGTAAGACAGAATAGAGATGGGGTGTTAAACACACAGACTACATGACCAGATGTGATATGATACAATAAGACGCTATAGGATATGATGCCATATGACACAGTTTGTTATGGAACAATATGGAATGAGAGGATAGGATACGATATAAAATGATAACATATGATTCTGTGTGATACGGGATGGGACGCTACAATATGATATAAAATGATACAATACAAGAGGATGTTTAATGGTAAAATGGTAATGTATAGCGCTTATCTAGTCTTCTGACTACTCAAAGGGCTTTCACACTGCAGGTCATACCTTCTCATTCACTGATGGCAGAGGCTGCTGTGTAAAATGACCATCAGAAGCTAATCCCATTCATACACATCCATTTGTCACTGGACATAATTTTGGAGTCAAGTTTCCTGCCCAAAGACACATTGGACATGTGGCAGGAGCTGGAGATCTAACCCCTGACCTTCCTGTTGAGAGTTGACCGACTTTACCATCTGAGCCACAACCACCATATAATACGATGTTATACGATCCAGTATGTTACGGTACAATACAAAACAATTTGATGTGAAACGATGCAAACTGATGGTATACCATAAGATGCTAAATGATAGGAAGCTAAATGATACAGTATGTTACAGTACGATATGATGCGATTCAATACAATTCCACATGATAAAATACAACAAGATACAATAAAAAGTTAATTGATATGGTATGAACTGTTACAAAAAGATTTTGTGATTGGGGATAGGACGCTAGTGTGTCTGTGTCTTCTGTGCTGCACACATATACCATAGCTGCCTCCACAGTAGAGGCAATAAATAGAAGATGAACCCAAATGACCATCCAAGTGTAAGCAGAGAAATACATACCAATGTAAACCACAAACAACATACATCACAAATTACCCACATTGTACACAAGATCCATATAAAAACAAAAAAAGACAAGTACACCATGACCCTGTTGCAAAACCCATACAGCCTCTTCAACACACTGTTTGTCTTTAAAAAGGTTGAGTTAAACTTTAAGCTGAGTAATTGCATTCTGTTTGGTGTATGATGTTGTTTTGTACAGAAAATAAGGCTGTCAAGCATTTTAGAATTCAATTAGGATCCAACCTTGGTGTGCTTATTGTGCCTAATGAGCAACTAAGTTTCAACAGAGAGCTATTTTTTGTCGTGCATACAAGCCCTTGAGAAACACTAACCCCCTGTGCTCACAGCAAGGCAATGGCAGCTCAGTGGCCTAGAAAAGATTGCTCACCCAAGTGTTCCTGTGAACCAATTGCTGCCTCTCACTGTAGGCCACAACTCTTTTTTTGATTGGTCGACATCTTTGCTGGCTTCTTTTTTTTTTCAGCATCTTCAGTGCTAATCTTTCATTTGAGCCATTTATGGATAGCCCCCTCTCAGAGGTTTCATCTCCTCAACCCCTCCAGATGAACCAGATATGAGAATACGCCTGTGAAGACGACTTTGGAAATAACCCTGCAGAAGTCACCTTGTGTCCAATTATAGCTCGAGCTCTGTTGTACATCCATCAGTCTCCTGTCAGTTATTTAGGACAACTTTACCCTAAAGTCTTCAAGAAGACCTCGAGGTTCAAGATACGTTGGCACTGCCCCCTCCTGCAAACTGACCCTCTCAGAAACGACTTGCTGTACTTTTGAAACACAGTTTGATGAGTGCACAGCTCAATCTGGACATAAGTGATTGATTACATGGCAAATGATTGCTCTTATTTTACCAAATATAGCTATATTCACAGTTAATGTCCATGCTGCTATAATATATAGATTACCAGAAAGCTAGAGCTGAAGAAGTAGCATAACATTAAGCAAAGAAGGGCTCATATGATCTTATCATGAATTCAACAAATGAAAGACAGCTAGAGTAAAGCACCACCATGGCATTATTTGTTCCCAGTTGAAGGGAAAGTAGACTAACTGCATGTTTAAGAGCTGCCAAAAGTAACATCAGTGTATTTGTATTTTTACATTGTGCTATGTAAGGCTTTCAAACAACCACAGTACAAAAGAAACGAGCTCATACTGTATATGCAGAGTATGGCGAATATCAGTGATTGGTTAAATATCAGTTTAATCATACAACAAGATCTAGACTGGAAAATGGACACATTAAAACTAAAAAAGAGCATGTAGCCTTACTGGTTGTAAGTCTACATAAAAAGACTTACAACCAGTGGGTGTTCAGCACTGACAGTGAGTACAAAGATGTTCTTGTAGAATAATTCCTCAGGAGGTGGAAATCTTTGCAAAAGTAAAGTAGTGGATTTATAAACCATTAATGCACAAAAGAGCAAAAACAACAGTCCCAGTTAAATTAATAAAAAGCAACTAGACTAAATAAACTGAAAGAAAACACAGCCTCTCAGCAAGCTGCCACAGTAACAGTTTCTCCCCTTAGACTATGGCTGAGTCTACTTTTAATCCTCTCTTGGCCCCGCCCTAATTGGAGCAAACCATTTCATGAGTCAAGGGTAGCCAAACAATAAAATTCCCACTGAAACATAAATCATTAAACAGCAAAACAGCATGACAATATTTCAAGTGGGCAGCAAAAGAAAAATACAAGCTACCAATAATAAACATGAAAACCTGTTTTATTTTACCAGTGGTGATTCTAGAGTCTGTTGGGGCCCTAGGTAAAAAATAATTGGCGGCCCCTCCAATCAGCATTCATCACCATCATGTCTGCAAGTGTCCCAGTGCTTTCTCTTTTTCTTCTTTCATTTTTCCCTCCCAGACAATTCCTCTTCATTTTCCATCGGTGATGTTCATTGACAAATGTTGGTTTTCAAGGGAGAGGGAGCGCTGTAAGATGGGGCCCCCTTAGGGAGGTATCCTACTACCATGGCAAAATGTGCACATTTTGAGACACTGCCATGGTTTAAAAGTTGTCAGCCCTTGGGGGCCCCCTGATGGCCTGTGGCCCCAAGCAGTTGCCCACATTGCCTATTGACAAACAGCTCCTCTCTATTCTAACTATTTAGGTAAAAACAAAAAAACTCTACAGGAACTGAAGGCTCAACTCTGTGTCCATTTAGACACAGGTGGCCTCAGTCAGCCTAATTACTCTACAGTAAGTGTTGGTAGAGTGGGGGCATGGAGGGAAAGGTATGGAGGACGCTTTTCACAGAGCATGAAGTTCATTGGATTAGATAATGTGGTCGAGTGGCCAGATTGAGGGATGGCTCGATAGCCTATTGAGAGAGTATCGTTATCAAAAATAGTGCTGTTATATAACCAGTGTCATTGCTGGTATATATTTGGATACATCATTAGATGCTATTTATTTAACATGAAATAAAATAAGTCTCCCTCTAAATTAGAAAACAGGAATGAACTGTGGTAAAAATACAATCACCTGTTTCTGTTGTTTTTGTATGATTTCTTTGATCAGACGGCTTCAGTCAACCACAGTGATTTCTTTAACGTTATAAGCTAGCAGTACAATTCAAGTGCTGAGTTATAAACTACTGCTGAAGATTATGTGATGGTCTAACTTTTTGATCTCACCCACAGAAACAATAGGAAAGAAAACAAATAGAAACTGAAACTAATTCAAGTTCATCTATTTACATAGCTCCACATCAGATGTAACTTTTATATTGTTTTCAAAGTTTGATTATGCAGTCTAGAACTATAAAAAAAGTATAAAAGTATAAAGTTGATTATATCAGAGGTAAACTGGAACCATCACTGCAGCATTTTCCATACAGTGAACACTGACATTGCCTGGCATCAGTCAACTATTTGATAAACTTTTCCAGAATTAGGGTGCACCAATTTATCATTAAATGCTGTTTATTGCACTTAAAACACAACCACTGTTCCCCCTCTTTACAAAACTGGAATTAACAGTTTTTGCAATTACTCTTTTTTTGTACTCAATTAAGTGTGACATGATTGGAGGTTGTCTGTCACACACTGGTATTTTCTTTAAAGTCAAATGCACAGTATGTATTAATGGAGAGATGACAGAGTATGGCTGCTACACAGGGAGCGCGCTAGAGCTGTTGTTGGTTGATTGCCTTGCTTAAGGCCTAATTGGAAGTACACTGGAAGTGCTCTGGCACCTCTCCAGCCACAAGGCCAACTTCCCAAATTTTCCCACACCAGGACCTGAACCGGTGACCCTCCAGCTCCCAACCCAAGTCCCAACAGACTGAGCTACTGCTGCCGTGGAAACGGTCATGGTCAGGCTTCTTGATGAGCTGATCAATTAATAATAATAATAATAATAATAATAATAATAAATTAGATTTATATAGCGCTTTTCTAAATACTCAAAGACGCTTTGACAGGAAAGAACAAAAAAAAACTAAGCAAAAACTAAGAGAACAATACAAAATAAAAATAGTGTCAGGAGAAGAGGATGAGAGTCAATGGTTGTAGGCGGTGGTGAAAAGATGAGTTTTTAGGGATTTCTTGTCGGAAGTGAGTGTGGGGGAGTCTCTGATGTTTTTAGGGAGAGAGTTCCAGAGGGTGAGAGCTGCAATGGAGAAGGCCCTGTCCCCCCAGGACCGAAGGTTGGTCCTGCAGGAGGTTTGCATCTGCAGACCTGAGAGTGCGGGTGGGAGTGTGTCGGTGGAGGAGCTCAGACAGGTAGGGGGGAGCCAGGTTGTGGAGGGCTTTGTAAGTGATGATGAGGAGGAGTTTGAAGTGGATACGCTGGGGGATGGGGAGCCAGTGGAGGTCATGGTCAAGGACAGGGGTGATGTGATCTCGGGTGCGGGAGTGTGTGAGGAGACGAGCAGCGGAGTTTTGAATGTATTGAAGTTTGGGAGCCATCGATGGTTAGGGAGAAGTTGTTGGTGGATTTGATGAGGGATTTGGGGCCGATGATAATGACCTCTGATTTGTCGCAGTTGAGTTTGAGAAAGTTGGTTTGAAACCAGGATTTTATTTTTGTGATGCAGTCAGTGAGGATTGAGTGAGTGGCAGGAGTGATGACTTTGGTGGTGATGTGGAGCTGGATGTCGTTGGCAAAGCAGTGGAACTGGAGTCCATGGCGGCGGATGATGTGACCAAGGGGGAGCATGTACATGATGAAGAGGAGGGAACCTAATACTGAACCTTGGGGAACACCTTGGGAGAGAGGAGCAGTGGGGGATTTGCAGTGGTTGATGCTGATGAACTGGTATCTGTCCGAGAGGTATGATTTGAGCCAGGAGAGTGCAGTGCTGGTGATGTTGAATGTGGTTTCAAGGCGGGAGAGAAGTATGGAATGGTTGATGGTGTCAAAAGCTGCGCTTAGGTCCAGAAGGATGAGGATGTTGAGGTTTCCGGCATCAGAGGAGAGGAGAAGATCGTTGGTGATCTTGAGGAGAGCTGTTTCGGTGTTGTGGTGGGAACAGAAACCAGATTGGAATGATTCATAGAGGTCATTGGCAGAGAGGTGGATTTTGAATTGTGAAGCAACAGCACGTTCCAGAAGTTTTGAGAGAAAGGGGAGGTAGGAGATGGGTCTGAAGTTGTTTGGGATGTCAGGATTGAGTCCAGGTTTTTTCAAAATGGGGGTGACAGCAGCCAGTTTGAGAGATGGTGGAACGGTACCTGTAGAGAAGGAGGAGGTAATTGTTGAGTGGGGATAGGGTTGGAAGGCAGGCCTTGACAAGACTGGTGGGGATGGGGTCCAGAAGGCAGGTGGAGGTTTTCATTCTTGTTGTGAGGTCAGAAAGCTCTGCAGAGGAGATGGGGGAGAACTGAGACAGGGGCTGACAGGTTAAGGGGGGGCAGGTGGAAGAAGGGGGGACAGATACAGAAGGGGCTAGGTTGTTGTAGATGGTGTCTATTTTTGTTTGGAAGAATGACAGGAAGGAGGTGCATTTGTCTGCTGTGAAGGATTGGGAACCGTTGTCCAAAGGGTTGAGGAGTTTGTTGACGGTGGAGAATAGTGATTTGGGGCTCCTGGAGCCAGATTGTATGAGATGGGAGTAGTAGGTGGATCGGGCGTGGGAGAGGGCATCTTTGTATTGTTGGAGGTGATCTTTGTAGTCTTTCCAGTTGACGGGCATGGGTTTTCATGTGACGGAGGTCAGGAGTGAACCAGGGAGCAGAGTGGGTGAAGGAGATTGTTTTGGTTTTAATTGGTGCGAGCTGGTCGAGGCAGGAGGACAGAGTGTGGTTGTAGTAGTCGGTGAGGTCAGAGAGAGTGGTGAGGTCACGGGGAGGGAAAGCAGACATTTTGTCCATGAGGGCAGATGATAGAGCGGAAGGAAGCAGTTCAGTATTTCAGGATATTGTTGAGTTTGTGGAGTTTGTGGAGTCCAAGTGTACGTTAAAATCACCAAGGAGGAGGATGGAGGGAGAGAGAGCACAAAGCTGGGTCAGGAAATGAGAGAAGCCGGAGAGGAATGATGGGTTAGGCTTGGGAGGGCGGTAGACAACAGCCATGACCAGCTGTGTGGTGCCAGAGTGTTTAAAAGCCAGTGATTCAAATGAGGGAGCAGGAGGAAGGGAGATGAGGCTAGTTTTTATGTCCTGTCTGTGTATGACTGCAATGCCGCCACCTCGGCCATCAGTGCGTGGTCTGTCTATGTAAGTGTATCCATTTGGTGTGGTCAGGTTGAGTGAGAGATAATCCCAGGGGCTGTTGCCAAGTTTCAGTGAGACAGAGGAAGTCCAGTTTATTGTCCAGTATGAATTCATTGAGAATGTCACTTTTGTTGTTAAGAGACCGGGTGTTAAACAGAATGAATTTCATCTGGGTTTGCATGGTGTTTGTGTCCAGGGGAGCTCGAGGCAGGGCTCGTAGACAGGGAGAGCGCGTCTGCTCGTTGTAGTGATGATGTGGGGGTGTGTCAGTCCGCTCAGCTGACCAGAGTGAGCGGATGGAGTGGCCATGCTAGCTAGACCGGGAGTAAACAAACTTGCACCAGGAGCTTCTGTGGATGTATCTGGGTCGTCGTAGTAGTCTAAAGGTTTTAATGGCGGAGATGCATGCAGGAGTGGCGTTATTGTTGAGTTTGAGCAGTTGTGAGACAGAGTACTTCACTGCCATGCCAGCCGGGGATGTTGGTTCGCTAATCCTGGAGTTGTTAGCCGGTAGCCGCAGGCTTGTCAACCAGAGTAACAGGCAAGTCAGGGTGGTCCACAGCATAGCAGTCAGTGGGGCTGAAGTTGTGCCGAATGAAGGATGTAAAGACGAACTGAAGAGGATGACTGTATGGAGGCGGAAAGTAGAAGACGGGAGGCAGCCGAGTCGGTTGCTAACGATAGCTGCATTAGCCTCAGTGACCGGAGCGAAGGCTAGCTAGGCTAGCCGCGGGAGCGGACTAGCAGCTAGCTTGTGGAGAACGGCAGTTTTTCCAGCAAAGACTGAGAACAGCGGGCCGATAGAGTGTCCAGGAAGGGGCTACCAGTAGTGGTGGATCAGCCGGTTTTGTCGACAACCAGAGGATCCGGTAGTCAGGGGCCAAAGGTCTGAAGCCGGCGTTGACAGGTGCCGACGACAGGTAGGCTATGTGAACGCTCCAAAGAAGCTATAAAGTGAGATTTAACCTTTAGGATTAAACTGAGGTTAAATCATAAGACACAAGAGACGGAGGGATAGGTCAAAGTAATACAGCAATAATCAAGAGTAGTCGACACTTAGGCTTAGCTGGAGAAGCGGCGAACAAACACGCCAGCGTCCTCTCCAACCAGCGATGTGAGTCAGGTCTGTTGGAAGAGGGAAACATCCTTTATTTTTACTTAAACAAGTAAGATATAAACTTTCAGTTGTTATAGATACAGAAATGAGCTGAAGAAAGAAAACAAAAATCTAGCTGTAAACATGCTTAATTCTGTATATGTTGGCCATTTTTAAATGGTTCCTTTGGGGATTAAACTGCTTTTTGAAGCCAGCCTATAACAGCACTTCAGACACTGCAGGTTTTGGCGCTTCAAAAATTGGCTTCATTTCTTCACCCTGGAGGTTTCTGCTTGAGAGTAAACAGGTGGTAGGGCACCATATTGTTCAGGCTTGAGAAAATAAGGTCAGCAAAAACACAAACATTTGGTCAAGTGGCTCTGAAGACCCCCGGGGGAATAAAGGAGTACTCATGGGGAAAGAAAAGTTCCGCTGTTGAAGGTGATACACTTGCTGTTTCAAACTGTTGAGTGGTAATATTGAGAGGCGGGTGAATGACGGCTGTGTTTAGTAAGGAGAGATTTATGACGGGAGATGAAGAGATATTGAAGGCAACTGCCCCCATCAGCATTGTCATTACCAGCACTAACTAACTCCTCTGGGTGTGAGAGGCCTTCTCAATTGGTCGCTCAATGGATCCATTAGCAGGGCATTAAGCATGCAAGATGAGAACAGTAAAAAGACTTGTACAAGTGTGAGCGCATCTTTGTATATGTCCTTGTATCTTTTTTCTGAATATTGGTACATATTATACTACATATCCTAAGAAATGCAACATTATGATTTGTCCAAACACTTGCTAAAACACGCACTAGATACTAATGACGCATACCTCTTTGGTCATCAGCAAAGCTCTCCTAAAAGCTGTAAAAAAAAGCTTTGTAGCATTTCCTTTTAATAAACCCTGGGGATAGGTCACTAATAGCCTTTCACACATGCGCATGTACACACAAAATCCCCCATGTAGAGGGATTCACACTCACACTAACATATCATTCCAAAGAGGTTCACACAAGCCAAGGTCCTTATAGAGACCTAAGTGTCCATCTAATGGAAAAAACATTTTCTTAAGTACTTTGTTGCACCATCTGCATTATTTGCACAGTAATTGCTTCCGTAGTCTGCAGGTTAGAATCTGCAACCTCCAGGGCAGTGTAAGTAATGGGGGAATGATAATAGTCTTTTATCTTTGCAAACTCACCAGCGAGTGTGTGGATTTAATGAAAATCAATGTTATATCAGGCGGGCAGGAATGTTTTGCTGATTTGACCCTATTTCACCCTATTCTCTCCAAGGCCCGCTAATAGTACACTTTTCATAAAATTGCACTCATGGTATTTATTATGTTACTTTCATCCAAAGCGTCTTATTTATTTGACATGCCAAGCAGCAGTCCAGAGAGTGCCATGCTAATCTCATGAACACATGTTGGCACGTCTAAAAGCATAAGCATATTATGAAACATGTCCAAAATGTACAAAACATCCACTGTGTCTGTTGGCACAAAAACAAAAGAACCTCATAATCTGTGATGAATATAATCTTCAGCTGGAAAGATTCTTAATTGCAGACATCTTAGGTCTAGGATGATATCACTCCCACCCCGGCCCGTCTCCATTCCATCAAATGCAGCAGAAAGCTGTATTTGTAACGCACTGGAATAGGAGATGTTGGCGTAATCCAATAAAGGCATTAGTGAACCATTAGGAGAGAGCTTCCTGGCTTTGGAGGGACACACACAGCCTTGTTTAGCCTAATAGAGCGTCCCTGTTAGCGTTTATTTATGGCAGCAAGATGTCAAACCACTTAAAGGTGGAATGTTGCGTGTCCATTAAGGCCGCTGTCCAATGGGAAGCCTTGAAATGAGATCCTAGAGCTTGGCCTCTGTCCAATCTCCTTGTTGTTGCCCCTTTGAAAATTTAAATTGCTTTGGCCTTTTCAACCAGCAAAAAAAGATTTGTGACTTAAACTTTCCTTCAAGCTAAACACACACTTACTGTCTTTATACTGTCAAAACTTGTCTTAAATCTTTGGATCCATCGTAGGGTTCAATGCACGTCTTTGATTGTTAAAGATTGCTGTCACTCTCCATGTCATATTTCTTACTGAAAACACAAATAACAAAAATCCAGTAAATGTGCATGTTACCTTACCTGCCTCCAATTTTTTTGAGGCAACTGCAGCTGGTGGATCTGTATTTTTCAGTTTTTGTTATGGCCACTGTCTTCACTGTACTTATGCACCCTCAACAGCTATCACAGACTAGACCTATCATTTGGGTGACCATTGGACAAACAACTGGGCCTTTTATGACCTCAATCTGCTCCTTGCACTTTCAACACAGACCTAGTTATTTTATTAAACAGCTCTGATGTGGCTGCAAAACATTGGGATTTGAGATTATTTAAAACATTTTGTTTATTTGAATAAAAATCTTCAATATTTATCTGTTTCTGCAGTATTTGATCATTAGAAGATCATTACTCGATCATTGGATTCATTGGTTCTGAATGTTTTTGAGCAGTAGGAATTTGAGGGTCTGACTGAATACAAAATATGTAAATTACAACATAGTGGTTTGTTAAATAACAAGCTACTCTTAAGATCAAAACGTAACATTAAATGTACATTTCTGGCCTCCTTGAAAAACATCAATAGTTCTTAATAGCTCTATTTTTCTCTTCTTTTTTTAAAGATTTATGTTTGGGCTTATTGTAGAGACAGGGCAGTGGACAGAGTCGGTGTGGGGAATGAAATGCGGGAAAGGAGTCGCAGGTTGGATTCAAACCCTAGCCACCTGCCTGGAGGACCACAGCCTTCCTAGATGGGGCAAGTGCACTAACCACTAGGCTACCGGTGCCCCTCTTTTCCTCTTTTTAAACATATGACGTTTTTTACAAGTCAATTTTCAGAGTCCATTTGCATTCAAACCAAGTCACTTTCACTACTCAGCCTCTCTGTCAAATTTGCTTTTTAATCAATCCAAGGTTCCTCAACCATGCATCCCATTTTTATCACCTACTGTGTATTTAACTCATGAACAGTGTGGATTCATGCGCAATTAACAGCCAGCTTAACCCTTTCACATGCTCCAGATGTCCCAACCTCACATTGAAGGTCAGGGCTCTACACACATTTCAACTGTGAACTCATGAATAAATGCTTGCCAGTTGTTTTATACAATTCACAAGCCCATAAGGAAGAATTAGAATGTACATAGGACTATTTTGTTGTCAATCTGAGTTGCTATACTTCTATGTTGGCAGATGCTGTGCATCACTCCAAGCCATTGTGCAGCCCGGTGTACACTGTATGATTGTAGAAAAGTCATGGTGGAAAGTGAGCTCACACTGTACGACTGAATGGTTTAAGACCCGATTGTCAGGCATGACCTAAGAGCTTACTCTGTATGAGTGAAATCAAGACTGAGTAGTCCCAATTGTCAATAGAAAACTCCCACAGACAGAGGTTTGTGTATTTCAATTGTCTCATACTGCATGACTGATGAAGCGCGATTGGGCTTAAATTCAGCCCAAATTTAAAATCAGTTGTGCGACTCAAAAATTAGGTATAAATTGTCTTGAAGTCGTAAAGAGTGGTGTTTCAAACATGCAAAAAAAGATCAAATTTTCCAGAACTTTTCACGGTTAGCTGCATGTACTGCAAAATTTTATATCCCGACTTTACCCGGATTTTTTTTCCTCGCAGCCCTCTATACTGTTTCTACTTAAAAGGCGGAGTGATCTGATTACTGAACGCAGCACAAAATATTCGGAAAAAATGAACTGAGAGCAAGCAGATGGGATATCACGAGACTGATGTGTGACCGTTGTGATCTATTTGCATGTAATGAAGCTGTTTTATTCTCACCAGTGTATGTTCTCAGCGTTTTTGTTGGACTCTGTCGCTTTGACTGCCATTTTGGATTTCCACAGCGTCGCTTCTACGTCATGTCTTTCCTCCTGAGACCCCCATCCCTCCCCTTCGACAGGGGGACACTTCACTGTGAGGTACATGTGTGAATGAGCAACTTAGGAAGATTTCAAGTGGCAAACAGTCCATGTGGGAAAACAGCAATAGAGAAATGGGCAGTTCATTTAGAAAAGTATTTTTGTAAACTCTAACCCTCCTTACTGCTGTATTTACTTGACATGTCCCTCAGATTGAAAACACTGAGGCACTGGCTCAATTCAGCATCCCATCTTACTGATAACCCTCATAAGCTCTTGTAAGCTCTTGTCGATAAGTACATCCGAACACTTCCTTCTTTGCTTCGCTGATTTCCTGGCTTGTTTGATCTTGACACAGCCCTCTTCACTTTGATGTCATCATGCAGAGAGGAATGAGTAGCCTTGAGAGCTGAGTGAAGCTTGTGTAACGCCAATCTCTGCTTTGCCTCTGATATTTGCAGCATCGGCTTGTCAAATATAATCAGCACAGGCCATCTAACATTTGCAGATTTTAAAATAAAGTCAGAGAAGCTGTGGGGGTCGAATTACTGACGACTACAAATCAAGGAAATGTAATAAAATAAACCACATTTTGTGTGTGTGAATATGTTTATGTGTGAGTGTGTGTGAAGCCTGTTATCAAAGCCAAACATCAAATTCAAAGTGAAAGCATAACAAAAGTTAAGAGTTTTGATATTTCATGTTTTGGATCTGGATAGAAGAGTACAAGTTGAAAAACTATACAGGCATGAAAATATTTGCTGTGACCAGGTGTTTATTTTTTATTCAAAGATTTCCCAAGAGAAACACTGTGACCCTAACAGAACACTGCATGATTGTTATCTGTGTGGTCTACCTCCCATTATTTTTGGATTCTTACACACATTTTCAGTAGGCATACACTTAGCTAATGTGAAGTGTTAACTGCTTCCAAGACTTCTCAGAAACCTGCTCTTTGTTAGAGGTAAATGAAGCTGTTAATGTGAGTCAATTACATACACAGTACAATATAAATATGCCGTGCTTAATACTGCATTTATAGGTTTTTTGGGGGGATGGAGTCTAACTGCAAAACATATCATTGTCTACAATCAGGCAATCTTTAAGTGGTTTATACACCAAGTGGCACATTTTCACCAAGTGACAATGAATGATGTTACAGATCCTATGATTTAAATGCCCAATATGAAACATGAATGAACCATATTAGTAAACAAATTGTTGTCAAACCCTTCATAATCAGATTGACATTTTAGCAGAACAAAATCAATGCAGCCTAGTGTTGTCTCCCCAAACTCATCCATCTAAGTTTATCATAAATAGCGAACATGTGAGGACATAAATGACTTCAAAATATTACCAGTTTCCTCCCTCAGCTCACTGTCAATGTTTGATTTTAAAAAGTGAACTATGTTCATTTAAAAAAAAAAAAAAATGAACACTGACCTTCAAGGACATATTGGGATTTGGGGACACTGCAGACTCCATGCATCAGCACATTCTGATTTGAGTGCCTGGAGCTAATTTAGAGTTTGACTTGATGGAAGTGTATGAAGTGAAAATGTATTTAGACCAAGACGAGGCAAATATGCCAACGAGAAAGATAATCTGCACTGTCTTTGTTTCATCACAACAGTTAACCAATAAAGGAATGTCTAGTAAAAACCTGTATGTAAATTGTGTGTCTTGAGTTATTACCACAGTGAGTGGGCGAGCATATGGATGAGGATATTGGGCCCAGCGAGGTTCAAATAGGCTGCAGCAGGACGCAGTGCTCCATCAATATCAGATTTTAAATTGGAAAAACGTTTGTGTGTCACATGGGGGCCGGACCAACGGGCCTGGTTGATGAATTGGCCGTCTTGGTGATTGATGGTCAAGGGGGAGCGGTCAGGGGGAAAGTTATGCCACACTATGTCAATATCAGGTTGTTTGCCTCTCATGCATAGGGATACCAGAGAAAAATAAAAAAAGTGTGCACTAAGTACCCTTGACATGATCACTTTACTTTTTGTAGGTTGGACTTGTAGACAACATCAACATGACATGATTTAAATTGCTGTCATGTGAAGAGCAAGAGAGGACAGCAAACAGGGCCATTCGATCATGCCCCCATTCAGATCATGTTCCAAGGCTTTGTACCCCAGAGTAAACAGGAACACCCAAGTGCTTTTGTTGTTCTCTTTTACTTCGACACTTCCAATACATCAGAGAAAACATGCTATGGAACATATTCTAAGACAAGGCTAAATGCTTTTAAATATAAATAATGGAAAATCAAAGACACACACCCAAAGAAAGAAATCTAGGAGCAATATATGACCTTTCTAATTAGCATTAGTTATGGGTCTTCACACTGCCATTTGACATTGTCTACACTTAATACAATCCCATGAGTCTAGAATGGCATAACATTAGGGCTGGGATCCATCTGAGGGAGAGAGGGCTTTAAATCAGACACCAGAGACTCTATTAGTAATTCCAGTCAGCAGGGAAGCCTGTGTGATTACTGAGGGACCAGTCACTCTCAACCTGCTGATAATGATGACTCATTCAGATGCTGGCTGCCTAACAACGCTGACACAGAATCACAACCTCGTGATGGAATCAGGGCCTAATTTTTTTAAAGATCCTGCAGGAACCGGATAAGGACGAGCACCTATTTGATTGGATCCAGCATCTCTTTTGTCACTATTATATAAAATATTTAATGTTAATCTGCTCTGTAATGCTTTTATCTTTCATTTTAATAATCTGGCGTCTCTTGCTTTTCTGCATTTTTCAAACTCATTTTAAAAAAAGTTGTGGGGGGGGGGGGCAAAAGGTTAGATTGCAGTAAGGTCATGTAGGGACACCTGAAGTGGGAATATTTGATGCTACTGTCCGTGATTTGGTCAAGGCCAAGAGTTCATTGGAGTGAGCTGTTTTGGCCAAATTAACAGGTGTACATGTGTTTTTGAGTTACCCCTTCTTTGCCGCTGTTTAGTGTTGATAATTAGCGAACTAGAAGAGTGAGGAAAGTATTGATTATCATTTATGAATCAGTAAACACTCCACATATACAGTATTTAGGTAGATAAGATAAGATAAAGATAAGATATACTTTATTCATCCCAGCAGGGAAATTTAGGTGTTCCAGTATACATCTTGCAATGTATGCAAGTTGTTTTGAAGCTTTTGGTGTCTAAATATTCATCCAAATAACTATTTAAAACCCCAAGATGTACCAGTGGGCATTTGAGCTGTGAAATGGTGAAATTGTTGCTGCGGCAAAATGAGTGTGTGTAAATGTGGAGCTGTCCAAAGTGCTGAAGTAGAACATATTGGATATGTTCTCCTTAATGCATGACACTTTTAAATACTTCACATGCAATCAAAAGTGGAAATTATTGCTGTTTGACTGTAAAAATGTGCTGCTACTTCCTTTTGTTCTACATGGCATCTGCAATTAACCTTTATTGAAAAAAAACAAAACAGTAAATTGTGACTGACTCTTACAGTTAGTAATAATCATCTTTGTCTATTATGGGAACAGTCAAGGACTCTACAGCCATGCTAGTTGCTTGGTAAGGCAGTGCTTAGAGTCAAATTCTAATGTGTGTATATTAATATGTCAAGATGATAATGCTAACGTGCTTCTGATTAGCAAGTATAATGGTAAAAATGTGCACCATTTCAGTTTGGTATGTAAATTTGCAAATTCAAGAATGAATACAAAATCCACCTAAGGCTGATAGCGGGACAAACTCTATAGGATTCTTCTTCTGGGGACCATGACTGACGACACAAAATTCCAAGGAAACTTTTTAATAGTAAAACTGTAGGACCGAGTACAGAACTGACATTGCCTATCTCCCATGATGGCTAAAAATAAACAACAACTTCCGTGCACCCACCAACAGCCAGCACTTTGCTCATTCAAGGTGCAAACATTTTCACTCCACTGCCTTTAAGACATTCAGAACTAATTAATTTTAAATCTAGTAAAAAGTTATAAAAGATTTTCAACCAGTTCTTCAAAGTCTTTGGAAACTAAATTATAAAATGAACAAATAATGATGCAAATACACCTTATGTCTTTATGTTTATTTGCACCGTGCATCATAACATGTGGCACGGCAAAATCAATTTCTTATATTCTGTTAGCGGAGCAGCTCAAGTGTTGCGTTGGGATTTCTGTCATGCTTAACCTCCCAGGGAAATAAATTTCCTGTTCAAGTACCAAACAAGTACATGTGGAGAAGTGAGACATTAAAAAGAGAAAATAATTGTCGCCTTGTGATATTTTTTATCAGCAGGTAAAGAGCTACAGCTTCACTGTCCATGTGTTGTCAGCCCAGTGACTGAGGAAATTGGGAATGATGGTCACTGCCATTGTGGGTGATTAAATGTGAATGAATGAGCACAGAGAGCGAAAAACAGCCCCCGCCATGCTGGGCTTTGTTGTTTTGCCTTTCTCCCAATGGAATAGAGGATGAGAGACTACCGCCGGGAAAGTGTCACAGAGAACAGTAATGAATGGCAGGGGAGGGAGGAAAGAGGGGAGATGTGAGAAAATGGGTGGACAGATGGAATAATGGGGGAATGAATAGATGCAGGGAAAAGAGAAAGAAAAATGCAGGTGTGGATGAGATCAGAGGGATGATGACAATAGGGTCAAGCTCTTTTTAAAATGACAGTTTTAAGATACTGATTGTGGGAACACAAAAACACTGCAAATAGAGTCTTTCCAAATGTGTCACATCACAGAAAAAAGTCATTAATTCTGCATGTGTCGACAATAGCAGAGGGGGCATGTGCTGCATGGCGAAATGGAACACAAACAATACAAGTATGCCTATGTCGAGCCCTTACAGAGGGAGTAATCCAATGTACAATACCCTGGGACGTGCAGCTTTACATTTTGGGTTGTTGGGCTGACAGCAAAACCTTTTTTTATATATATTATTGTTCACTCATTAAGCACTGTGTAGCTGTTAGTGACAGAATCAAAGCATACAAACTGCTTGATAACAGCGCTCTAAGCTACTTATCTTGTTGTCTCAGCACAATTAGAGTGCCATGTAATTGTTCCACCATGATCTGTGTGGTCAATCTTATGTAACTCCCGATCTGAACATTGCTCAGTCATCATAAAGATAAAACAATTACACACATTGATGTTGCACATCATTGTGACATTATGGTTGGAGGGGCTGTCTTTTGAACTGATACAATGCCGACAGAGTGAATACAACTCTTTCCAAGCAGAGGCAGCTTCATGTTTGGAGCATTGGAGTCAAAGAGAAATTTCACCAAGGGGACAGTGAAGTTTATGGATCCGTACCGTACCATATTGTGGCTAATTGCTCTACTTTAATTTCAGCTTTTACATTTTTCTAGTTTAGCAATTACAGCATAATAATTATATATAACTTATCAGGGGTTGCATCCCCAGCTCCTGCAGCTACATGTCCGATGTGTCCTTTGGCAAGACACTTAACCCCAAGTTGATCCTGCTGCTTCATTGGCGGAGTCTGAATGTACAGTATGTGAATGGGTTTATCTACTTCTGATGGTCACTTTACAAAGCACCCTCTACCATCAGTGTGAGAATGGATGTGAATGTGTAGGTGTGACCTGCAATGTAAAAAATGCTTTGAGGAGTCAGAGGACTAGAAAGTCGCCATACAAGCTCAAGTCCATTTACCATTTAATATCTGAATAAAAAAGCTTTTTTTAAGTAAGGCTTTGAGGGTGACATTTAGTCCTCAACAGTTAGACATAAAAAGGTGTTTTAATCTAAAAGTGAGAATGCATTGCTTGAAATGAAAATATTTATTTTTTGTTGGAAATTTGCCTTCACGTTTTTTTGTGTTTTAGATGATATAGCCTGGCAGCCACAGACAATATGATACAGGATAGGACAGGGTTAATCAAAGGGTCATTTTATTTTTCTAAATATCTCATAAGGAGCAAAACACCCCAAAAAAAGTGCTCTGAAAATTCTCTTTATATGCATTTTCTTCTGTTGGTAACCATAAATTAGACAAGAAAATGTCTCTTTTGCTGGTAGCTGCCAGTAGCCTTTGACTTTAACCATACTTCACAAACCTTTATGTACAGTTAAAGTTTTTGAGCATCTGTGCAAACTCTTCAATCTGCATACAAATAAAAAAAGGGATGACTGCTGCAACAAAGGTCCAAATATGTTTTGTCACTGTGCCAGTAATCTAGGCAAACAAAACTTGATAGCCTGCCCACAGTGTCAATAACCTGGAATTTGTCCAATATTTGCGCTGCATGAGGTCGCTTGTTTGCCATGGCCCAGGTTAGGCCCGATTGAACTGGCAAGGGTTGTAATTTGTCTGATGGGGTGAAGAGTGAGACAGCGGGATCCAGATCTATTTCTGGATGAAAGCTGTGCCAAGGAGCACACAGGGCAACATTTATCCCTTCAGTGTCTAACTACCTTGTATCTTTGCTGTACTTCTTTTCAAGTGTTTCATGAAAGGTGCCAAAAATGTAATCAGTCAGTATTTATTCTTAGCCCCAAGAACTTTTGGCAAAGTCTCCCTAAAGTTTTTTAAATACATTTATGATACTAAAAATGTTTCTTAAATGTTCACAACAGGTTGTTATATTGAAAGGTGATAAACATATATTTAATTCCCCAACAAATCTTGGTAACATGCCAGCATCAGACAAAGATTCATCCATAGAAAACCTTAACTGGACTGGTTGGTGAAAAGGAAATTAAGAAAAGAGCAAGTAAGAGTGATGAAAAAAGGTTGTTCATTCATTCAGGATTTGATAACAGATGCAGCAGGTATTACACAAAGACAAGTGAAATAAGAGACCTTACAGATGAAAGATTTAGTCCAAGTGCGGAAATGTATTCTAATTCCTATTCTCACCACATCCTCCTGTGGAGAGAGCCCATCTGTGTTCACTCATAACAATGTACAGAATATAAATCTATACCCCTCCTGCTGCTCCCTTTCTCCATGCTACCTCCAATATGATAAAGCAGCTCTCTCCATGGCAGAGCGCTTGTGTAATGTGGCCCGCTTGTCCCCGAGGCTGTCAGGCATTAGCCACGCTAACATGGATACTGTCAGGAAGTGGAATTCATTGCTTCACTTCAGTCCCTTTTGCCAGCTCCATATTCCACACTGGTCGTTAATAGGAAATGGTGATGAAGATGGTAAATGACATTAGTAAAATACTCATAGATAGTTTATTCCAGAGGTCCATTACTGTGTTGGTACTTAAGCTGAGGCTTCATTCATCGGAGGAGAGAGATGACAGTTTCGAGCCTTGATTAACTAAAACCTCCCTAACCCCACTGAGGATCCAGATAATGAGGATAGCATAGGGTTTTAAAATATACCATATCTGAACGGTAAACATTGCTGGACGGCCATATTATGTAAGGGATAATGTATAGTAAGCAGATTGTTATGAAGCTGAATGGAACCCCAAGAGGGTGAACAGGAACCCGAAGCAGAGCGAAGGATCAGCCTGAAGGGGTTCACTCTGCTATAACAACCCACTCACTTTACATTGTCAAGCTTATTACACGGCTACTAACTTAAGCAATAAAAGATTAACACCAAATGTTGAATAGCAAATGGATTTATTGATTTAGAAATTATATATTTCTTCTCCAAAACAAATAGTGTGTAGGAATCAACAGTTAGAGCTGCATTAGTAACAGCTGCTAACAAAGTTAGCTAAACTAGCTTTTGTTACTCAAATAAAGCTCACATACAATTATACTCCTTGAGTTTAAATACGTCTCAAAGAGCCCAAAAACATGTCTGTGAAGTTTCTTGCTCAAAATCTACTCTGATCATGTATTTTATCATGCCTATAAACCCCTCTATTTCAGCCCTGCTCAGAACAGGCTGTTTCTGTAGCTTTAAATGCACATGAGCGGTGTCTGACCATGCCCCTCTCTGGAAGGGCTTTAGTGGTTCGGGTTTTCTTGCACCATGTCCTGTTGTGATCAGCAAGAAGGCAGGCTCAGAGGGCAGAACAAACACCTAGCTGTTGTAGTGTCACCCACCTGGGGGAGGGGTTATTGCCCTTTGTGATGTCATGAAGGGAAAATCTCCAAACGGCCTGTTTGAGCACACTTTCTTTGAAGAGTAGAGCAGGAAAAAGACGGAGAGGATGGACCTTTCTCATAATTGAAGGGGTCTGTAGACAGACTAGATACACCTATCAGTGTTAGAAACCATGCTGTTGTGTAAACCAAAAACTTCCACTGACGGTGAAGTGAGACAATGTGCACTGATACGCAACAGTTTGGACCTGACCTGAGTTATTATGCCTTTTCACTGTCAGAGTCTGAGGACATTTTCTTTTTTCATACTCCGGTCTCTCACCATTCCCATACCAAGGTCCATTAGGGATTAACATGTGCCTCCTTCAATTTCTTAGATTACTCTGTCTCAGTGATCAGTTTCAGCATTTTTTTACCTAAATATATTGAAGTCAAATGAACAAGACTACTTTACGCGTATAAATATGTTTAGTAGTATTAAGTTAGTCCATAAGAATGTTTTATTAGAGCTGTGCCACTACCACCTCCTGCTCTTCACAGTAACAGTTTGTTCTTCTTAACGAAGGTGTGCTATCAAGGGATAACATACTGTTGCTATGGCTAATTAGCCGATCACATCAAGTATTTAACACAACTGTTTAACAATGAACCCCTTTTAGCAGAAATGTGAAGTGGAAGGGTGACTTTATCATGATATCCTGTACCACTTTATTATTTTCACACAACAATTTGTAGCCTCAGCTTTAGATCCAGCACCTCAATACCTCAGCATCAAAACATCTTCCCCCAATTCAGTGGCTAGCTGGGAAGATAATGAGCGTAATTACTCAGGAGACGAATGAAGTTCACTTCTTCACTTAGGACAAAAGTAGTGGTGCTGTGTCTGTGCGAAAGTTCAACTCCCCATAGAGACAGGGCCACAGCGTTCAGTTGACTACTCTGCTGACCCACACCACAGGTATGGCACTGAGGATCGACGAGGGACTGTGGCTGTCATAACACTAGACTGTGGTTTATTAGGAGAGGGACAAATCTGAAGCCCAGTTTATTGTTACTTGTCCTCCAAGATGCTGAGTGCAATAATCCCCCACATCACTGTAACATATCTACACACTGTATACATGTGTAATAGGGTTTCCTTTTTTCATATGGCACGATCTGCACATGTGAAAACAATGTTCAACTGGCTGAACTGGAGCTTCAGTATATTAAGGGATTTTAATTGAACTTGTAAAGGCACAGGATTGTACAAATATCAGCTTTGGAAATGACACATGTATGCAATGCATGAAACGACTGAATATGAAAAAGTGTGCCCAGTAGCATAAGGAACTGCAGAATCACTGCCTGTAATCATAGAGAAAATAATCAAAAATAAGTAAATGGTTTGGAATCGTGCTGCCAATTTAAATATTTACATTACTGTTCAACTGCAAAAATGTTGAATAATTCTCAGATATAATCTGATTTTTTAGTTTACCTGCCTGTCTGGATGCTTCAGCCTTCAATTTCTGATTCCTGAGGCAAATGTGACAAATGTAACATGAGAACACATAAAGAAAACCAATCAGGCATCAGGGTCAAGTTACAGTGTGCATATAACAGAGTTTTTTCCTCTTAAAAATTTGAATAATAATATACCAAAACAAAAATAATAGACTAAATGCATGCTGCCAGTAACTTTACATTAAGTATCATATTGTAGAGAACTTTAAAATCCAATTGTTAAGGCTTTCAAATTGTCTATTGCTTCAAGCAAACCGCCAAAGACAAATTTATTATGAAGCCAGTGGCTAACAATAGTGATGGGTAGCAGTCCTGTTGAATCTCACTGAATCATTAAATTCCTTTCATTAAGGACATACTTCAGTACTTGAAGAGCTCAAACTGAATGGTCCCACTCATTGAATTAAAACATGACCGAAGCTTCACATCAGCCAGCGGATAACAACACTATGTTATTGATGAGAAAGACTAGATTGAACCTCCTGTTTGTTTTAGAAACCTTGTGCTGCTCAATTTGTTTTTAATAGTTCATGTCTTAGATGGCACACACCGTACACGGGTTGAACTTTTGACAACGTTTCTAAAGTTTCAAGTTTGATTGTATGAAGGATAAAAGTTATGTATAATTAGGGGCTTGGCTGGTCCAACTGCAATCAGGCGCGTAGTAGCTGTTAGTTAGGAGGCTTAAGGCTCGCTTCAGCTCCGACTCTTTGCCTGGTGTTAGGTTGCCTAAGGTTGGGAGGTTAGGTTGAGACATCATTTTAATGTGGCAACCGCCATCATCAAACCTTTAAAACATCCCTTAAGTAACCAATGGGTGACATGACTGTGACTACACCCTTGTTTCATACAGTCTGTGGTCCCACCATTGTAATTTAAAAGCAATCTGTAACCGCTCCATTTGCTTCACAAGAATATCATAACCTCAATTAGAAAACTGGATTTACTTGGTAAATATTTATTTAGATCATTTATTCTGTTTTATGAAAGTAAAATATCATCAGCATATTGAGAAATACAGTACAGAACAAAGACAGTAATGTCAAATATAATTTGCATCGCTTCAACTGGTGCAAATTAAACAGTCAACAGTCTCTTTGAAATTAGCAATTAGCATGTAAAAAAACAACATGCCAACTCAAGCACTGGGATTTGGGAATTCTGAACTGAAATCAAAAATGATTTGAATCAGTTCATAGGAACTGAGGAAATATCATCACGTTGTGCAATATACTGTTAGAAAACATCATTGTTAGAAAAAAAAAATCACAACAGCTGACATTGAGTGCCGTAGGTGTATGACACCATCTGCGTTTAACACCTGGCTTCAGTTACAATTGGGAGAAATATGTTAATGTTACAAATGGTTGATTGGCTGAGGGGGTTGAAAGCATTAAATCAAGTAATGTACAGCATGCACTCCCCATCCATCTGCCATTGAGTGAAACTCTTCACAAGCCTATCATTTATTTGTTCCATCTTCGATATAAAGCAAAAACTAACATCCTGCTTGTGGTTTGAGGACAGGTCATTCTTCCCTCAGTGGTATTTGATAATTAAGGAAGATATCCCAGAAGAGAAGGCTTTTTAGAATTCATGTAGAGATTGAAAAGGTAGTACACAGGCTCAGCTAACTGGCTTACAAATGGTTTGATTACCCTGGGGCTGGTGTTTTTAAGTTCTAAGGGCTCGGTCACACAAGCATTCATAAATCGTAAATCTCAGACTAAAGTCCCTTCATTCCTATGGAAGTGGCACAGTGTTGCTCAGAGGAGGATAACACTTTGTGCTGTAGAGTTCACCTAAGATGAACTTAAGAGAAAAAGAAACTTGGAGGAGTGGAGGTACTTATACAGAAAGTTGCTTCTATCACATTTATATAACCACCCAGTGAGCCTTTTTCTGTTGAATCGACATTTAAAAAGAAGTCTATGGCCACTGCTGAACAGACGCTTCAAACTAGTTTGAAAGTCAACTTTTTTCCCTCACTATTGGAGGACATTGATTTAGCGTTCATGCTTTGACCAGATTTCACTGGGAAAACTGCTTCTGTCCTAAGATGCATCACAAATTCACACACAGAGATTGTCTAGATGCATCCCATGTTTTTTTTATAGCAGCTAAAATGATTTGTGTAAGTGAGCAGTGTGTCACAGTCACCAAGAAAAAAATGCAGGAATGCAGGAATAGACCTAGTTTGTACCTCAGGGAGGCATGTAGAGACAGTGTTGGCGTTTGGTTTTACAGTCATATCAATTAATATCTATTTATCATATCTCATCCATTTTTAAATTCTTCATCTTCTGCTTCTGGAAACTCACAGTGAGAAACCATGTGACCTTGAAGCTGATTTCAGTAGCAAAGAAAAAAACAACCTGAATCTGAGTCTTGTCTGTCTTGGAAATCAGTTAAATTGACTAAAGGGTCAATCTCTGGCCTTGTCCTTTATGATTTCCCATGTTAATAAATGGATACATGTGTGGTTCAAGTACTGAATCCATGTTCATTATTATGCAGCAATGATTTAAAGTGTGGAAAAACAATGTGTGCCCTGTAAACACAAGACTGTGCTTTTAATTTCTGACTGATGCTGCAATAGTTGCAGTTAAATGCAAATGATAAACAGTCGGCACCTCATGGACTATGATTTAAGTTTATGTGAGTTCATGATATGTAAAAACACTGCTACATTGCTGCTAGGCTTTATGCCAATCAGCATGTTAGCTGTTAGGGGTCTGGCAACTGTTCTTTTATAATCTGAGTTAATAAGGCCACATGAGGCGTCTATACTATTTAAATGTGTTTACGATGCCAAATAGACACATTGTACTGACAAACACTGTCCACATATAGAGGCTGACAAATGCTTATAGTTGTCATGCAAAAGATGATGCTGTAAATCAATGCAGTCATAAAAATGACTTAATTAGAGTGTTGCCTTAATTGCTGATAGGGTAATAGTCAACTCTTCAGTTAATGTGGTTGTCAACACAAGCCTGCACCAGTGTCTCTGGCTAATTCAGGATAAACAGTTAAATTGTTTTTGCAATCAAGCTGTAATTTTTGGCGGTAATAGTGTAAGGGAGTATTGTTCTGAAAAGCAACAAGGAAGGGTTCATTCTCAAGAGGTGAGCTTGGAATGACATAGTGTATGAGTTTAAAGTAACAAACATTCACCATCACAAGCTCCAGATGTCCTACAGGGATAGATAAAACAACAGGACTTTCCCATTAGGTTGTCCCCTGCCCATGTATTTCTATTATTCTGGCGTCCCAAAGGTGCAACATCATCGATGTTGTTTGGCAATCCGAGATTACCCCGAGCAATAAGAAGTCTTTCCACTTCAGCCAGACAACTAGTGCACTGGATTATTTGATGTCAGCAGCAACCCGGGATGACAAAGTGTTTCAAAGCGTGAGAGAATGTCTTCTCAAACATGTCGTAAAATCTTACAGGACTCATCCAATTCTGTGGTTTTATAGGATAAAAGAGTATGTTTGGGTGAAAGATTATTGTTACTGAAGAAATAATATTACAGGGTTCAGAAGTGGTATGAAATGTTCGGAGAGCCCATATGAAGACAAATTACTCTTAGTTTAGTTAAATATCTTCCAGCCCTGGTTAAACATTCTGTGGTGCTTCGTACATGCCATAACGTCAAATAAATGTTATGTTTTATATGCAGAACATGTATAGAACAATATTTTGTATGAACTTTTAATGTTTTGTAAGATGTTCATATACATTTCCATCAATCATTAAATGCAAAGACAAACAACACTGAGCTACATAGATTCCCACAGTCAATATTTCCTCCCGCCCATCAATCTTTTGTTTTCTCATTTTGAGAATGGAAAGCAGTCTAGAGGGAAGCTTGCTTAAAAAAGCCATATGATGATGTTTATGGACATATTGTAAAGACTTGATAATAAGATTAGCAGACTGTGCTGCATCTACAAAGTATCTCAAAATCAGGGAACAAAATATGCAAAACACTTTAACATCAGAAGATGTTTTTCACCCAATGAATCAACTCGGAACCATCCAATTTTCATTAAAAAAAAATGCAGAAACAGAGGCAACTTTATGTTAATACTCAAAGTGCGCATTTTTGGAGAAAAACACCACTTTTATGTGTACCAAGAGATGTAGTCTAAAAACAATCTGCCCACGGACAGCAACATCCAATATTTTGTCCAACCGGCTGCATAACATATTTTCTCATTCTCCACTTTTGGAAACAACATGAATGAGAGCCATTGGTCACAGGGGGTTGTTTTTACTCTGTACCATTTGGCAGGTGAGATTATACTGAAGAGTGTTTCAGGTACACCATATTACTGCCTGTCTCGAGCCAAAAAGACACAGTAAGAGCCTCAGTGCGGGCACAGCTGGCCAGCTTTTCATGGGCCTCAGGGCTTATGTAAATACTCTCAATGTGCTGAACATCGGTAAACATCCTTATCACCTTCCCCACCAGGTTTGCACGTTGTATACATCACCTTTCTTCAATGGATGTTAGACAAGTGATGGTGTTGGCCTGGTAGCCTATACGCAGATACCGACTCCCAAAAAGGGAATTCTACGTGGAAGAAATTCTACGTGGAAGAAATTCTATTTTAGCTTTGACTACTTGGAGAAACAGAAAATATAGAGGACTTAGAGGGCTAAGAAACTCAGTCCAACTCACTCTTTCACTGTTGTGTTAAAGGTTTGTGACTTTAGATAAGATTAAGAATTTCCACTCAGACTGGTTTAGCAAATATCTTTTTGTAAACTGTACACACATTATAAATTCGCCATCCTCTTCAGAGGTATTTCTCATCAGTGCCAACCAGTACTTACCGTATTTTCCGCACTATAAGGCGCACTTAAAAGCCTTTAATTTTCTCAAAAAACGACAATGCGCCTTATAATCCGGAGCGCCTTATATATGGATCAATTGGTTAATTGGTTGATCCATACTGGTTGTACATGGCGCTCAGCGACACTGACTCGGATAATGACGAGAGGGAGCCGGGCATGTTGGATGCCGTACTCGCCCAACTGTTCAATTCGGACACTGAAGAAGAAGAATTCGAGGGATTCGTGGACGGGGAATGAACTGAAAAAGTGAGCTTTACGTGTTATACGTAACTGAACAATGTTGAGTTATGCATTAACGTTTGAATTAGCGGTATCAGACTGTGTTTCTTTTACGTGTTTACAACTGAACAAGGCTGGGAGATATTGTGAATATGCACATTAACGTTTGAACAACGTTGAGTTATTGTGAATGCACTACGTATAAAACTACGTTTTATACGTATTTATATTTATATATTCACAATATCTCCCAGCCTTGTTCAGTTGTAAACACGTTCTATTCTATGTGCCTTATAATCCGGTGCGCCCTATATATGAAAACAGTTCTAAAATAGGCCATTCATTGAAGGTGCGCCTTATAATCCGGTGCGCCTTATAGTGCGGAAAATAAACTCAACCTAAATGCTTCTAACCTAATCCAAAAGGATTCGTTCGTATAGTTTCAAAATCAGTCGGGGTGAAAGACTTTGGAATGCAGTTTTTTCATAAAACTGAAAGAAAAGTTTAGATACTAAACATGTCCATCATTATTATGAGAACCATTTATCAAAGTCAAGGTTTGCACAGATTCAAGTTTAGCCAAGTTTATGATGCCTATTGATCCCATATGTATGCATGGTTGCTGACAACGGCAAATGATCCGGGTCAGAGTCCAGGCTGGACTCACTCTAGAGCTCCTCGTTGCTGTAAATGTAACGTTTCTCTTTGTCGTCGACCTGTACCGACCTGTTCAGGGCCCTAAGTCTAGACATTTTTGAAACAATAAATGAGCTTCCTTTTCTCTCTCATCCTAAGTTTTTTATAGCAACCGTTCCACTGGGCGCCCCCACAGGCCTGGAGCACTACTATTAAAGGCTAGATTTTCAGGGTTTGGGTTACTGCAGATATTTTTAGAACACGTGTGCTTTTGACTTTGCATCACATATGTATCCAAGCTTCTTTGCTCTTAATGCAGCATGAGTCTGTAGTTGCTCCATTTCTACATTTTCAGCAGGTTTTAAAAGCACTTCACTGAAGCAGGCCGTTGTATTATCAAATAGCGCTTCTCTCCCCCGCTGGGTCAGACGATCCAGTCCTGCCCATGTAACGCCTCTGTTACTAACTCAGAGAGCTGTAGAGGGCATCACTTTGTCACCCCATTGCACCTCGGTGACATTCACAGCGAAGTCAAGTTGTCACAGTGACATAAATATTGCGCCTTGAGCTGGCAGTCAGAATAAGGGCATTAAGGATATTTCAAATGATATTTAGGTTTGGTATTACTTTTGTTACACTGAGGGCAGGATTTATGGCATTTGGGATTCATGGCTTTTTCTGTGACTGAAAAAAAACAGATGAAAAGACATTAATTAAATATGGTGCAGGGGTTCATTTTGCACAGAAACAACAAGAGGAAACCCCTGTTTTAAAATATGACAGCTGACATGGTTATTAGGTATCAACAGCTGTTGAAAGAACATTGCCAATATTTGTGAGGAGCCATGACTAATGCTTCCTGCTCCACTACACAGTTTACACATGTTAAGAGCATTGAGAAGTGGTGACACCTCACAGAGGTGCAAAGAGATGGCTTTACAAGAGAAATGCACAAACGTTTATGACATTTCAGAGGAAAAAAACCCAACTGGTTTGAAGAGTCGCTTTACATGATGGTGTGAGATTTTTCACCAAACATAAAACATCTGGCAGATACCTCATGTTTGATATTTTCAGATGGGCAGAAGTGGAGTGTGATTTTGTCCCAGGTGATATTTAACATGCCATTACAGTGAATGGACATAACTCTGCTCGCACCAGTCTGAGATAATGGCCTTGCACTGATGACTTAAAATACTATTTATTGGACTGCTGTTTTAATAAGAGGCGCTGCTTGTGAACAGGCAGGGCAGGCAACTGCTAGGAGGCCCTAGGCCATTAGAGGGCCCCTTGAGGGCTCACAAACTTAAACCAAAGCAGTGGCCCTAAATGTGTAAATTTTGCAATGACAGTAGTAAACATCCTAAGGGGCCCCATCTGACAGCACTCACTCTTGTTGCCCAACTAAACATTGCATGCATTATTCCTGTGAAAACCAATGTTTGTCAATGAAAGTCAACAAATAAAAATGAAGAGGAATTAACTGTCTATAGGTGAGAAAAAGGAAAAATAGAGGAAGAGGAGTAAACGCGGGGACAGTGGCAGACATGATGGGGATGCACGCTGGTTGGGGGGCCCCCCAGTTGATTTTTGTCTGGGACCCCAACAGACTCAAGAATCACAACAGGTTTTAACTGTTGTAGATTTTTTGCTCTGATACAGACCATTTGGTTAACTTGTCATATAGGCTATGTTCGTATTCATTTTACATCTGATCTGTTGGTGATATTGAAGCTGCTTTTCTTCTACTGCATTCCAGCGTAACTTTATAATATTTGTGGTAAATTGAACTTCATTTACCTAAAGGAAAATTGTTCAATTATCCATTACATCCAATTATCCATTACATCCATTATCATTAATATAAATATTAAAGTGAGTCTTATAGCTGCTCAACTTCAACCTCTATAATTGACATACTCAGTTGTTACTGCTAATACTACACATACTTTAATCATTATTACTGACACTGCAGCTGTTCATCTATCATATCCTTTGTGGTTGCTCTGTTTGTCTCTATCCTTCTTCATCAGATGGATGTTAATCATGAGTCTGATCTTGAGCTCGATGTTTCTGCCTCTTAAAATGACGTTTTTTTCTTCCCACTGTAACTTTGCTCAATATTGCTTAGCGCTCATGATGGATTAATATTGGGTCTTTGTATATATGTGACAATGATAAGCACTTTTACCTGCTCTTTTGTAAAGTGTCTTGAGATAACATTTGTTATGATTTGGCACTTTACTAATAAAAATTGATTGATTGATTGATTGATTGATTGATTGATTGATTGATTGATTGATTGATTGATTGTTGTGTTGGTAATAAGATTGTTGTGTTGGATCATATCAAGATTTCCGTCTCTGTCTAATGTAGTGCTTTCCCGAGTTGTTTAGCAGTCACCCATGAACTCAACTGTTCCCTACTGTTCATTTATCTTACAGGGATTTCAGACTTCAATACAAAATCATTAATTAATCCAATCTACAAGTTAATGAATGCCCAATTCATTAAATAAAGGATTTACCTTGGCTTGTTGATCATCAGTCCAGATATGTAGCGTTGTCATCATGAGACCAGGCAGTAATGTATTCTATTACACTCTATAATGTCTTCATCCATCGACTCTGTGTGACTAACAGGAGGATTAGCATTCTTGAAGATTAAACACATACCTCTCTCTGGTGATCAGCAAATGCCAGTTACTAAACTTGTCTGTGTTATGATACTTCTCAGTCATTCACCATATTCATAGGTTTATTTTTTACACAACAGAGGAACAAAAGGACAATTTAAACTGGAATCACTCTTTAAATGTTCCCACTGTCGGTCTTGAGACATTTTTATTGCATTTTTATTAGGACCAGACTGGGTCAAATTAACTATGTGTTAGTTTTTAAACTTGAAGAATTAAAGCTTGTGTGAGGAGCTTATAAATAGACTTAAATATAAGTAGTGCCTTTATATGATCAAGATTCACAGCGGTTACAAGGTTGGACAGTCAAAGACAATCTGAATGACGTTGGACTTATACTTAAGGACACTGTTATAATGCACAAACTTGGGGGGGGGGGACAATTCTGTGATTTTATAGGATAAAAGAGTATGTTTGGGTGAAAGATTATTGTTACTGAAGAAATAATATTACAGAGTTCAGAAGTGGTATGAAATGTTCGGAGAGCCCATATGAAGACAAATTACTCTTAGTTTAGTTAAATATCTTCCAGCCCTGGTTAAACATTCTGTGGTGCTTCGTACATGCCATAACGTCAAATAAATGTTATGTTTTATATGCAGAACATGTATAGAACAATATTTTGTATGAACTTTTAATGTTTTGTAAGATGTTCATATACATTTCCATCAATCATTAAATGCAAAGACAAACAACACTGAGCTACATAGATTCCCACAGTCAATATTTCTCCCCGCCCATCAATCTTTTGTTTTCTCATTTTGAGAATGGAAAGCAGTCTAGAGGGAAGCTTGCTTAAAAAAGCCATATGATGATGTTTATGGACATATTGCAAAGACTTGATAATAAGATTAGCAGACTGTGCTGCATCTACAAAGTATCTCAAATGTCTAGATATTTTTGGAGATTCTTGTTGTTTGTACTCTCCTCTCCATGTCTTTTTCTGGCCGCTGCTGCTCTCATCTGTGGAATCAACTAAGAGGATGTACAAACTGAGGAATGAGAAGAAACTGAAGGCTGCTCATCAATGTTTAGCTTCTTGGAAGAAGGCAGAAGAGGGGGAAACTGGTTGGTGCAAAAGCCATTCTCACCTGAAGAGGGACACGTACTCTACGATTTCAGGCCGATTTAGACCCAATGTTTGAGTCCTGTAAATGACTTTCAAGTCGGGGGAATTTGAACTCAAACGCGTGTCAATAGTTGTTTGTCACATGGCAGGAATACAGTGAGGCACGACAGGCAATCACAGCCCGACCTGGTTTTGGTTGTACAGAGCCACGAGCCGATAATGCAGCTTCAGTACTTGTGTCCTTATTTTGACTGCACAAATTGACGGACGATGTCCGACATCACCATGCCAGTTAGATTATGTTGATTCAGATTGTGTTTGTGAGTTTCAGAGAGTGGGAGCATTTTTGCCAGTGTTGGAATTTTAGCCTTGCATATGACGGAACTGAAATACACATACTGTAGATCTGACTCTAACATCCTGAGCATTCATATCTCGCAAACAGCCGTACATGATTTTTTTGCAATCTTACACCCCGGGGTTAAGAAATCCATTTATTTTTCCTCAATAAGCTGCTGTTTAATCTACTTTATTGAATGTTTGTGTTTGGAGTTTCATGTGTGATTTTTGTTCCTTTTCTGCTATATGGTTTATTGGAAGCCTGTTGTCAATCATAAGAAATGGATGAATGGCTTTAAACATTTGAAGCACCATTATGTCTTACCTCACCATTCAACACTGTTTGTGCTTGAATGTGTTTGTTTGGTAATGTTGTCACCTCAAATAACCTGCCTGTGCCGGGGTGTGTAAGGCAGCACATAAGAGGTGGAGTTTTTTTTTCTTCCAGTATGCAGATCGGATGGTGCGCTGCATTTTAAGCCATTTTTGGTCTGAAACTGCTCACATTTTCCACTGCTGGTGCTTTTTCATTTTTAATTAAGCATCAGAAAAAAATCTGTCACTGAGTGTTAAAACAGTTTGTGGTTGTGTGCCAAGTAAAACCACAGGGTAGAGGCTAAGTGATTGTAATCACTGGGATCCAACCTCCTGATTTTCCACAACATTTCTCACTTATTTTCAAAGATGTGAAGAATTAAAGAAAGGACAAAGAAAAAAACATTTAAGAAACTGTACTGGATATTTTGCTTTGCCAGCCCACCACCTGACCCAAACACGTTCAGTTTTCATCCAAACACAGAGAGAAACACAGATTTAACACATGCAGTCCAGATTAAGATATTTTTGCAACACTAGTGAGGTGAGAATGTTTGCAGCTTTTATGTGCCAGATTTGTTTTCACATAAACCTGCAGTGTATGTGGGAATAAAACTGAAAGACATTTATTTAGCGATGATGAAAATTACCATCTTCACCAAATCTCAAGAGCATCCATTGGTGTTTTAATTCTCTCCAAATGAAGCACATAAATAAAAGACTAACAACTTCTGTCAATGCCAATACATTATGACTGAATTAGCTGAGGTCTATACTGCGATGCTTTTTTTGTTTTTGCACTTTTTCAAACCAATTTTGAAGCCCCCGTGGGGAGATTTAACTCGTTATAGATCAGACTTTATTTAAGTTGATACTTCGACTACTGGCAATTGCAACTCCCTACTGGAAGGTCTTCCAACATGCACTATCAAACCCCTGCAGATGACCTAAAATGCAGCAGTGCAAGTGACCTTCAACCTACCCAATAGAGCACATGTCACTCTGCTGTTCATCTCCTTACACTAGCTCCCAGTTACTGCTTGCATCAAATTTAAAACTCTAATGCTCACTTACAAAACAGTGACAAAAACGGCTCCTCCTTACCTAAACTCTATCATCCAGGTCTGCACTCCCTCCCACCCAAACACTCTGCCAATGAAAGGCGTCTGATCCAACCTTCACAAATTGGCCCCAAGTCTTTAACGCTTCTCCTCTGTTGCCCCCTAGTGGTGGAAAGAACTACCAAACTCCATTCGATCTGCAGAGTCCCTTTGCACCTTTAAGAAAAAGCTAAAGCCCCAGCTCCTTCATGACTACCTACGTACCTGATGATGTTAATGATGACCATGATGATTTGGATGACCATGATGGATGGATAATAATAATAATAATAATAATAATAATACATTTTATTTAAAGGCACCTTTCAAAACTCTCAAGGTCACCTTACAAAGCAGAGATAAAAAAACAACAAGGTAACAACACAACGATAAAATTAACATTAAAAAACACAAATGTACAGGATGTAATGGAGTTATGAGAACAGGTGGAGAATGATCAGACTGAATATGCCAGTTTAAAAAGATGTGTTTTGAGATGAGATTTGAAAATGGAGAGAGTGTCGATATTACGGATTTGTGGTGGGAGGGAGTTCCAGAGGTGGGGGGGCAGAGCGGCTGAAGGCCCTGGACCCCATGGTGGACAGGCGGGCGGGTGGTGCAGTGAGTTGAATGGAAGAAGAAGACCTGAGATTGCGGGTAGGTATGTTGATGTGCAGGAGTTCAGAGATGTAAAGCGGAGCGAGGTTGTGGATGGCCTTGAAGGTGAGATTGATCCCAAACTGGTAAATTGTGGTGTTTGATAATGGCGAGAACTGTTTGTACATACATGGCCCTGTCTGCAGTGAGTACGGAGTAGTCCTCAGGGAGGGCGGCCTGGGTTCAGATCAGATTTGTATTGACTCTGTCTCTGTCCTATCTCTAGATAAAGGCATTAAAAACCCCAAAATAAACCTTCATGAAAAAATATGATTTTCTTGTTTGAAGCACGTCTTTAGTGTGTATTTTTAATGTATTGTTATTAATTAGATACCGGCACACACTATGCAACGCAAAATGAGTTAGGATTTATATCTAAGATGTATTTTTTTTATGTCAATAAGTGAGGAAGGCATTTTAAAAATCACTGCCAGAGTTGACAGCTTGTCAGTCAATGTGTGACGTGTTTCTGACATGTGAAGAGCAGGAAGGTCAAGAAAGAGACTGATGGGGATGAATTTTCACCCCTCCTGTGTCTACTCTCTCCTCAGATACAGTTTTAACAGGCAAGACCTGCATTTTATGAAAAAGCATTAATAATGGATCCTCAGTCATCAAACTGAAGGAATCCATTTGCCTTCATTGACCCCCCGAACGGAATAGTTCATGATGAGTCTTATTTGGGATTTTTTTAAAAGCACAGACTGCTTTGAAGTGATTCATGCAGAGGCTTAATAAAAAAATAAAAATAAACTTATTTAGTCCGAACTGAATAAGAAAGACTTTTGTGTGTAAAAACACAAGCCAAACTGAGCCTGGCTCAGCCTAAAAAGTCTGTAGCCAAATGTAGGCCGATAATAACTCACATAGTATTTCAGGTGTGGTATTGCATATTTCATGTGCAACCTTACATCATCCCATTCTTCACACAGACCTCGTTAAATGTGGTTTTCTAATTTTGGAACTCATGTTCAGCCACAATCACTAACCCGTCACATGGCTCTCAACGCTGCAGCTTGGATTATAATTATCCACATAGAAAGGTTATGGGACTGACTTCAGTGTAAAGCAGGCGGCTTTGCAATGTAGATCTCACATCGGCAAACATGTCAAATTAAAATATGATATTGGTTTGGGGATTTCACAGGATGGTGCTCTTGTAATCTAACTCCGCCCGAGGGTTTCCTATCAATCTGTGTGTTGAATTAATGTATGGCGAGATGACGATAGTAATGACTTTTCTGTGTAATCTGGGATATTGCCTCTGTGCAGGTTCCATACCAAACACCCGAGCGTTTTCATTATTCTTGTTTGCTTTTAAAACAGAGAGCTCACGCGTGGATCCTGATTGGTAAAGGAATGACGTTGTGGATTAACTTTATTTTTCTTGTTAAGTAATGAAAATGTTGAAATCATAAGTGAGGAATTACGTTCAAATCCAGCAAATCTAAAGGATCATTGATGGTTTCTTCTTTGATAAGAGTGTGAAGATCAGGAGATACGCTCGGTATCAGGATAAAATAGTCAGAGATATGGCAACGCTGAACCTAAGTCCTTTCAAGGGTTTGTGTGTGAGAGTGTGTGTGTGTGTGTGTGTGTGTGTGTGAATGTGTGCTTTGCCAGCAGCTCAGTTGGTCCTCTAAAGACTTAGATCAGATATCTCGACCATTATGTCCATTTTCTATTAATCATTTCATTTGAATTTTCTGAGTTGGTTGTCACCACTAGGAGTGGGAAAATTGATACAGCAACATATCGTTGTCATGAACTTGTGTGATCCGAATATCGATATGCTGGCACCAAATTTCGATATCTTTGTTTGGAAAAAAAAGGGTGGCTCGTGGCGCTGGTGGCCTAGTGGTTCTAGGCTACTGGCGCCACAGTGTACAGAGGCTATAGTCCTCAAAACAGGTGCCCCAAAAATAAACCTAAAAAAATAAATAAATATGTATATATATATAAAATGCTCTATATATTTCCTGTTTCACCACCACTCACTCCATGTCCACTGATGGACAGGTGAAGCATGTTCCAGAACAAAACCTTTTTTTAAGATTTCAGGAAAAACATAATTCATTAACAGACACATAAAGATAATGAAAAGCACCAAAGTTATTAGTAATGAAGCCGACAGCAGAAAGGAAGAAACTGTTCTCGTGGTGTGAGGTTTTGGTCCTCTTACCAGATGGGAGGGTCTCGATTAGTCCATGTCCAGGGTGAGAGGGGCAAAGTTTTACTTGCATGCCTCAGGGTCCTGGAGTCCTACAGATTGTGGAGAGATGGTAGATTGCAGCCAATCACTCTCTCACTATTCCATGGAACAAACATCTTCTTTTTTCAGTTTTATTTGTGTCTGCTTGATATAATATGTATTATCTCTGTCTGTACCTCGGCACCATTTAATATGAGGGTTGTTCCTCAACGTGTCTTCGGAGGTTTTGAATAAATAAATGATGAAGATATGTGTTCAATAGATGAATATTTAGTGATGTCTTGCTGCCTACTACTCTTGTTTGTTGGAGGATTTATAGATGTTGTGTATTAAATATGCACTCCCTGTTGTAATTATTATTATTTTTAAATTCTGCCTGGGGAAAACCACTCTACAAGCCTGTAGTGGATTCTTCCTTACAGTCACATGTTATATGTACTTGTCCTTATTCAGATTGAAAATCCGACATATTAACAGAATTGAAGTTTATACTTTTATTTCTTAAAGGACCCATGTGTAAGATATCTACTGAAATCAATAATAAAATGACCTTTCTATATCATCAGAAATTGGGGAAACATGCTATGTTAAAGTGCTGGCTTAACTGACAACAATGTAGCAGTCAGTATGTCCTCTTTCTTACGTTTAGATTCTGGTCCTAAATGGTCTGTATTTATTTTAGAGAAGGTAGGCAATTTTAAGGCACCCACACACAATTGTTTTGGATGCCCCTTGATTTGCCAGGCAAACGACAATCCAACAGGTGTTGCAGCGATGGAATAGGGTAAGAGAACTGATCAGATAGAAGTAATTCTACCTGACCTAAAGGGCATCAACATTGTTCTAATAAGCTCCATGAGCAGAATCACATTAAAACTAGGTTAAACATTGGAGATGCTTTTGAAGAATGGAGGATAGAGCACAGAAGGGTTTCCAGACCGATGTAGAGCTGGCAAAACACTGAAGTTTCAGTGTCTACGACATGGCAACCTACATACACATCTAGGGAGGAGGGGGCAAGAGTGAGACAGCTCTCTCCAATGGTTTGAATTTGGACTGCAGTACCCATTTTAAACACCAGGTGTCAGAGTTACATATTGCTTCTTTAAACAAACATCAAATGTTGAATTTGTTTAAATACTACCATGTGATATTTGTCTTACACAATTATTGAGTTTTGAGCAATGCTTTTATCTGTGTAATCAAATCCATATCGAAGCATATTGATCAAATCAAATCGTTATCCAATCAAATTGTGACTCAAATAATTGAAATCAAATTGAATTGTGAGGTTATCGACAATACCCAGCTCTATCACTGACTATTTCCAATGCTGCCTGGAAGTTTTACTCTTTAAGTCTGGCAGTCTGGAACACACTGAACACTGTCATAAATAATGGCTGTGGCAGTACAGAGCACTATCATAATTTAAAAAACTGTAAATGGAGTTACAGAACAAACACTACCTTACCACTCCCAACGAAACCTGCTATTTTGTCAACTCAAAATATGATCACTGCGAGCCGAAATAGTTGTCTTTCTAAGATTTATTTTGTTGATTTGGATGCCTATACTTAAGAGATAGGACAGTGGATAGAGTCAGAAATCAGGAAAGAGAGAGAGAGGTATGACATGCAAGAAAGGAGCTACAGGTCAGATAGCCTCTGTACAAGTGGAGCGTACACTAACCACTAGGCTACCAGTGCCTCTTTTTTCTTGATTTTTATTCCATTTCAGATAGGTAAATGCAAAATAAATGCTTTTTCTGGACACTGGTAAAGCTCCATGACTAGCTGCTCCTTTAGATTAGAAATCAATAACAAAGACAGTAACAATTGTCTTATGAAGCAGTTGGCTATCTCCTGTTGACATACACTTCCTTTACAGGGGCGGCTGTAGCTCAGTTGGTAGAGCCGTCGCCTCTCGGGTTCGATCCCCAGCTGAGCAACATGTCCAATGTGTCTTAGGGCAAGACCATAGACTGTAAATATTACTGGACGAACCCTGACCCGTCTGTGACATAGGCAGAAAATGAGTCCAATCGACGGCCGCATCCGTATTGGATTTGCAGTCTCAACCTAACTTCGGATCAACCTAACGATAGCAGTAAGGCGGGACCGGCGGGACTTAACTCCGCCCATCCAGCTCGACATTAGCAGTCCACTTGACCTATCATCCCCTATTCCTGCTCGTCCTGAGAAAACTCTACAAACAGTAAGTTAACATTTAACTTTTCTACAACACAGTTAAAACGAATTCTATTCAACCCAAATATTTAATTAAAGTCTTAAAACTACACTTTTTTAAATATACAATCATGGTTATTAGTTATTTGTCAGAGCAGTTAGACTTTGTCAGTGTCAGCAGAGCAATACATTAACAAAGTTTTATCCATAAACTGTAAATAAATATGAGACATCCAGGAGAAATCAATATTACAAAGCATACAGTTCATGTTACTGTTCTGACAAAAAGAGGAATGTCTGTGTTTTATATTTACTGATGTCAACAGCGATGAGGTGAACATGACAATTGAAAAATAATTATTTAGTATTTATTATAAGATACTTGTTTTCTATTGAACCCCGTGAAGTCATGGAGTCTGTGGACAGTGTCAGCTTCACACCAAAAACTAAGTATTAGAAAAAATAGTGTTTAAGACTGGCATCTATTATTATGAGTTGCAGCTACCTTGTTCAATATTATTCCTGCAGATGTGGCTCATAACAAAAAAACAGCCTGAGCTGTCACATGTAGTTAACTGTACATTTTGTCTTGTCTGAGGCATTAATTGAACACCTTTGTATTTCTCCTATAGACACAGTGTGGATTATTGGTGACTGGTCCATCGAGGTGCCCAGAGAGCTGCAGAGACAGAGGAAGAAACCTGAGCTTCAACAACATCTGTATTTGTTGGTTCTTCTGGGGTGGACTTCGGTTGCTTCTCTTCAACAACTCGCCGTGAGGGAGGTCTCCCCCGGGTGGCCTGAGTGATGTCACCCACAGACTGAGAGCTGGAGCTGAGACGGGTTTTAAGCCTCTTGACAAACCATTACACCGCACCCGCCTGTCAAGCTGGTCAGCTACACGCCATATTGTGAATAACTCTTATTCTTCATCAAATCAAAACTGATGAGTCATCAAAACATTCACCCCCCCGTACAGTGTGTGTCCATCGAGACATGAGCTAATCAGATCTATTTGTTTGTTTTGTAGCAGGCTGTAAACATGTTCATCTCTGCTGTAAAAACAGATTGACAGATGTTGTTTTTCAGATTAAATAAATATTTCTATATAAATGCACTTTATGTCTACTTATGAGTATACATTTCAGATTTGAAATGACAAGACTAAAATGTGCATTAATGCTCAACTCAATAGCTTAAGGAAGGAAGTCTACTTTTACACAACTTCTTATTCTTTCAACATTTTCTTTTACCAAATACTAATGTAGTTCATTTCTTAAAATGGGATGGAACAGAGTCATTGCAAAAATATGCCCTTAAACACAGCCCCATTCTTAAATCAAGATACATGGAGAGTAAATAAAATCAATAACTTGTGAATAAAAACACAATTAAAAATGATTTAGAAATGTAGTCTTCCCTGATCAATATCACATAATATCAACTTCTCCCATCTAAACTGGACAAAGGGTTTTAAAATGGGAAGAAAATGGTTTGATTGCAAGTTGTTTGGAGGAGATCTAGTTTTATTTGAACAGCATGAATACAGTCTTCCAAGGTGCAAACCCTCCTCCTCCTCCTCCTGAAGCTTGTGGAGCTCGTTGATGTACTGCTGTCTTATCTGCTGGCCATCTTCTCTCACCAGAACTTCAACTGTTGAAAAGTCATTCTGAAGAAGCCATGTGACATGGATCCAGGAGAACATGGACTTTTAGTGAGGGGTCTTCAGGATGGCAAAAAAAGAGAGAAAATATCAGTTATTCATTAAATCATTTTTTTTGTTCTCATCTATTTTTCTGTATTCATCTGTGCGTAAGAGCACATTTATAAATTCAACAGTGTACTACCCAGACAACAAAGGTCCAGTATTCAGGTAATCAACATCTATTCAAAGTTAAGAAGATAAACCTTATTGTAATCATGCTGTTTTCAGCTCTCTCACTCACACAATGATATTCCACATTAAATTGTCTCAGATTTTGTGAGGAAAAATTAAGCAATTTATTGTGGATAGTACTTCATCTTAACATGAAACAAATATAATCTGAATTATTTAAATCATTAACAGTCTCTGTGCTTTAGTACAAAACATACAGTAACTCATTTATGAGCTCAGTACATGGCTGTATTCTTCAAACTATTTCTTATACTTTATATCTATGTGCTTTATATCTTATTTTCATTCCATATGTTATTTATATTTTATATTTCTACTGCTATATTCTGTGTATGAGTTCAGTGAAAATTAATATGGTTATTAATATAGTTTTTAATGGTTACAAATGCTCTTACAAAGTGCATTTTTTTTAAATGTGTTAACAGTTTGCTCAAATCTTAAGACACTACATCAACCATGTAACTTTAATGTCATCCTCTATAACCTACACAGCACATTAGGTTCAGTTCAGTTTATGTTACTGACGGATAATTACTACACAAAGTTTGTTTTATAATGTCCACATTTACGTGGAGTATAACATTCCTCATAACATCAGATAACCATATTTACAGTCTGTGGTTAACCACCGAGCTGAACCTTTAGCTTCTAACATCACACAAACTCATTTTCAACATCTTAACAACAAACATTTCTAAACCATTGACCGTAAATAATGAGCTACACAGTTAGTCGACTGGTTTACAAGCTAATGCTAAACAAGCTAGGTCCATAAATATAAATACCGACACATGAGTAAGCAGTAAATATAACACTACTATATCACTTACCGAAGAAAACTGAAGCATCAACTTGTTGGATGGTCTGTTAACCGCACAGCAAGCCGTGTATGTTGTCAGATATGTGTTAAACAAACTCTCCAAACGAAGTAAAAAAGAGGAGAAATCAGATGGATCAAGCTGTTAGCCTCCTGACCTGCTGACCTGACAGACAGATGCAGCACGCAGAGCTGTCAATCAAATCTGACACAACCAAATATGGGCATAGCCATTTTCCTTAATAGAATAAAATCCGATGAGTTATAAAAAAATTCACCCCCCCCCACAGTGTGAGGAGAAGGGGCCGTCAACTTCTCAGATATATCTCGTTTTTTGAACCAGGCTGTAAACATGTTGATTCCTGTGGTAAAAACGGGCTTTTTTGGCTGTGGGCTTATGGCACTTCCGGCGCTTCTGCAGCCAGCCTCAAGAGGAACCTCGAGGAACTGCAGTTTTTTGTACTTCCGCATAGGCTTCATTTTTCGAGACCGGAGGTTGCCCCTTGGGCAAGACACTTAACCCCACATTGCTCCCGCTGCTTCAGTGGCGATGTAGGAATGGATTAGTGTTGTACGTCGCTTTGGATAAAATTGTGAAAAGTGAATTGAATTGTAACATTGTATTATGGTAGTTTATCATGATTTATGTAGGTAAAATAAGCAGCAAGATACTGATTCTGACATGCAAAACTTAAAGGTCTCAGATGAAACCAGAAAGCCAAAAAGGAAGAGAAGTCCGCCCCGGATGATTATACAGTGAGGGGCAAGCTTCTTAAGGTCAGTCACATGATTATGATCTTGAAGATAGGTAGAAACTAAAGATGGCATCATTCACGGTAAAGACCGTGGTGAAGGTGTGAGTGACGTGGAAATAAATCTGTAATTTAAGAGCACACTGTAAATGCTGTTGAGAGCGAGCGGCTGTGCAGGCATATGTACTCTTATGATGACAAATATCATGCATATTTATGAGTTATGAAAGGATAAGATCAGAAAGTTAAAAAAAATGTATTAAGACAAAGGTAGTGGTTACCCTTTAGACAATCTTAAAATGGACATCAATGTCTTCCTTTATTCATAGAGGCCAGTTTGATTCAAAAGGCGTCTTCATTAACACCATTTTCATTACTTTTACGCAAGACCTGTTTAAACCTCTCCTTCTTGAGGACTACAAAGCCCAGAAACGACACAAACGGAGTGTTTTAGAGACCTTCCTTGCAACTGAAGCAACCATTAAAGGATTTTTTTTGTCCTGCACTGTGTTAAATCTATCCGTCAGCTTGCCACATAATAAATAAATTAGTACTTGTTGTGTCTCTGGGAAATAAAGCTCTCAGCTTTACTAAAGGCAAAAAACACTATATGCTCTCTCCGTGTGTCTTTATTTGCTTGTCTTGATTGAGTAAAGTGCACTTCTAAGCTGTCTAGAATGGATGTGCCACCTGCTGCAGCCTCCAGCTTTTCTGTGTCTTACTGGCTATATTGAATTTATGAGTTTAGGACCAGTCAAAAAATGTTTTGCCCCTGTCCTGAATGGGCCCCTGCTCTTCTCCTACACCTTATTTCTAAAGCAGCAGCTGTTTCAACAACATTAAATGCTTGGGTATTGGAACTCTGGAAGCACTGATGTGATCGTATTGCTGCTGTAACTGCCTGCTTGTGGATAAAGGAGAATATTCAACCTGTCATGCCACTGGCTATTGTTTTTAACACTTTAAAGTATAAACTAGCCATCTCTCTGGTGGAAACTTGAAATTACAGAGGGTATCTTTTGCATATCATTGAACTGCAATTACAGTGCCCAATGGCTTACCAACAGCTTATCGAATAAAGCCGTTTTTTATGAAGGATGATAAAATCATAAAACTCATAGATCTGTTCCTGATGCAAGTGCAGCCCTATCAGGAGTCTTTCATCTCTTCAATGCACAGAGAGCATCGGTAAAAACATAGGTGGGGGGCTGGAGGGCCCGTCTCAAGGTCTCTTATTATAAGCTCATGAGCTCTCAGCCCATTGGGAAACATGTATGTTGCTCTTTGAAGCTGCCAGCGACACCTTCAAAGCTCTGCCTTCTCTTTGAAGATTCCACTGTTTTTCTCCTCCAGATGACATCTTTATTCAGATGAGGCGTGAAACTATGCTAATGCACATTTTATAATGGGATAGTGGTAGCCCTATGAAGGCTTCTGGCTAAACTTAGTACATGACACCTGCAGAGGTATCAACTTACACTATAAGCGGCCTACAGTAGTAAATGGATCATGAACTCAACCTATCCCTGAATACCTCGATGATACTAGTCATGAAAATAAAATGTGGCAAGTCCAAGTAGGATTTCGCTGAGAAATCCAGTCTTGCCACTGAAAGACATGCAGGCAGTCAGGGCTGAAATGTTGTTGAATGGCAAACACAATGCAAATGGCAGACTGCAGTTCATCGAGTGTCCGCTTGAGACTGGCTGCAAAAGCCAAGGAATCCTCATTCATTCTTATGTGGAAAGCCCCTTTGTCACAGCAGAAATATGTGTTTTCAGCCTGGAAGAAAATGTGAATTTGGTATCACTAGCTCATTATTTATGAGTACACTAACTAGCATTAACGAGCTAACATATTTAGCATTACAATAATTTTAACTTGGGAAACTAACTATTTTACTTAACATACATCACATATAACATCATACGCAATCATAAGTACAGGCATATGTGTCCTAAACTCTGTGGAGACGATGTAAAAAAAATTGCTGACACATGCTAGCCTGGTCTGCTGCTCTGATCCATCTTTATAAACAGTCAATGCTCTGATCCAGTGACACAGCATGACTCGCTCTTTATGTCTCAGTCCACGGGACGTATATCCCTCGGCTGTCTTCTATAAGGTGGTGGTGCATAATGCGCTCATGGACTCATTGTTTCCGCAAGCATCAAAGCTCCCATCACCTGTACTAAAGAGGGGCAATTTATAACGAGAGTCAATGGAGGAAGTGCTTGGATTTTAGCCCTCGAAGACCAAAACACATCACCAGTCAGTAACTTTAGACACGTACAGGAGAACATTTTAAATGTACATTATTTCAGATTACAAGTTTAACTCAATAACTACATAATGTTTACCTTGCCCTTTAAAAATTGTAAATGTATGCATAGCCTATATAAAAAAAAATCTTGTTCAGCAAAGGCCTTCCATTCTCCTTGTGTGGAGTTGCTGTGCAGCACCCTAGCGCCCTCTTTTGACCAACAACGACTGTGTTAAAATCTTGAAAGTAAGGGGTCACTCCCTGGCTGCTAATCAGCAAATGGTTATCTTAATGCTTAACAAAGAAGGAATGACTTAAGCTTCTATTACCATTGTGCCTATGTACGGTATAATAGAGACTCTAACATGAATTTTAACTCTGAGATCTGTCCTTAGTAAAATGCCAGATTACTATCTCAATATGGATTTTTTTTAAATAATAAAAACACATAATTATTCCAATTAAGTGACTCCATATTCTCAATGTCCCTGTCATTCATGGAGACTCAATACATTTTCAGGATAATTACATATAGTATGCAAAGACAGAGTCACACTGTAATCATGATCCAACAATTTCCTTCACCTCCAGACCCTTTGAAGAATGGGAATACATAGAATGAGACTGTAATTACATGAATTGAGAAATAGTAATTTGGTCTTTAAATCTGTTAGCAGGCCATGACTCCATTATTCTACAAGTGGGGGGCCTTACTTGATATTGCTGTGGTGTTTTGCATTCCCATTATGGTTTCTTTGCTGCTTATCTCTTAATTGTTCTTTTGATGTTAATCAGATTGGAGATTTTCGTTTGCCGCAGCGCCTGGATGGACCTCCATTGGTTGTTGGTTGTGTCCCAGCCAACACAAGAGTGACTTCAGAATTGTATCTTTGAAGCAATCTTTCTCAGAGTGTTACGGTTCTGCATTTAAATGGAAAAGAAAGCAAACAAGAATTCACAGGCAAAGCTTTGAGTACAGTGTGCAGCTTATGAGCTCAACTGTGTTCTCTATGCAAAGGAGATCAACTTCAGGTTATTTGGATTGTAGCAACGCTGCAATCTGAGCACCAACTGTGAAGAAGATCAAATATATTCCGGGCGTAAATAAGTATCATATGTGATGTGGAAATAAAACAGCAGGAATCTAGTGTTGTTTCCCCCCCAAATGATCTCTCTAACATTGTGTTCATGAAGGTGAAGCATTAATATATCAACTCTCAGCATCCACTTCTTCATAATCCTGCTTAATAAATTCTAATAAACTTGAATACAATTTTGAAAACCATTTAGTTAATTGTTTGTCATTAAATATGCACCATTACCCTCAGGATTTATGACAATGCAGTAACGATTATTGCAGGTTTTGTTGCTTAGAGTTTAATTCATTTAAGATGAAGAGATGGACTGATTTATATGGAGTCTTTATAGAGAGGGGAGACACAACATTAAAAGAGTTCACAGTCATTAAAGAAGAACACCCCACCATTTCAAAGAATGATTTACCACTTGGGTTGCTTTTATTCCACTACATGCTTTCTGCAATAACAAATGACAAATAGATGCGTGGAAGAGGAATGCCATGACATGCATGCTGTGGCTACATTTAATGTGTATCTAATGTAGTTGATGTTGACAACTTTATGATCATGCTGGGTCTCCAAAACAGTGGCTCTTCATAAGGCAAAGGTCCCTGTATAGTATAGGTTTATTATTTGATTTCCTTTGTCAGATAATCATTGATAACTTAGGGCTGTCTACGATAGGCCTGGCAAAAAATGATATCACACTAAAAATGTCCTCATCAGTCGATATCGATAATTATCACGATATATATTGTTAATCATTATTTATTTCAAATTTAAAGGCCGCATGATTTTTGCTCCTGAGTGAAAGTTTTAGAAACCAGATGGTTAATTGTGAATTTATTATTCTTCATTGTTTGAACATTTCACAAGCATAAGCTGAGTGCATGGTGCTGGACCGTTTGCTGCTGGGGGAGTCTCACTTACTGGCCTGGTGTTTGCTGAGGGTCCACTCACACTCGTTTTAAGCCTCTTGACGAACCGTTACATCGCCCCCACTCAGCACAGCTACTCGCCTAACTATGGATAACACGTATCGTTTATCAAATCAAAATGGAGCTGTCACCCCCCGTACAGTGTGTGCCCATGATGACAATAACTAATCAGACCAATATATTTTTGTACCAGGCTTCAAACATGTCTATTTATGCTGTAAAAATTGCTTTTTTGGCTGTGGTTTGTATGTGACTTCCGGTGTTCCTGGAGTCAGCCTCAAGTGGACACTCGACGAACTGCAAGATTTTCCACTTCTGCATTGGCTTCATTTTTCAAGACCAGAGTTTGCCACTTGGTGTAAAAACCTGGAAATGGAGATGACTGAAAGATTTCACACCAACACATTCACACATTGATGTCAGAGGGTACTATGTAAAGTCTCCACCAGTATTAACTAAGTGTCTTGCCCAAGGACACATCGGGATAGAACCCCCGACCTTCAGGTTGAGAGACGACGACTCTACTAACTGATCCACAGCAAAAGTCACGCAGTTGTCCCTATTTTTAATCAAATATAGTTTAACATTTAACATTATTGTCACAATATTTCTAACATTTCTTTACGTTTTTATGACACTGTGAATATTGCTTTGAGGGGGGAAGTTGCTTTGAAGAATGATTAAATATTCAGCACATACCATCACACACTTCACTTAAATATTTGTGTTTTGGGTTGTATTTGAAGTTAAAAGAATATTTACCTCTGCCTAAGTTTTTCTGAAACGCTGCGTGTGAGGTAGAGAAATCAAAGCAAGAGAGAACATACTTTCTTCTCTGCGCCTCCCGGGGCCCCTGGGGGCAGATGCTTCATTTACAAAAATAGATGATTTCTCACTCTACCTGGTACAGGTTGTTTAGCAGGGAAAATAACTTCAAAATGTCTACGTTAGCTGAAAGGCTGAAATGCAAAGATTTGTTCTCTCGCTTTGAGGAAATCTATAAATGGTACGCTGTTATGTGCTGCACAAAAAAAATGCATTTAATTTGTTTCTGCTTTCATGTAATGTTTCCCTGGTTGTGATTCGTTTGCAATCAGTCTTAATTTCAAGCTGTAAAACAATCTTTTCATCTGGGTCCGATGCCAATACATTTGATTTAATTTTCTTGTTTTTGTGCTTGCTTTTTTGCCCTCATTCTTGTTGTGTTCTTGTTTTCTTTCTGAATGTCTTACTGTCCTTCATCTTCTATTTTTGCTTTATTCCCCTCTTTGTTTCATTCTTTCTGAATGTCTCCCTTTCTTTCTTTCTGCTGTCTTTCAAACTGCATAAGTAATCAGGCAGGTGGCTGTACAACTAAAGTGCTACCTGTTTTGCTCTGCAATGGGAACAGTGCCCAGACTCACCGTATGAATCACACAGGTGGAACTCCGCCAGCTAAGAAAGTCTGGATATATATATATATATATATATATATATATATATATATATATATATATAGCCTCTGTACACACACACACACACACACACACACACACACACACACACACACACACACACATACTTGCACCTACAAACTAAAGAATGGGAGCAGACTCTCCACATTAGTGGTGTAACAAATACTTTCCTGCACCTGCTCCTGAGCCGTGAAAAAAATGAGTGGAGACATTCAGACTCAATGCCTCTTGACTTATGCATGGTTGTTATAAGTGATGGTGCAGTGCTCGTTGCTTGGAATAATTGTATAATGAGCAAGTCTTGTTATAGCGGCCCTCTGATGCGTATTACCGCTGACATTTCTTGTTGGTGTATCATTTATGTGAAGCAAACTTGGAGCTCATGCAGTGATACTTGTGAACTAGACAATTCAGGGATGCATAACATTTAAAGAAAGCACTGAACTCTTCAATATTTAAGGAGGTATGGGTACTTTGATTTTCTTTTCTCATGTAAAGCCTTGCAGACAACAAGAGGAGTGCTAAGTACACAATGCCAACAACATGCTGAATGAGTGGCATCCTTTTGGGATGTCCATGTCTCTTACAGTATGTTCTCATAGATGCACTGATCAATGGTGTACTTGAGTTTTGTAGTGCTGTCAGCGTTAATGCGTTAATTATGATGCAATTAAGGTCTAAAATCTACACATTTATTTATTTTAAATGCACTAATCCACAACTGCAACTTTTAACATCTAATTTCACTTTTAAAAACTCCCAGACGAATCAGTTGACGAGTCAAAAGTAATATAGACCTTTAACATTCCTTCAGCGATTTATATTTATCTTTTTATCTGTTGTAAATTACTTTTAGGATATTTAGAATAGAAACATAATGTTTGTCATCATGATGTTACATTATGATTGACAGCCCCATTGACAAATGTAAAGTAACAGGGCGAAGGAACCTAATCTATACACGAGTCATGGAACTCTCCATAACTATCAGCTTCTTCACCAACACATGAATATGTCCTGCTGTGGATTGAATTGACCTGAGTTAAATGTGTGCTCGGTTAGCGGACGGGATGGGGCAATTCAATTCATCAATTCATCAATTCAGCTGCTCCAACAGCTGAACTCTTCTGCTCATGTCTTGGCTCACCAAGACATGACCAGCGCAATATGTCTGTGCCTGTCACGGAAACATTTGCCCATATTGATATACACTCTATAGTTAAAACTACAAAAATCCACCTATACCAGCACGTGCAGTCTACCAACAAACAAAATACATAATGTGTATTTAAAAACATGTTGCAGCTGTATGATGAAGTACATATGGGATTATTTATTGCCTTGGTGTACTACTTCCTTGGGTATCCAGAAGTTGCCTGGTAACATAAAATTCATCAAAAGACTCCGGGTCAAATATTCCCTTAAGAAGATTGCTTTTGCTGACATAAGACATCATAACCATAAGACTATGAAATGCACGGTGCATAAACACTTCCAACACTCAAGAAATAATGCCAGGGGAACACATCCAGGGAGAAGTTCTACCTCCATCAAACACAACTGAAATCACTTATTATAGAAGATAAATGTGCCACATGTTTGAAAGGAACGTAGAAGTTACAGCTATTTGTCCATGGTTCAATGTCTTCAATGTTTCTCCATATTGGTATTTTACCATAAGTCATTTACTTTTTGTGTGTATAAAAACGTCTCTCACATGTAGGGTTAATGCAGAATGTTTTGTGTAGAATTCTCCTTCATTATAAACCTTTTGGATATATGAATTAAATAATACAATGCATCTCAAAATGTAAGTCAATCTTTTGCTTCTCTTACATGAAAAGGTCTTTCTACAACTATGAGAGGTTGTTGCGATTGTTCCTTTAAAAGTTGACCTATACTAGATTTTCCAGAACCAGCGTGGTATTTCATCATGTCCCATCTGTGTTTCATTCAACAGTTGAAATGAGCTGTCAAGGCTCTGCCTGTAAGAAAGATAACAGCCCACCCTTCCCACGGATCACGTTTGAAACCCTCTGCAAAGGCTCAAGTTGCAGTAGAGAGCATCTCCATCCCCTCTCTGCGTGCTCCTGCTAATGATGGAGATGAGAAGTGTCGGGGCGATCTTTCTATCCTCCCCCTGCAGAATTAGCATTACCATAATGGGCTTTTTAACACAGCATCTTACCTGCCACGAGGGGCTCCGGAAGCTCGCTGTCAGGGCCTTAATGGCTAACTGGCAACGCGCCAGCACTCACCTTTCCATTGAAAACAGAGGGCAGCTGAGGGGGTGGCACACAATGGAAGAGGTCATCAATTTTTCATACTCGGAGTGAGTTTATCAATTTTGAAAAAATAATACAGAACAATAAGAGAGACAGCTCTACAGCGAGAGAAAGAACGTCATGCTTAAAATTCAGTTGCACATCAGTATTTCATGAACCTTTAGGCTTCAAATTACTTGAGTGAGTGGCTGTTTATTTATTAAGATTCTCTGGGATTTTCCAACCAACCAAAAAGCTCCTTGGCAGAGGGAAGACATGGAAACACATTTAAACTTGCCATGTATCGGAAGCCCTAAAATAAGGCCTGAACAAAAGCAGTACATTATTCAGCAGCGACTTGAACAGCACCAATTAATTTAAGAAATAATTTGATTTTTTGATGAGTTGGTCTTTTGTTGCTTTGAAATGATTTTTTTTTCACCATAAAATAGAAAATGTAGTACAGAAAGTCTCTGCAAGCTGGCACATCAGCAAAACAGCTTTACAATTTGTAGACAGTAATGGCAACCCTAATTCAACCGTGCTCTGTGTATTTGAAATGACCAATCAGTAGAGAGTTTGATCATGTTTTGTGAGGTTGATGAATAGTCTGGACAGCAGCTGAAACGTCTGTTCTCCCCAGTGCAAACATATTTTTGGATTATTTTTTTCTTTTCCTGGCTTTGTCTACATTGTGAACTTTGGGAATAGTCCGAACATTTACTTAAGATGCTTCATAAAAGGTGACCGTGACAACTCTATATCCAAAACATGATTTAATAATGTCTTATTTTCTTATCTCTGCTTTTGTAAATGGATGGCTAAGAACAGTGATAGTTTTATCCTTTATACATGGTTCACAAAAAGCAGCTTTAACAGGTCTTTTCTTGACTTAAAGGAGCAATATGTTACTCTGACACCTAGCGTTTAAAATTGGTACTGCAGTTCAAATTAAAAACATTGGAGAGAGCTCTCCACGCCCCCCTCTCCAGAAAGCCGATGCGCATTGTTGCCAATCAGTTATATTTCAACCAGTTTGCTTGTCGATGGCCTTGCAACAGAGGGGTGTCAAAAAAACGGCTGTGTGGGGGTGGTTTAAAACCGCTTACCTTTTCTGGTCAAAACAAATACAGACCATTCAGGAGCGGAATCGAAACTTACACCTTACAGCATTAATTCAATGTCTTACATGTTGCTCCTTTAAAGCGGAATTTTAAAATCTGAAGGGAAAAAAAACTGAAAGATGGAGAAAACATACCAGCTGCATGAAGTTATAATGAAGCAGCGTTAGGCCATTGAAAGATGACAAATACTTTTTGCCAGTTTAACACCCCAAAGAATTTCTCCTCCACTTTAAACAATGCATTTTCCGGATGAGGCGATAAAGATCTGCTCTAGAAATATGGAAAGCGACAGGGGACAAAATTGCCCCAAGGTTTCACCTTGTAAAAATCTGCTTTTTGTTTCAGTCCCATTGAATAGGTGGTGTGTTGCATTCGTGCAGATGAACATTGTTGGTATAAATAAAAGGAAAAGCAGCCTTCCTGTGTGTTTGAGCTGGTTAGATTTATCATTTGATGGACTGACACCAGTCCCTGCCTCCCGTTTTCTTGACCTGTCCTTTTTTCTTTTTTGACATCTCTAGACTTTTCCACAAGAAAACATTTCCACCAGCCACCTTCTCAGCTCTGCTCTCTGCAGTATTTTTTTTCTCTTCTTCTCTTGTCATGCATGGACACTGAAAGGTAACATTTATTTTTAGAGGTGCCATCCCCAACAGATAACGAGAGCCCGGTGCTCATTACCGCCACTGGAAGATAGTGAACTGTCACGTATGGGTGAGACTAATGTAGAGCAGCCCCCCACTGTCACCCAAATGAAAATAATTACACTCTGGAGGCCCCTCACCTTGTCCTCATTACTCACTGGGTGCATGGTTCCTGCAAGACACAGCTATAATAATAAAGAAAATAGATTATTCCACAATGCAGACCGGATTGGAATCGTCTCTTTGTCATTTGGTTGCTTGTTTACAAAGAATTTGGGAATTTGTCTAATTTAGACTAAAAGAGGGAAGATGTGTGTGAGTGTGTGTGAAAGGGAGTTACCAAGAGACAAATGAAGTGAAAACAGGTAAAATTGTGGTTTCGAGAGTGTAGGCTGATTATGATAGTTTTTTACACTTTCTCTCAGAGCTAATCACACACCTAATTGGAGAAACTGAATGCGTCCTTTGCTACCACACTGCCTTTTAATTGTGTTCATGTACATGAACTGTGAGAAACTTATTGACTAAAGAATGTTCATACTTAAAGAGTCTGAAACATGTTTCCCTCCTGTGCAGTGTACTGTTACTGTGTTTTTAATTTCAGAGTTTCACAGAATTCTTAAAGACAAAGAAACTGTTCTGATTGAAAATGTGAAAAGCAGAGAAGAAAAAGAAATACATCTCGGACCGCCATAGCTGTGTTCCTCGACTCCGGTCTTCCAAGCTAAGTGAACTTGAGCATCAAATATTGAGCACCTTTTTTTTGAAAATGTCCTGCTGGATATTTTTTGCCACCATTAGAGCTACCTGAGTGTCAAAGGTCAAGACACATTACGAAGCATACCTGTCCTCATGCTGTCACTGCAAGCTGACAGGGAAAAATTGTCTTTCAAGAAAAAAAGCACCTGTCCCGTGTCCCTGGAATATAGAAAAGGATTATAATCCCTTGAGACTGAAACCTTTGCTTCTTAGTCTACAAACTGGCTGTCAGAAGCTGAGGGACTTTATATAAATGGTCTCTCATCGGAGCTGCAGAGACTCATGATTTATTAAGCAAAGAATCCATTGATTATTGATTGCAAATTGTTTCACACTTACATGTTTAAAATGTCAAAGGAACCTTTACTGTGGAGACTCTGGGTCATCCTATCGTTGTTGTTTGGGGTGTCACTCTGACATTAATATCAGCATTATAGAGCCATGAATTTCTGAATGTTAATTCAATCCCTAGTAAAAAAGGTATGCAGCAGCTTACTATAGATGAACGCACACCAATTCCACTGGGCTAAAAATCCACAAAAAAGTCCACAGGCTGAGATGCATGCAAAAATGGCCTCTTTAATGAAGACATGAGTGGTCAAAAATAATGGTGCTCAGTGCGAAAAGGTGAACCAACACAGCAGCAGACGTTTCAGCCCTTGAATATCATCAGTAGTCAAGAGATTTGCTGTGGCTTTTTAGGCCATTAGTGTGAAGGAACTAATTTTTTTTTAAATTTCACCCAGTACCGACGCACGCAAATGTAGCTTTTCTGATGCCCTGAGCACACCTTTGGAATTGAAAAAGTATTCTACAAAATAATTCCTCAAACAGGCAAACCATGATGATAGCAGTGATATAAGCCTTACATTTAATTGATTTTAAACAATTAAGTTAGAGTCTACTTTCTCCGTTTAAGATATAATTTGCAATCATGTCATCTAGTGTCACTAAGTATCATTTTTGCGTATGCTTTCACTGAGTTGGCAAACACAGACTAAAAGTCAGACAGCAGCTGTCCAACATATCAAGACTACTACCAAACTGGCGTTCCTGTATTGCCTCATTTGAAAAACATGACACACAAGCACATCTATCTATAGCTGAGCTCATTTAATGACCATAAAAAAAATAGTCAAAGTGCACTGCTCACAGTAAGTCAGTTTGCAGCCTATAGGAGTGATTAACTGATCTGTTGGTCTCTGCAAACAAGAACCAGAGTTGACAGTTATTGCAACGATACACTCTTTAGGGCTGAGTTAAATGCTAGCCTCAGCATGCCAACCTGCTGACTGTTACATGCTAGCATGCATATATTTATCATGTTCATTTACTCTGTAAGGCCCATTAGCAAACTGATAAGCCCATAAGCACTTACAGAGAGCTTGGGCTGATGGGAATGCCATTAGTTTTGCAGATATTCAGTCATTAGAATAAATCATGGATGTCAAATTATGACCATCTGTTTTTTTAAGTCTTGAGGTCATCCATTGACTAACCATATCCATATCAAATGTATTGGAAAATAGTGAAATAATTGTAAAAATATTGTATTAATATCTAAAATGATGTCTGCCTTTATTGCAACCTTGGTAATTGGAAAATGAAAGAAACCCCAAAGACAATAGGCTTCCCTCTCAGGAGAGGATGAAACGCAATGCATGGAATTACTGTGGAGGTATTTCAGTATTCAACAAAGTGGTTGAACAACCTTATGACCGACAGACTTACTTGAAGACCCTTCATTGCCATTCCTAGTGCCACTTGTGCGGTTGGACACTAAATGTTTCTTGCCATTTTGCAAAGACACTGAAACTGCTTGGAGGCAGTTGACTGGCACAGACAGCGGGAAAACAGACACTGTGAGACATGGGGGACGTGCTTGAAGTGCCAGCTGGAGGCAGAGAGGGAAATAGTTCCCTCCTGCCATGCCTGCTCAGACACCTGTCCTGAGCCAGATTAATTGGCTCGGGACGGGTTAAAGTGCACACACTCAGTGAAAGAGTGAGAACAGAGCACTACCCATGGACAGTTACATAGTCACACTCTCCATTTTCCATCCCATCTATCTTGTATTTTATGGCCTACCCTGAACATGTGTGGTAAAGGGAAGCTGATATATGTATACATAGCTGAATAGTGTGAATTTGAAAATGGCTTCTAGACTGTGAAACCTGTGTGTGCCAATAAATGCGTGAAAATAAGATTTTCTTTTAGCGCTGTTAAAGCCACTCAGGTGGCTCTGTGAACCGTTTATGGACACCGAGATGGAGATTTTTTGGCTTCACCACAAGGCATTATTATAGACTTACCTCAGGGGCAAATTAACCTTGACTGTGGAGCCAAGTACTTGTGGTCCATTCTCTAGGGATATCTGCAGATCAGGGTCTCTTTGATTATCATGGTTATGATCACATAAATGGAGTGGGGCTCTGGTTTTATGTGTGTTACTGGCCGTGGAAAAACAAAGAAGTAAAGGATGTTTATTTCTACAACACCTTTTCAGCAAATGGAAAATTCAGAATGCTTTACAGAAGAACAATAAATACATTCAAACACAATGGAGAAAATAACAATAATAATAAGTGTGCAAGTATAGCAGGAAAGACTATGACTAAATGCTAAATAGTTCATCCTGGCCCCTGTTCTGAAACATTAAATTGATTAAAAATGTCCTTTTTATTTCCCTTCACTACATGTAATCACAACAATGTCTGTTCCTGTAGATGTCGCTGTTCAGTTAAAAAGCTGCCTCCAAATTCATAAAGCTGCCACAAACAAGAGTGAGCGCAGCAGTGGTCGAGTGACGCACAGAGAGTGAAGCAAGCAAGCACAGCTGATACAAATATAGTGGTAAAAGAAAGAAGAAATACGTTATTTAATTATTGTTTATCAATGATAAACCTGATGGGGAGATGAAGGATCCTGTATAAAGGCAGCAAACATAAAGGCTGATGAGATTCATATTTAAAAAGACAGCAGCAAAACTAAGACTAACCACAGGTGACCGCAGTACTATTGGACAAAAGTGACCAGCTGATAAGAGAGAGCTAAGCTGAGCAGCTCCTGACTATGATTGAAGGAAGTTATAAATAAGCATACTGAGGAGAAGTTAATGTGTTGATGGGTTGTGTTTGGAATAAACTACAGACCTATCAGGAAAATAAGTCATTCAGACTGAACCTTTGCTTGAGCTAAAATTGGATATGACTCACAGTTTCTAACCAAATAGTTCATGGGACTGTTCTGTTTTTAAGCATCTCAACATTGCATTTCGACCTTAGACTGCTAAATATAGTCCAATCTTTTCAGAGGTAAAGATTGCATTGGAGAATGTCAATCACTGCAATAATCCACCATGCAGGTCAAAATGGCTTTTTTTCTAAAATGTAATTGACAAACATTTTGATTTTGAATGCATTGTTAAAGTGATTTAACACATACATGCTGGCCTTACACTGAACAACATTTCAAGTGATTTGAAAGTCACAGACACATTTCCAATGTTAGAATAAAGTCATGAGCATTTTGCTAGAGTGATCTCGGTCGATTGGCATTAATTGGTCATAAAACTCAATCAGAACTGGTCGTCTTTTTTGCATCTCGGCGCATTGTCACACCCCACCATAAGGCGGCCCTATGGGGCTAACAACAGTCCACACATTGACCCATTAAAAGACACTAAACACCTTAACAAAAGTGAAAACAAAGGTATTTATTACAATTACTTAAACTTAATGATAACAAAGATCAAATTAGAACGTAATTAAACAAAACAAAACAAAACAAAACAGAAAATCCCTGACCGAGCAGCACAGTAGTCCCAACTCCAAATGCCTCCTTTCTGCAGCCAGCACTAGCCTTTTTAGCACTGAGGCCAGGTGTGCCTCGTGAGGTAATTAGTGGCTTCCTCGGCTGGAGAACAGAAAGGTAGAAGGGACAAACAGTATAGGGAAACACACAGCTGTAACACCCCCACCCTTAAAACAATGAATAAATCATTTGTTATAAAACACACTAGTCAAAGAGTATTGAGCAAAAGTGTATTCATAAAAATTACATTTATTCATTTTAATTAAGTGCAAATCAATTATTTACACATTCAAATAAAAATAAAAAATGGTGTTACTTAACAAGCTAAATATCTTAATTGCACTGATCCAAACACTGCAACAGAATACAACAAATGTGCAATTAGGATACAAGAACAAACATGGGACTACAGACTAAAAGGTGTTAACATGGGTCAATAATGGAACATAGATCCAACACAAACAAAAGGGCCATCTAAGATGCTTCAACAGTTTTAATTTGAGCATCAACTACAATGGTAGCCACTCAGTAGGTGCCACTCCCACAATCAAAATGGCTACCACCATGAGGTGAAAACAAAGGACAGTACTGCACTAACCTACATTTGACACTGTAACACAGGTGTCCAACATACAAAAGTGGAGTGCAACAGTCACAGCAAAAGGATCAACACAAGTAGACCCACTACAATAACTGCTGCCATTCAAAACAGGCACTGGAGAGATCCACATAAAGTGAACTGCCACTTCCACAACACAAGATGGACACCATGTAGTCCACAACCACGTGCACATAAAGGTTACACTGGTAAAGGTAGGCAATGAGCCACACAAACAATTCAACAATCCAGGAGGACCCATCACTCTAAGATCCACTGATCTGTGAAGTGACATTTTCCTGGACCATCAAAAGTCAAACTAACTTTGCCACAGTAAAGTACACAATCAACAGTAACACACAAGTGACTACACCAAAATGTGGACTGCAACACCACCACACAAAATGGCCAACCTGTAGTCACACTGCAATAATGTTGCACACTTACTCTTAAGTAGCAACGCGAAAGTGGCCCAACGAATGTGGAGTACAGCTACCACTGAAAAAGTCACAAACTAAAAAGTTACTGCACACAGTACAGGTCTCCGCCCAGGATTACCTCCAAAAACAAAAAGGCATAAAAACAAATAGTGGACCGATGGATGGACGAATAAATCAGCCCAGCTGGCCCACTCCCTCACTAACCAAAGCACTGAAGACACTATACTCAACTTATACTCACCATTAAGAACAGTGACCGAGAAAGAAAACTCAACTAAGGCCACAAGTTGCACAAAAACACACAAGAACTGCACCTCATGGACGTTCAGATCCCGGACGAGCCCCCGTTTTGTTACGCCCCACCATAAGGCGGCCATATGGGGCTGACAACAAACCCCACATTGACCCATTAAAAGACACTAAACAGCTTAACAAACAGTATGATAAAACATGTTTCTTATT